>NC_042974.1:42115837-42431746 GCF_901001165.1 Salmo trutta | reverse complement strand
TTCCCCAACACACACTTGACATCCCCCACCCCACCCGCTCTCATTTCTCCTGGCATGCCACATGACGTACACACACAGTGACTATATACATTCCATTCTATCTGGGTAAGCCACAGCATTACGAAGGCATCACCACAGCAGCTACTCCACGCCAGGCAGTTGTAGTTGCTGTTTGTTATGTTGGGATTCCCATGCCCTTATTCAGCCAAAGATTGGATTGGGCCCTGGAGTGTCGATTCTCCAGCTCAGTTGGGCGGGGGATGCTCTGGAACATGTTGATGAGGATGGAAAGGAGGGATGGGGGAATAGATGAGAGGGAGAGATTATTCTGCTCCGTTCCTATCCTGCTCTGTAGTGCTGGTATATAATGGAAGTCTGTGTTCAGGTATATTATTGCTTAAGCATAAGACCATTTCTGTACCTGTCAGTAAGTGGGTATATTAACCTTGGTTCCTTGCATTTGTGTGTGAAGAGTCTGTGACAGTAATATCTAAAGCTAGGTACTTTTTTTTGTAAATGACTTTATGTATGGCGACCTATACTGAAACATGCACGATTCACACGTCTTTCCGGTGGTGACATTTGAGCCTCTGCTGACGCAGCCTTATCCGCCAGTACATGCATGTACTGTAAAACATGCTGTGGCTCATCTTTCTACCCAGCTGTAGATAAGTGTAATAGCGTATCATTTTACACTGTAATTGAGGAAATGGAGCACTCGGGTGTACCGGTATTTGCCTTACAACCCTAATTGGCTTTTTGTGCGTTTTTTAAGGTCTCTGTCTTTGTTTAAACCATGAACTTTCTACTCTTTGATCCCACATCTTTTGTTTTGTGAAACCACTACTGATTACAGCGTAGTGTTGTTCCCAGTTCCCACATATTAGTGCCTAATTGATCCAAAAGCCAGGACTTCTCAGTCTAATGAAATGGCATTTCTCCTGCTCTGCCTTGACCTTTTTGGAGTTTGTTGTCCAATTAGAGATTGCGGGTGGAGTTAATTACCTGTCTGATTGGGTGGACCTGGGAGACGACACGGACACTAATCACAGACTTTCGTGTAATTTGATGTCAATGTAGGAACAATGAACATATGTACTGAACAAAAATATAAACACAACATGCAACAAGTTAAAATCAGTCACTTAAAATAAATTCATTTGGCCTTAATCTATGGATTTCACATGACTGGGAATACAGATATGCATCTGTTGGTCACAGATGCCTTTAAAAATAAAAAGGGGGCATGGATTAGAAAAACAGCAGTATCTGGTGTGACCACCATTTTCCTCATGCAGAGTGACACATCTCCTTCGCGTAGAGTTGATCAGGTTGTTGATTGCGGCCTGTGGAATGTTGTCCCACTCCTCTTCAATGGCTGTGAGAAGTTGCTGGATATTGGCGGGAACTGGAACATGCTGTCATACTTGTTGATTCAGAGCATCGCAAACAAGCTCAATGGGTGACATTTCTGGTGAGTATACAGGCCATGGGAAGAACTGGGCCATTTTCAGCTTCCAGGAATTGTGTACAGATCCTTGCGACATGGGGCCTTGCATGAACATGCTAAAACATGAGGTGATGGCGGCAGATGAATGGCATGACAATGGGCCTCAGGATCTCGTTACGGTATCTTTGTTTGAAATTGCCATCGATAAAATACAATTGTGTTCGTTGTCCGTAGCTTATGCCTACCCATACCATAACCCCACCATGGGGCACACATCCGCAAACCGCTCGTCCACATGACGCCATACACGTGGTCTGCTGTTGTGAGGCCAGTTGGACGTACTGCCAAATTCTCTAAAAACAATGTTGGAGGAGGCAGCTTATGTTAGAGAAATGAACATTACATTCTCTGGTAACAGCTCTGGAGGACATTCTTGCAGCCAGCATGCCAATTGCACGCTCCCTCAAAACTTGAGACATCTGTTGTGTTGTTTGACAAACCGGCACATTTTAGAGTGGCCTTTTATAAAGCTCCTTTCTGTGTTTGCAAACATTGTTGCACGAGGGCAATGTGCACAAGGTGGTGGCAGAACACAGGGGAGTTCTTATAGAACACCAGCAACATAAAAAAAAAAGCCTATTGAGTGCATTTCACACTACTTTAGGATTCTAATAGGATTTTAAGGCTTGTATGAATGTCCTGCCTAAAATAATGTTTGTCATCGCATATTAATTGCATTATACTTAAACACTTCAACCAGTAAAATGGCTCTTTGGCTGGCTTTTGCTACAGCCTATATCAATGACTGTTAGCATTCTAGCTAACAACTGCTGCATCCTAAATGGTTATTTAACAAAGATCACAACCAAATATAGTCTTAGCGACTGTTAAAGAAGGAATCAAAACATAATTTGTAAGCATGTGAGAACCCCCAAAAAGGTGTTTTGTTTAGAAGTAATAAAAAAGGTAAATCTAGGCCATGTTGAATGGGCTCAGATGGTGATTGCTTTCTTACTGCAGCCAAGAGTCGCGCGCATCTGTGCGTGACATCAGTGTGTTATGAATTGTAAAGGGGTCAATCCACCCTAGCACAAGGTGGCTGCTGTTTAAGCTGCTTCTAGATATGCCACACATGTCAGGTGGCTGGATTGTCTTGGCTAAAGAGAAATGCTCACTAACTGGGAGGTAAACAAATTTGTGCACAACATTTGAGAGATCTAAGCCTTTTTGCATATGGAACTTTTCTGTGAAATTTTATTTCAACTCGTGAAACATGGGACCAACACTTTACATGTTGCGTTTATATTTTTTGTTCAGTGTAGATACATTTTTTTTAACCACGCCACTTTAATAAAACAAAATAACAGTTATACATATCAGCACAAGTTTGATACATACAATTGTACATTTTCTGTGTGAAATGGATGTAATTGTGCACCGTCTTACATATGCTTCCTCATCCCCCTCGTGTCCGTAGTGAGGAAGTGCCTCCAGGCGGTGCGCTTCATTCTGCCCAAGGAAACGGCCATGAAGGTGCTGATAAAGTGGTACAACATCTACAACGCCCCCGGGGGGCCCAGCGCACACCTGGAGTGGAACCTGTTTGTCACCTGCTTCATGACTCTCATGGGCTACAACACAGAGCGGCTGGGCTGGACACGCAACGTGAGTCGCCTTGGCAAAGGTGCTGTCATTCACAGGAGAGGGAGTCTTAAAGTAGACATAGTGCAGAGCCCGTTAGGAGGATAGTCTTACTGCGTTTACATTTACATTTAAGTCATTTAGCAGACGCTCTTATCCAGAGCGACTTACAAATTGGTGCATTCACCTATAATATCCAGTAGAACAACCACTTTACAATAGTGCATCTAAATCTTTTAAGGGGGGGGGGGGGGGGGTTAGAAGGATTACTTTATCCTATCCCAGGTATTCCTTAAAGAGGTGGGGTTTCAGGTGTCTCCGGAAGGTGGTGATTGACTCCGCTGTCCTGGCGTCGTGAGGGAGCTTGTTCCACCATTGGGGTGCCAGAGCAGCGAACAGTTTTGACTGGGCTGAGCGGGAACTGTGCTTCCTCAGAGGTAGGGAGGCGAGCAGGCCAGAGGTGGATGAACGCAGTGCCCTTGTTTGGGTGTAGGGCCTGATCAGAGCCTGAAGGTACGGAGGTGCCGTTCCCCTCACAGCTCCGTAGGCAAGCACCATGGTCTTGTAGCGGATGCAAGCTTCAACTGGAAGCCAGTGGAGAGAGCGGAGGAGCGGGGTGACGTGAGAGAACTTGGGAAGGTTGAACACCAGACGGGCTGCGGCGTTCTGGATGAGTTGTAGGGGTTTGATGGCACAGGCAGGGAGCCCAGCCAACAGCGAGTTGCAGTAATCCAGACGGGAGATGACAAGTGCCTGGATTAGGACCTGCGCCGCTTCCTGTGTGAGGCAGGGTCGTACTCTGCGAATGTTGTAGAGCATGAACCTACAGGATCGGGTCACCGCCTTGATGTTAGTGGAGAACGACAGGGTGTTGTCCAGGATCACGCCAAGGTTCTTAGCACTCTGGGAGGAGGACACAAGGGAGTTGTCAACCGTGATGGCGAAATCATGGAATGGGCAGTCCTTCCCCGGGAGGAAGAGCAGCTCCGTCTTGCCGAGGTTCAGCTTGAGGTGGTGATCCGTCATCCACACTGATATGTCTGCCAGACATGCAGAGATGCGATTCGCCACCTGGTTGTCAGAAGGGGGAAAGGAGAAGATTAATTGTGTGTCGTCTGCATAGCAATGATAGGAGAGCCCGTGTGAGGATATGACAGAGCCAAGTGACTTGGTGTATAGCGAGAATAGGAGAGGGCCTAGAACAGAGCCCTGGGGGACGCCAGTGGTGAGAGCACGTGGTGCGGAGACAGATTCTCGCCACGCCACCTGGTAGGAGCGACCTGTCAGGTAGGACGCAATCCAAGCGAGGGCCGCGCCGGAGATGCCCAGCTCGGAGAGGGTGGAGAGGAGGATCTGATGGTTCACAGTATCAAAGGCAGCAGATAGGTCTAGAAGGATGAGAGCAGAGGAGAGAGAGTTAGCTTTAGCAGTGCGGAGAGCCTCCGTGACAGAGAAGAGCAGTCTCAGTTGAATGCCCAGTCTTGAAACCTGACTGATTAGGATCAAGAAGGTCGTTCTGAGAGAGATAGCAGGAGAGCTGGCCAAGGACGGCACGTTCAAGAGTTTTGGAGAGAAAAGAAAGAAGGGATACTGGTCTGTAGTTGTTGACATCGGAGGGATCGAGTGTAGGTTTTTTCAGAAGGGGTGCAACTCTCGCTCTCTTGAAGACGGAAGGGACGTAGCCAGCGGTCAAGGATGAGTTGATGAGCGAGGTGAGGTAGGGGAGAAGGTCTCCGGAAATGGTCTGGAGAAGAGAGGAGGGGATAGGGTCAAGTGGGCAGGTTGTTGGGCGGCCGGCCGTCACAAGACGCGAGATTTCATCTGGAGAGAGAGGGGAGAAAGAGGTCAAAGCACAGGGTAGGGCAGTGTGAGCAGGACCAGCGGTGTCGCTTGACTTAGCAAACGAGGATCGGATGTCGTCAACCTTCTTTTCAAAATGGTTGACGAAGTCATCCGCAGTGAGGGAGGAGGGGGGGAGGGGGAGGAGGATTCAGGAGGGAGGAGAAGGTAGCAAAAAGCTTCCTAGGGTTAGAGGCAGATGCTTGGAATTTAGAGTGGTAGAAAGTGGCTTTAGCAGCAGAGACAGAAGAGGAAAATGTAGAGAGGAGGGAGTGAAAGGATGCCAGGTCCGCAGGGAGGCGAGTTTTCCTCCATTTCCGCTCGGCTGCCCGGAGCCCTGTTCTGTGAGCTCGCAGTGAGTCGTCGAGCCACGGAGCAGGAGGGGAGGACCGAGCCGGCCTGGAGGATAGGGGACAGAGAAAATCAAAGGATGCAGAGAGGGAGGAGAGGAGGGTTGAGGAGGCAGAATCAGGAGATAGGTTGGAGAAGGTTTGAGCAGAGGGAAGAGATGATAGGATGGAAGAGGAGAGAGTGGTGATCCATGTTTCCGTCAGCGCCAGGAAGTCTAGGGACTGGAGGGTAGCATAGGCTGAGATGAACTCAGCCTTGTTGGCCGCAGACCGGCAGTTCCAGAGGCTGCCGGAGACCTGGAACTCCACGTGGGTCGTGCGCGCTGGGACCACCAGGTTAGAGTGGCAGCGGCCACGCGGTGTGGAGCGTTTGTATGGCCTGTGCAGAGGGGAGAGAACAGGGATAGACAGACACATAGTTGACAAGCTACAGAAGAGGCTACGCTAATGCAAAGGAGATTGGAATGACAAGTGGACTACACGTCTCGAATGTTCAGAAAGTTAAGCTTACGTTGCAAAAAAATCTTATTGACTAAAATGACACAGTACTGCTGGCTGGTGGAGTAGGCTAGCTAGCAGTGGCTGCGTTGTTGACTTTGTTTGAACGTGTAGCTGGCTAGGTGTAGCTGGCTAGGTGACCTCAATAGTTTCAGTACTACACCTTGTCATGATACAAAAGCAACTTTGTAGCTAGCTAACATAACACTAATCAAGACGTTCCTTTGTAATGTATTTAGTTTCTACAGTGTTACTCGTCGGTAATAGTTGGCTGGGTTTGGAAAAATGGCGTCGCGGGGGACGGCAATAGCTGGCTAGCTAACCTCGGTAATTACTAAACTACACAATTATCAAGCTATGACAAAGACAACTATGTAGCTAGCTAGCCAACACTGCACCAGTCAAATCGTTCCGTTGTAAAGTATTAGTATCTACAGCGCTGCTAGTCGGTAACGGTTGGCTAGCTGTTGGCTAGCTAGCTAGCAGTGGGTTAATGATGACTAGGTGTGTTGACTACGTCTGGCGTCGCGGCTGGCTAGTTACTAATAATTACTCTAAACTACACAATTATCTTAGATGCAAAGACAGCAAAGACAACTATGTACTGAATGCACAGTCTATACACAAGTACACAGAAGTGCCTCAATCTAGGTCTTACTGATGTCACCAAAGCCTGCACATCTCTGAAATCCAGACATAGAGACTAAGCCACAAATGGTAGGTTGGCAAGGCAACACAGGAAGGACCTATGTTGTTTATCAGATGGTTAATTGGTCTGTAGCCCTACCATGTTCTTGACCTTTGTGTTCCCCCCCACAGCTCCATTTTGAAGTGCCCCTCTCTCCTGTGATTGCACCAAAGAAGGCCCGGCCTTCGGACACAGGGTCTGATGAGGTAGGTACGGGTTACCCCGTTGACCATGCTTTACGTGGAAAGCATAAGACAATTCATGTTACTCTCAAGCTCTGAATCCAGACAGAGGCTAAAAGGAGGAAGCGATGAGGTCATCTTATGAGTGAATTCGCTTTTCTGTCATGCATAATAAGAATTTCAGTAATATGTTGAGTTCATATACAGGCATCTACTTTGAAATGGTTGAAATCTGCTCCAAGTGCACTGTTATTTATAGATATATAAAAAAATGAAAGTATTGAAGATGAGGGTTAGGTTGATAAATAACCTGTAGTCCTTCTATCCTTCATCCGTTTGCCTTGTGCATTATTAATTAATGTGGAATGTTAGTGGTGTTGTGGAGGGAAAGTGGCGCTGTGCTGTAGCATGGAATCCTGGCAGGGGTCATGGCCCAGGGTCAAGGGTGCACAGTCGAAATGGGGAGGTGTCGTGTAGAGTTCACCCTCTGGCTGAGAGCTGTTACTTAAGAAAGGAAGTGCATGTTGGGAAACTGCTGAATCAGACCAGGCACAAATATTGGTCCTTAACCCACTGACCTTTTTGTGTGTGTGGCTTTGGGCCCTGTTTCTGTGTATGCATTTAATTTAAGTGTGAGTGTTTCTGTGTGGCTTTGTGCGTGTGTCTATGCATATAATCCACCAGGACTGGGACTACATGTGGTGCTCAGACTACCACAGACAGGTGGTGTTCAGGCATGCGTGTGGTGCTGTGAGTCTGGAGTCCACCGACACCTCTGGCTGTGAAGAGTCTCTGTCTTCCACCCCTGCCCTGCGTCTAGACCCCTCTGCCCCACTCTTCCCCCACATCCCAGCCCTGTTCTACGTGCTGCACTTGCTCTATGAGGAGCTGAAGCTGGACGAGCTGCAGAGGAGCGGGGGGCGATCACTGGTGGGCCTTCTGCAACAGCTAGCCAGGTACTGGTGCTCCGTCTTCACAATCTAGGTTAACGCTCTTAAATAATCTTGGAAACCCATAAATAAAACCTTGCGTAATTGCGTCAGATGCTCGATTAGGTTCTGGGGAGATGAGAAAAGAAAATATACTAATGAGACTAGTGAAGGTCCCCCTTCCCTAAACGTAAACTCTCAGCCAAAGTATGCGCCAAATGTTCCCTCTCCCTCTGAAATTCAAAAGATGTGAAATCGTAATTTGTCCAAAATAATAATTGAACAAAGTTCCTCGTTAGTTGTCGCATCCCACAGTCTATTGACAGACACCTAGATAACATCCTGTCCGCGAGAGAATTACTCTCAAATGACTCCAGTTAAATGTTGTGGATTTATTATTGTCACTCGGATAGCGATGGCCATTCAGAGGCGAACTTAAGCGACAGGTCGCAGGTGAATCTTTTCAATTCAGCTATTCAATTCAGAATGAACACAACAATTTCATAAAGCTGTTAAACATTTAAATGGAGAAGTATGTCCAATGAGTCACTGCTCAATACAACCTGATGAGTTTGGACTCTCCTAAAATGTTAATATTACCAGGATAACATTTTTTTATTAAAACGGTTTCAAGTGTGTCAAGTGGCCTCGTCAACAGTCCCATTTTACATTTTAAAAGAAGAGCTGAAGTGGGAGAATCAACTGGCACTTGAATTGCTTAGTGCTTATTTGGGCCTTGTTTTATTGTCCTGGTCATTTAGTATTACCAGGCTGGTTGACACAACAGTTGGTGCTTCAGCCAATTAATAATTGTGTTCATTGTCATTGCCATACATACTGTACAAAGAGATACAGTAGCTAAACCAAAGCACAGACCAATCTGGCAACCAGGCTAGGCCGGTACCGTAATGACCTCACTACATCTAACCCAGCCTGAAACCCCCACGTTAGTACTCGAAGTTTACGTGGGTGTTCGCTTAGTCATAGTTCTGATTGGTTTATCTGCTTCTGGTTGTGTTTAGCTGTTTAAGTGCTTCACTATGAGGGTAGAGCAGGTTGGGTATTAAAAGTATTGATTCAATGGCTCAGGTTAGATGAACAGCCCCTCTTATGACCTGCTAATTGTTGTACTGTTTATTAAAAGGGATCTGCAGCTGGAGGAGTATATCGATCTGTACTGGCGAGATTACCCCTCATTCATCACCACATTCAAGGAGTCCTGCATCATAGATCAGGGTAAGAGGCAAATCAACCTCTAAAGCGTGTGTAGTTCCCTCTGCTTACGTAGAAGAGAGGGCATGTCTACCACTTTTTTTTCATTTTCCTGATATTGATTGAAAGGATGGTCTGACTGAGTGATAAGGACAGGTGTGTCTGTAGTCGCAGAGCCTGTTGTGACACTTTAAATGACAGTCTCCGTGGCCCCTCTCTCTCCTGCAGCCCAGATGGAGCAGATGCTGCGTCCGTCCTTCCTGAGGGCGGAGCCTCCGTGTGTGTTCAGCTGGCTCAGCAGCTGTCTGAGGGGAGAGGAGGTAGCACCCTTCCCCTACCTGCCCGGCATCTGTGAGAGGACCAAACTACTGGTGCTGGTATGCTATCATCGTCTATCTTTTCTATCTTTGCCTCATGATGACAAGGGAAATTGATGGAACCATTTATCGCTAGAGATATGTATACAATACAGTTATTTTCTCAAGAGAATGGCCATGCAGGTGGGCGTTTTAGAGTTGGGTTGCGATATAGACATCTCCAATAGGGGGTGCCACAGACAACTGAAAACCCGACTAGGCTATTACTATTTAAGTTGTCCTTGGTGTGGTGTGAGGAGTTCATGTTTCTGTTCAAACATGATTTCCCAATTAAAAGGGGTCATCAAGCATTGGCACACACACACACACGCGCGCACACACACACACACACACACACACACACACACACACACTGCTTAAATGTCAAAGGGCTATGATATAGGGCTTCATGCCAATCAGAGAGAGGGGGAGAGAAAGGCATTTTGCCTATTCGTAAAGACTAGGGACGTGCATCTCTCCTTTCCTTTGATTCGATGGGCATCTACATACAGTTGAAGTTGGAAGTTTACATACACTTAGGTTGGAGTCATTAACTCGTTTTTCAACCACTCCACAAATGTCTTGTTTACAAACTATAGTTTTGGCAAGTCGGTTAGGACATATACTTCGTGCATGACACAAGTCATTTTTCCAACAATTGTTTACAAACTTAGAGTGAATTATATCACAATTCCAGTGGGTCAGAAGTTTACATACACTAAGTTGGCTGTGCCTTTAAACAGTTTGGAAAATTCCAGAAAATGATGTCATGGCTTTAGAAGCTTCTGATAGGCTAATTGACATAATTTGAGTCAATTGGAGGTATACCTGTGGATGTATTTCAAGGCCTACCTTCAAACTCGGTGCCTCTTTGCTTGACATCATGGGAAAATCAAAAATCAGCCAAGACCTCAGAAAAAATTGTAGACCTCCACAAGTCTGGTTCATCCTTGGGAGCAATTTCCAAACGCATGGAGGTACCACGTTCAAAACAAAGTTTATTTGTCACGTCTGCCGAATACAACAGGTGTAGACCTTACAGTGAAATGCTTACTTACAGGCTCTAACCAATAGTGCAACAAAGGTGTTAGGTGTACAGTAGGTAAGTAAAGAAATAAAACAACAGTAAAAAGACAGGCTATATACAGTAGCGAGGCTATAAAAGTAGCGAGACAACATACAGACACCGGTTAGTCAGGCTGATTGAGGTAGTATGTACATGTAGATATGGTTAAAGTGACTATGCATATATGAAGAACAGAGAGTAGCAGTAGCGTAAAAGAGGGGTTGGCGGGTGGTGGGTGGCGGGGCACAATGCAGATAGCCCGGTTAGCCAATGTGCCAAAGGCCAAACAATTGCTGTACCAGGCAGTGATGCAACCAGTCAGGATGCTCTTGATGTTGCAGCTGTAGAACCTTTTGAGGATCTGAGGACCCATGCCAAATCTTTTTAGTTTCCTGAGGGGGAATAGGCTTTGTCGTGCCCTCTTCACGACTGTCTTGGTGTGTTTGGACCATTCTAGTTTGTTGTTGATGTGGACACCAAGGAACTTGAACTTTCATCTGGACAAACAATAGTGCGCAAGTATAAACACCATGGGACCACGCAGCCGTCATACCGCTCAGGAAGGATACGTGTTCTGTCTCCTAGAGAAGAACACCGTCCCAACCCTGAAGCACGGGGGTGGCAGTATCATGTTGTGGGGGTGCTTTGCTGCAGGAGGGACTGGTGCACTTCACAAAATAGATGGTGTCGGGAGGGAGGAAATTTATGTGGATATATTGAAGCAACCTCTCAAGACATCAGTCAGGAAGTTAAAGCTTGGTCACAAATGGATCTTCCAAATGGACAATGACCCCAAGCATACTTCCAAAGTTGTGGCAAAATGGCCTAAGGACAACAAAGTCAAGGTATTGGAGTGGCCATCACAAAGCCCTGACCTCAATCATATAGGACATTTTGTGGGCAGAACTGAAAAGCGTGTATGAGCAAGGAGGCCTACAAACCTGACTCAGTTACACCAGCTCTGTCAGGAGGAATGGGACAAAATTCACCCAACTTATTGTGGGAAGCTTGTGGAAGGCTACCTGAAACGTTTGACCCAATTTTTAAAGGCAATACTACCAAATACTAATTGAGTGTATGCAAACTTCTGACCCACTGGGAATGTGATGAAAGCAATAAAAGCTGAAATAAATGATTCTCTCTACTATTATTATGACATTTCACATTCTAAAATTAAGTGGTGATCCTAACTGACCTAAGACAGGGAATTTTTACTAGGATTAAATGTCAGGAATTGTGAAAAACTGAGTTTAAATGTATTTGGCTAAGGTGTATGTAGACTTCTGACTTCAACTGTATATGGTCTCAGATACGATACAGAAACGATAGTTTTAGTTTGAAACGATTGATGTGAATCGAGACAATACATTTTTTGCGTGAACACATCCATTTTCCATTTTAAATGAATATCTGCTCCTGATGGAGCTCATGAGCTGGGCCTCTCTGAGCTGGATCTGTCTGAGTACTTTTTTAGATGAGTGGCCCTCCGTTAGTTTTTGTGTGTATATGTGTCTGGTGTGTGTGTTTTAATGGTATGTGACGGCACCTGAGCTGAGCTATAGGGCAGACTAAGCATCTACCACCCCACTATCAGATTCGGGATGGGGGCAATTTATGCTTTTTGTCCCATATACTTTTTTATATGAAATCACCATCTCCCACTGATTAAGTTGTACATTTTGCAGATAATATATTTTTTGAGCTAGTGCTGTCTATTTATCTTTAGACATTAGCAATGGCATTTATACAAATTAATATAATGCTACTTTGGATTTTACCCCCATCTCAAAAGTGAATTGTTTAGACGGATTGGAATTTTAGAGAGCTTATCTCACTCTGACCAATGAATGCAACCATGCACAGCTCGCAAAAATTATTGCTCTCCTTTATGAAATTATTCTGTTCATGTAAAAATGACCAAATACACTGACTGTTTATAGCAAAACTACCAAAGCAATTTCTTATTGTGAACCTGAACAATGTAAATTAAATCGGAATGATCGAAAACCCCAATCAGCAGTTGATGTAAGTTTCGTCCAGTCCGGTAGGCTACACAACAATTTTCTACAGCGCATTTGGTAACAATGACCCAGCAAATTACACTGAACAAAAATATAAACACAACATGTGAAGTGTTGGTCCAATGTTTCATGAGCTGAATTAAAAGATCCCAGAAATGTTCCGTACGCACAGTTTATTTCTCTCACATTTTGTGCACAAATTTCTTTATATCCCTGTTTGTGAGCATTTTCCTTTGCCAATATAATCCATCTACCTAACAGGTGTTGCATATCAAGAAGCTGATTAAACAGCAGGATCATGACACAGGTGCACCTTGTGCTGGGGGACAATAAAAGACCACTCTAAAATGTGCAGTTTTGTCACACAACACAATGCCTCAAATGTCTCAAGTTTTGAGGGAGCGTGCAATTAGAGGAATGTCCACCAGAGCTGTTGCCAGATAATTTAATGTTCATTTCTCTAACATAAACTGCCTCCAACGTCGTTTTAGAACATTTGTCAGTACGTCCAACCGGCCTCACAAACGCAGACCATATGTAACCACACCAGCCCAGGACCTCCACATCTGGCTTTTTCGCCAGCAGGCATCGTCTGAGACCAGCCACCCGGACAGTTGATGAAACTGGATTTGCACAACCAAAGAATTTCTGAACAAACTGTCAGAAACCGTCTCAGGGAAGCTCATCTGCGTGCTCGTCATCCTCGCAAGGGTCTTGACCTGACTGCAGTTCAGTGTCATTTCTGACTTCACTGGGCAAATGCTCACCTTCAATGGCCACTGGCACGCTGGAGAAGTGTGCCCTTAACGGATGAATCCCGGGTTTCAACTGTACCGAGCAGGTTGCAGACAGCGTGTATGGGCGAGCGGTTTGCTGATGTCAACATTATGAGCAGAGTGCCCCATGGTAGCGGTGGGGTTATGGTGTGTGCATACATAAGCTACGGACAACGAACACAATTGCATTTTATCAACAGTGATATCATCTGCCGCCATCACCTCATGTTTCCTCATGCTTTGCCACATTTTTTGCAGTATTATTTGAATGCCTTGTTGCAAACGGGATGCATGTTTTGGAGTATTTTTATGTACAGGCTTCCTTTTCAAAGTCGATTAGGTTACTATTGTGGAGTAACTACAATTTTGTTGATCCATCCTCTGTTTTCTCCCTTCACAGCCGTTAAACTCTAACTGTTCTAAAGCCACCATTGGCCTCATGTCGAAATCCCTGAGCGGTTTCCTTCCTCTCTGGCAACTGAGTTAGGAAGGATGCTTGTATTTTTGTAGTGACTGGGTGTATTGAGACACCATCCAAAGTGTAATTAATGATAAACTTCACCATGCTCAAAGGGATATTCAATGTTTGCTTTTTTACTTTTCCCCTTCCACTAATAGGTGCCCTTCTTTGCGAGGCATTGGAAACCTTCCTGGTCATTGTGGCTGAATCACTGGTTGACTCAGGGACCTTATAGATAATTGTATGTGTGGGGTACAGAGATGAGGTAGTACATGAAAAAAAAAAAAATGTTAAACACTATTATTGGGGGCCTTCCGAGTGGCGCAGTGGTCTAAGGCACTGCATCGCAGTGCTAGAGAGCCGGGTTTGAGCCCAGGCTGTGTCGCAGCCCGCCACAACAGGGAGACCCATGAATCGGCGCACAATTGGCCCAGCGTCATCCGGGTTAGGGCAGTGTTTGGCTGCCCGGGATGTTCTTGTCCCATCGCGCTCTAGCGACTCCTTGTGGCTGTCCAGGCGAATCCATGCCGACTTCAGTCGCCAGTTGTACGGTGTTTCCTCTGACACGTTGGTACGGCTGGCTTCCGGGTTAAGCGAGCAGTGTGTCAAGAAGCAGTGCGGCTTAGCAGGGTTGTGTTTCGGAGGACTCATGGCTCTCGACCTTTGCCTGTCTCCGCACGGGAGTTGCAGCGATGGGACAAGACTAACTACCAATAGGATATCACTAAATTGTGGAGAATAAGGAGTAAAAAAAAGATAAGAAAAATACATTTATTGCACACAGTGAGTCCATACAACTTATTATGTGACTTGTTAAGCACATTTTTACTCCTGAACTTGTTTAGCCTTGCCATAACAAAAGGGGTTGAATACTTATTGACTGAAGACATTTCAGCTTTTCATTTTTAATTAATATGTAAACATTTCTAAAAACATAATTTCGCTTTGATATTGTGGCATACTGTGTGTAGGCCAGTGATGACAAAATCTAAATGTTAATTAATTTTAAATTTGGGCTGTTAACAACAAAATGTAGAAAAGTCAAGGGGTGTTAATACTTTCTGAAGGCACTGTACCTCACGAACAGCTGCCTCCTGCACTGTGCACAATTCTTATGACTCATATCCATTTGCATGCATAAAAGTCACAACACAGATGTATTTTTTATGTAAAACATGAGTAAAAAACAGTGAACCAGCAATTCCTAACATTTTAATCGGTTTTCTGACCATGCATGCATAATTTGGATCGGTTTGGGCTCCGACCAACCAGTTGATACACTTATATCGGTGAATCATTACATCCCCTATGTCTTTACAAGGGATGTACAGTGCATTTGAAAAGTTTTCAGACCCCTTAACTTCCACATTTTGTTACATTACAGCCTTATTCCAAAATGTATTAAATTATTTATTTTCCTCATCTACACACAATACCCCATAATGACAAAGCGAAAACAGGTTATTTAGACATTTTTGCAAATGTATTAAAAATAAACAACAGACCTTATTTACGTAACTATTCAGACCCTTTGCTCTGAGACTCGAAATTGAGCTCAGGTGCATCATGTTTCCATTTATCATCCTTGAGATGTTTCTACAATTTGATTGGAGTCCACCTGTGGTAAATTCAATTGATTTGATTGTACATGATTTGGAAAGGCACACACCCATCTACAGTTGAAGTCAGAAGTTTACATACACCTTACATTTAAACTCAGTTTTTAACAATTCCTGACATTTTAATCCTAGTAAAAATTCCCTGTCTTAAGTCAATTAGGATCACCACTTAATTTTAAGAATGTGAAATGTCAGAATAATAGTAGAGTGATTTATTTCAGCTTTTATTTCTTTCATCACATCCCCAGTGGGTCAAAAGTTTACATACACTCAATTAGTATTTGGTAGCATTGCCTTTAAATTGTTTAACTTGGGTAAAACATTTCGGGTAGCCTTCCACAAGCTTCCCACAATAAGTTGGGTGAATTTTGGCACATTCCTCCTGACAGAGATGGTGTAACTGAGTCAGGTTTGTAGGCCTCCTTGCTCACACATTCTTTTTCAGTTCTGCCCACAAATTTTCCAATGGGATTGAGGTCAGGGCTTTGTGACGGCCACTCCAATACCTTGACTTTGTTGTCCTTAGGCCATTTTGCCACAACTTTGGAAGTATGCTTGGGGTCATTGTCCATTTGGAAGACCCATTTGTGACCAAGCTTTAACTTCCTGACTGATGTCTTGAGAGGTTGCTTCAATATATCCACATAATTTTCCTGCCTCATGATGTCATCTATTTTGTGAAGCGCACCAGACCCTCCTGCAGCAAAGCACCCCCACAACATGATGCTGCCATTCCTGTGCTTCACAGCTGAGATGGTGTTCTTCGGCTTGCAAGCCCCCCTTTTTCCTCCAAACATAACAATGGTCATTATGGCCAAACAGTTATATTTTTGTTTAATCAGACCAGAGGACATTTCTACAAAAAGTACGGTCTTTGTCCCCATGTGCAGTTGCAAACCGTAGTCTGGCTTTTATTTTTGCGGTTTTGGAGCAGTGGCTTCTTCCTTGCTGAGCGGCCTTTCAGGTTATGTCGATATAGGACAAATTTGACTGTGGATATAGATACTTTTGTACCTGTTTCCTCCAGCATCTTCACAAGGTTCTTTGCTGTTGTTCTGGGATTGATTTGCACTTTTCTTTCAAAGTACGGTCATCTCTAGGAGACAGAATGCGTCTCTTTCCTGGGCGGTATGACGGGTGCGTGGTCCCATGGTGTTTATACTTGCGTACTATTGTTTGTACAGATGGACGTGGTACCTTAAGGTGTTTGGAAATTGCTAGTCTGTAAACAATTGTTGGAAAAATGACTTGTCATGCACAAAGTAGATGTCCTAACCGACTTGCCAAAACTATAGTTTGTTATTAAGAATTATAGATACAGAACTTCTTTATGCAATCGCGGTGTCCGATTTTAAAATAGCTTTTCGGCAAAAGCACATTTTGCAATATTCTGAGTAGATAGCTCACCATCACGGGCTAGCTATTTTGACACCCACCAAGTTTGGCACTCACCAAACTCAGATTTACTATAAGAAAAATTGGATTACCTTTGCTGTTCTTCGTCAGAATGCACTCCCAGGACTTCTACTTCAATAACAAATGTTGGTTTGGTTCCAAATAATCCATAGTTATATCCAAATAGCGGCGATTTGTTTGTGCGTTCAAGACACTATCCGAAGGATAAAGAAGGGTGACGCGCCCGGCACGTTTCGTGACCAAAAAAATCAAAATATTCCATTACCGTACTTCGAAGCATGTCAAACGCTGTTTAAAATCAAATTTTATGCGATTTTTCTCGTAAAAAAGCGATAATATTCCGACCGGGAAACCCCGTTTTCGTTCAAAGACAAAAAAATAAAACATGGAGTCTTCTCGTGCATGCGCCCCCAGTCTCATTGTTCTCAGATCGACCACTATCCAAATGCGCTACTGTTTTTCAGCCATGGCCTGCAAAGTCATCATTCAACGTTCTGGCGCCTTCTGAGAGCCTATAGGAGCGTTAGAACATGTCACGTTACAGCAGAGATCCCCTGTTTTGGATCGAGATGATCAAGAAGGCCAAGAAATAGTCAGAGAGGGCGCTTCCTGTTTGGAATCTTCTCAGGTTTTGGCCTGCCAAATGAGTTCTGTTATACTCACAGACACCATTCAAACAGTTTTAGAAACTTTGGAGTGTTTTCTATCCAAAGCTATTAATTATATGCATATTCTAGTTTCTGGGCAGGAGTAATAATCAGATTAAATCGGGTACGTTTTTTATCCGGCCGTGAAAATACTGCCCCCTATCCATAACAAGTTAAAATAATTTATGTTTTTTGTGAACGTTTATCGTGAGTAATTTAGTAAATTCACCGGAAGTTTGCGGTGGGTATGCTAGTTCTGAACGTCACATGCTAATGTAAAAAGCTGTTTTTTGATATAAATATGAACTTGATTGAACAAAACATGCATGTATTGTATAACATAATGTCCTAGGAGTGTCATCTGATGAAGATCATCAAAGGTTAGTACTACATTTAGCTGTGGTTTTGGTTTTTGTGACATTATATGCTAGCTTGAAAAATGGGTGTCTGATTATTTCTGGCTGGGTACTCTGCTGACATAATCTAATGTTTTGCTTTCGTTGTAAAGCCTTTTTGAAATCGGACAGTGTGGTTAGATTAACAAGAGTCTTGTCTTTAAAATGGTGTAAAATAGTCATATGTTTGAGAAATTGAAGTAATAGCATTTCTAAGGTATTTGAATATCGCGCCATGGGATTCCACTGGCTGTTGAGTAGGTGGGACGATTTCGTCCCACATACCCTAGAAAGGTTAATCTAACCACATTGTCTCATTTCAAAAAGGCTTTACAGCGAAAGCAAAACATTAGATTATGTTAGGACACCACCTAAACAAGAAAAGCCACACAGCCATTTTCCTAGCAAGGAGAGACGTTCAAAAACCAGAAATACAGCTAAAATTAAGCACTAACCTTTGATGATCTTCATCAGATGGCACTCATAGGACTTCATGTTACACAATACATGTATGTTTTGCTCGGTAAAGTTCATATTTATATCCAAAAACCCCATTTTACCTTGGCGCGTAATGTTCAGAAATGTTTTCCCTCCAACCCTCCGGTGAATGAGCATAATGAGCACACATATTACAGAACTACATATCATAAACTTTGATCAATATACAAGTGTTATGCACAGAATTATACATACACTTCTCCTAAATGCAACCGCTTTGTCAGATTTCAAAAAAGATTCACGGCGAAAGCACAATTTGCAATAATCTGAGTACAGCCCGGAACACACCAACAACAAGCTAACAGAAACCCGCCATCTTGGAGTCAATAAAACTAAAAAATTACATTATAAATATTCACTTACCTTTGATTATCTATATCAGAATGCACTCCCAGGCATCCCAGCTCCACAATAAATGTTCGATAAAGTTTATCTTTATGTCCAAATACATCCATTTTGTTCGCGCGTTAGGTTCACTATCCAAATCCACAACGTGCGTGCTTACTTAGTCCAGACGAAAAGTCAAAAAAGTTATACTACAGTTCGTAGAAACATGTCAAACGATGTATAGAATCAATCTTTAGGTTGTTTTTAACATATATCTTCAATAAAATTCCAACCGGACCTATCCGTTCTCTTTAGGAATGAATATGACCTCAGCTCGCTCCCAAGTCTCTGTGCGTGACTGAACCCATGCCTTATAATGGGACACCTACTTGGGCTGTTATTCCCTTCAAAGTCACCATAGAATCCTCAAACAAGGTTCTAAAGACTGTTGACATCTAGTGGAAGCTTTAGGAAGTGCATAATGAACCCTAAGTCACTGTATACTGTTAAGGCAATCACTTGAAAAAAATTACAACCTCAGATTTCCCACTTCCTGGTTGGATTGTTCTCAGTTTTTTGCCTGCCATACGAGTTCTGTTATACTCACAGACATCATTCAAACAGTTTTAGAAACTTCAGAGTGTTTTCTATCCAAATCTACTAATAATATGCATATCCTACCTCCTGGGCCCGAGTAGTAGGCAGTTTAATTTGGGTACTTTTCCATCCGGCCGTGAAAATACTGCCCCCAATCCCTAAGAGGTTTTAACAAGCAATTTGTGGAGGGGTTGAAAAACAAGTTTTAATGTCTCCAACCTAAGTCTATGCAAACTTCCTACTTCAACTGTGTATAAGGTCCATGAGGTTGATGGAATTGTCTGTAGAGCTCTGAGACAGAATTGTGTCGAGGCACAGATCTGAGAAAGGGCACCAAAAAATGTCTTGAATGTCCTCAAGAATACAGGGGCCTCCATCAGTCTTAAATGGAAGAAGTTTGGAACCACCAAGACTCTTCCTAGAGCTGGCCGCCCGGCCAAACTGAGCCATTGGGGGAGAAGGGCCTTTGTCAGGGAGGTGACCAATAACCTGATGGCCACTCTGACAGAGCTCCAGAGTTCCTCTGTGGAAATGGGAGAACCTTCCAGAAGGACAAGCATCTCTGCAGCACTCCACCAATCAGGCCTTTATGGTAGAGTGGCCAGACCGAAGCCATTCCTCAGTAAAAGGCACATGACAGCCCACTTGGAGTTTGCCAAAAGGCACCTAAAGGACTCTCAGACCATGAGAAAAAAGATTCTCTGGTCTCATGAAACCAAGATTGAACTCTTTGGCCTGAATGTCAAACGTCACATTTGGAGGAAACCTGGCACCATCCCTACGGTGAAGCATGGTGGTGGCAGCATCATGCTGTGGGGATGATTTTCAGTGATAGGGACTGGGAGACTAGTCAGCGTCGAGAGAAAGATGAATGGAGCAAAGTACAGAGAGAGCTCCTTGACAGAAACCTGCTCCAGAGCGCTCAGGACCTGCTCCCCGGGTGCCGAAGACGTGGATGTCGATTATGACAGCCCCCCCGCACCTGTCTGATTCAGAGGGGTTGGGTCAAATGCGGAAGACGCATTGTTGTACAACTGACTAGGTATCCCCTTTTCAACAAAGTACTGAGGAAAGGGTCTGATTACTTATGTAAATGTGATATTTCAGTAAAAAAAAAGTTTAAATGCCTTAAAAGCTGTTTTTGCTTAGTCATTATGGGGTATTGTGTGTAGATTGATGAGGGGGGGAAAAAACGATTTAATCAATTAGAATAAGACTGTAATGTAACAAAATGTGGAAAAATTCAAGGGGTATTTTCCAAATGCACTGTACATGTGTGAGAGTAAGAGACTGTGTGTGGGCGCACGCTTGTGTGTGTGTGTGTGTGTGTTAGAGACAACGCATGTGTGTTTTTTTGTCTGTGTACTCTGCCATAATTAAGCCCTGGTCGGATGGAGGGCTGAATCACTAGCGGGTGGGGTGGAGGTCTATCAGGGGGACTCTGCTGATGACCAGGCCTTGTGCGTCTCCTCCCATCAGGCTAAGTGAGGTGACGCACGTCACCGCTGAGAGACTGACAGCCTGTCATGCAATTACAGATTCTCTTTACCCCATCACTGTCTCGTTCTCTCTCTCCCTCTCTCGCTCGCTCTCTTTCTCTCACTCTCGTTGACCCACACTCTCGTTGACCCTCTCTCTCTCGTTGACTCTTACTTGCGCACTCACCCTTTCGTTCTCTGCCTGTCTCTCACTCACCCTTTCTCTTGCAGACTACGCATCTCTCTCTCTCTCTCTGTCTCTCTGTCTCTGTCTCTCTCTCTTTCTGTGTCTGTCTCAATAGGCCAGACACTGATGTTTGTTTCTCTGTCCTTCTGCCTCTCCCTCTCTTCCTCCCCCTGTCAGAGCTACGCCCTGTACATCATTGGAGATGACAACGCCACTTCAGTTGATATGTCGAAGTATCTGGCCAAGCTCTCTGCAGGTGGGTTTGTGTGTGTGTGTGTCTGATTACTGAGCAGTGTGTGCCCAAGATGACGAACAACCATCCCTGGGACATGCCTCCCACATGCTTCCCACATGCATGTCACAGCGGTCAGTCAATTCCGCACATGAGAGGGAAGAGGTTGTAAGGCGGTACTGCCATGCTGTCCGTCCTGTTTCTTTGTTTAAAGAGAGACTGCGAGATTCTGGCATTTAAGGCCTTGTTCTACTTACCAAGAGTTAGATGAACGCGTACCTATTGGCTCCCGAGTGGCGCTTCGGTCTAAGGCACTGCATCTCCGTGCAAGAGGCTTCACTACAGTCCCTGGTTCGAATCCAGGCTGTATCACATCCGGCCGTGATTGGGAGTCCCATAGGCCGGTGCACAATTGGCCCAGCATTGGCCGGGGTAGGCTGTCATTGTAAGTAAGAATTTGTTTTTAACTGACTTGCCTAGTTAAATAAAGGTTAAAATAAAATGTCCAGTTATTGTGCTGACGCTAGTTACCATTAGCTCACAAACCAACCACTAACTTCCTTCATACTGCACGCAGAGACATACAAATGGTATCCACAAGTTCATCCGACTTTGGGTAAGCAAAACAAATGCCAGTCTCGCAATATCCCTTTAAGTCAAGTCTTCATTTGGCTATTGTTACTTTTACCTTTTTTAAAGGGGCTGCTATCAGCAGTAGCAAAGCGCTAATAGCAAAGCACTCTCCCTGCCCCATTTCGGTACAAATCTGAGTATAAATATTCACTTACCTTTGACGATCTTCATCAGAATGCACTCCCAGGAATCCCAGTTCCAGAATAAATGTTTGTTTTGTTCGATAAAGTCCGTCATTTATGTCCAAATACCTCCTTTTTGTTTGCGCGTTTAGTCCACTACTCCAAATGCAGGAAGCGTGCGCAAAATGTCACGACGAAAAGTCAAAGTTCTATTTACGTTCGTAGAAACATGTCAAACGATGTATAGCATCAATCTTTAGGATGTTTTTATCATAAATCTTCAGTAATATTCCAACCGGACAATTCCAATGTCTTCAAAAAAGAAAAGGAACACAGCTAACTCTCACGGGAGCGCACGCCACTGAACTCATGTCATTCTCTCAGTCATCTGACTCCAGGACCTCTTATTCTCTCCCCAGTCATAGTAGAAGCATGAAACAACATTCTAAAGGCTGTTGACATTTAGTGGAAGCCTTAGGAAGTGCAAAATGAACCCAAATTCACTGTATAGGCAATCACTTGAAAAACTACAAACCTCAGATTTCCACACTTCCTGGTTGGATTTTTCTCATGTTTTTGCCTGCCATATGAGTTCTGTAATACTCACAGACATCATTCAAACAGTTTTAGAAACGTCAGAGTGTTTTCTATCCAAATCTACTAATAATATGCATATCCTACCTTCTGAGCCTGAGTAGCAGGCAGTTTACTACGGGCACGCCTTTCATCCGGATGTCAAAATACTGCCCCCTACCCTAGAGAAGTTAATGAAGTTTCCAAAGAAATGCCCTTTTAAGTAGAGCTGTAAATGTAAAGCTTCATTATTTGCAAGCATGATAATCTAAATGGCATTTTGGAATCAAGTATGGGCATTATGGTGACGTTTGTGAGGCTTTGTCATTCTCCTGTTTTCTGACCCATTTCACAATTCCTTTACGGTGACAACTGAACTACAGCACTCATGTGGCGTCTCTCACTCTCTCTCTCTCTCTCTCTCTCTCTCTCTCACACAGGCCAGAAGAAGACTGTCATTGATTCAGCTTTGAGGAGGTAAAAACTTACCAGGAGCACATCCTGAATCACTTCATTCTTATAGACTCTTTATTCCCCATAAAGCATTTCCCCATAAAGCCAAAAGAAGGGTTCACTCCGTTTTATTAACTGGGTAGTTTGTGTCCTGGATGCTGATTTACTGAAAGCCATGGTATTTCAGACAATATACAATGGGTAGGACTCAAAAATACTTGTTTACTGTTATATTTATGTTGGTAACCAGTTTATAATGGCAGTAAGGCACCTCTCGAGTTTGTGGTATATGGCCCAAAATACCACAGCTAAGGACTGTATCCAGGCACTCCACGAGGCATCAGGCATAAGAACAGCCCTTAGCCGTGGTATATTGCTTAAATATACCTCTAGTAACAGCTATAAACTAGACTCTTGCCCTAACATTTTAACCATGATTTTCCAACTTGAGACTGAGAAATGTAATCCCTGTTTCTCTTCCAGATCGAGCTGTATGAAGCCTGATGCGCCAAATGAAAGTTTGGCTGTAAAGCTTGTGGTTTGGCTAACATCAGAAGGTAAGACTTTACATCAGGCCTAGAAACATCTCTACAGCCTGTCTGTTATTGCTATGCTATGGAGTATTTGCTGGTGTGAGACTCTTTTACATTCATGTGTTGTGTTTAGGTTTCACATTGAAAGACCTGGAATCTGTGCCCTTTGGTGTGGCTCTGCCCATCAGAGATGCTATCTACCAGTGTCGAGAGCAACCCTGCTCTGACTGGTCAGAGGACGTCTGCCTATTGATTGGGCGACAGGATCTCACCAAACAAGCACACAAAGTGACCGTGGCCAAAGGCAAAGCTGTAAGTGTGAGTTTCTGGGGTTATTGGATGGTTTGGGCATCATCTGTTACAACCTTGTGGATTTGGAGTTGTTTCTGTTTCGTGTGTGTTTATTTCTCTCTCTGTGTGTGTGTGTACTCAGACAGTGGGTCTGGGGCTGATGCTGGAGGCTCCAGCCACCACAGAGGCAGAGGAGGAGGAGGATGGTATGACAGATCTGAACCAGGATGTAATTGGTCTTATCTGGAGCCAGGACCTGCGCGTCCATGAGGCCAGACGTCTACTCCAGAGCTCCCGACCAGTCAGGGTCAGTGTGGTCCACCTGCCCGAGGTCAGTGACCACGAGTACATAGAGGAGAAGGAGAACAAGTGAGTAATATCGTTCAAGTGATGGCAGCTATCGTAGTCTCATTCAAAAGCAGTCTGGACCCACATTACAGGCTATATCCAAAATCTGCTTAGTTTCAACCTTGCTTTTTAATTTTTTTGTTTTTTTTGGTGTGCTCTGTAGTTAGCGGTTGGTATGTAGTTGTGTTGGCTATTGTTCTGATGCCTCTCTCTATCTTTCTCTCTGGGCAGACTGTTGCAGCTTTGCCAGCGTACCATGGCTCTGCCAGTCGGCAGAGGCCTGTTTACCCTCTTCTCCTACCACCCTGTGCCAACGGAGCCCCTACCAGTGCCCAAACTCAACCTTACTGGTACTGTATCCCTCAGGCCTTTCTCATACCTGTGTGTGTCTGAGAGAACGTGTCTGTGTCTTCAAACTAGGGCTGGCCGATATATCAAATTCATTTGAATGTATGTTTTTGCGTGATATTTCAAATGCCTGTATCGCAAGAATCAAGTTTATTTGTATTTTTGGTGCACCTTCCCATTTACACCAGAGAGCTGAATATAATGACAAGATGCTCATGTCTCCGCCCTAACAATGGGAGTCGTTGTCCCAAAACAGGGAAGGCAGGCGACAAGCTTAGGTCCAAAATTAGCCCATAGAAACGCATTGGGCTAATTTTGGACAGATTTTGACGAGTGTGAAACCTCTAGCTTTGCTTCTTACTCTCTGTTTACACACACACACCAAGCCCCTGCCACTCACACCAACAAAGTTGAGAGATCACTTCTTCCTCTGACAAGCGGTTTCAACTCACTATTTGCATTTGAGGTTTGGTCCAACAGAATTGGTAATATGGCCACTGAAACACATGGAGACATTATTTTACTGTAACAGAGAAGATAAGCCTTCTAACGAGACCCTTTTTTTTGTCTCAACTACACAAATTGTGCCCAGAGCAGACACTACTAAAACAGGAGTATCAATGAACATTGATTCTGGAAAATGAATGCTCAGTTTGTTGCGCGCTGCATTGCGGTACCACATACCACAAGCAGCATTTTAGCCAAAGACTGTTATACTAGCTGTCTAGTCTGTGTTTTCTAAATGTGCAATAAGCATAACACACAATTATATAAGGAATGGGCAACTCGTTCTCATTCTGAGGAATAAGGTAGGCCACTTGATTTTAACATCTGAAAGTGGACAGGCTAGCATGCTGTTCAAACAGTTGGAGATGGACAGAAGGGTGTGTTCATAACAATTCAACTGTTCTACCTTGTTAGCTAACAAATAGATACACGTTGGCATATATAAAGATTAGCAAGCTACTCACTAGCACGTTGACTTGTGCTTGAGAGATTGTTTGAGACCTGTTTTTAATTTTCTATAATTCCTGCTACAAGAAGTTAGTCATTACATTTGTAACAAAAAGGGCATTTTCATAGACTTGAAAGACAGATCAGGGATTATTGCAAAAAAGCAGGTTAAACTATTTTGATAAAATAATTAAATTGTTAGTGGGGCTTATATTTTGCCTTCATTTCACACACCCTCGATTTTTGAAATGCAGTGTATTTGACATTTAATTGTACATAAAGCTTAGAGAAAACAAAGAAATCGTGAATCGCTAGTAAGTTTGAAAAAAATGTAGATATTATTTTTAGGCCATATCGCCCAACCCTACTTCAAACACGTTTACAGAAATAGTTATGACAAAGCATCAAGTACAGGAATATGTTGTTTTTCCTTTGAAGATCTGAGTAAAAAGCCTTTTCTCAGTCTGTCTATACAAGTTCAATCTCTGGGTGTGTTTTTAACAGCAGCCCACAAGAAAGCTCACAAAGCTCACTTTAGTCAGTCTGGATCTGTAATTACAGCTGGTGCTTCAGTGTGTTGTGTTTTAGGATAAGGGAAAGAATGCAATGTGTGTGATCACTGTGATGAGAAGCAGAAACTTATTTTGAACCCGGCAGGCCATGTTTACATTGCTCCTTGGTGCCAACGTGATTCTGGACTAAATGTCGAGAATGCATGCATGCGTGTGGAGTTTGTCAGAATCCGATATGGAGTCTTGTGTTTCTGGTGACAGGTCGTGCGCCCCCTCAGAACACCATGGTAGATCTGAACAGCGGGAACATTGATGTTCCTCCCAACATGACGAGCTGGTCCAGCTTTCACAACGGGGTGGCTGCGGGCCTGAAAATCGCCCCGGCCTCCCAGGTGGACTCTGCCTGGATTGCCTACAACAAACCCAAGAGCCCCGAGCTGGCCAACGAGTATGCAGGCTTCCTCATGGCTCTGGGCCTCAATGGACACCTCACCAAGTTGGCCACACTCAACATACATGACTATTTAACCAAGGTGAGCATGCATGCAAACACAGGTTCTGCGGTTGAGTTTAGTCGTGTAGTTTTTGTCATTACATGTTTTGAAGCTTCTCTAGATTGCACGTTGGTTTTAGCAGAAATTATCTCTCGGCATCCTGTTATTTTTCTCACATGAAAGTGGGAAGGCCTCAGCGCGCTGAGAGCGGAGTTTCACTTTGACTTTTCCCTGGCAGTGACGCATAGCAACTTTCTCATTTCCAGTTAGGCCTGCCATAGAAGGCTGTGTGGTCATATCTATCACATCTCTCAGCTCAGGAAAGATCAGTGGTTATTTACTACAGTATACGATTTTACTACTATTCTCATTCTTGCTAGCTTATCACCTGTGCCAGGA
Source organism: Salmo trutta (assembly GCF_901001165.1). NCBI lineage: Eukaryota > Metazoa > Chordata > Actinopteri > Salmoniformes > Salmonidae > Salmo > Salmo trutta. The sequence goes on along the minus strand of NC_042974.1, from coordinate 42,405,222 downwards.
CAGATGAGCCTACATTGGAGCACAACGTGTGAACTTTTAAAGGTCTGCTGCTGTATTGTTAATTAGAATATAGTACAGCAGTCTTTGATGGCTGAAAATAAATATTGAATTATTTAAGTATGAAAGGGATCAGGTGATTTACGCAAAATTAGTACTTTCAAATGTTCTCATTCGTTTTGTTATGTAGCATAATTCTGTGATGAAGGAGAAAACAACTACTTTTAGACTGAACTGCAGTGTAGTTTGGTTCCCCCAAAAAGAGGAAGAGGGCAAAAAATCTACCTGCTCTGATCTGTTATAACCTCATTGTTTTACACTCGCTCCCCAGTAACTCAATCTCTCCATTTGTTAATAAACAAGTGAACCCCTCTGTGCATGAAGTCCATGGGGGACTAATGAAAATGGCTGCCGGTGTGTCCTCAGGGCCACGAGATGACAAGCATCGGGCTGCTCCTGGGTGTGTCTGCAGCCAAGCTGAGTACCATGGACATGTCAATCACCCGCCTGCTGAGCATCCACATTCCCGCACTGCTCCCTCCCACCTCCACTGAGCTGGATGTACCGCACAACGTTCAGGTGGCGGCCGTGGTGGGCATCGGCCTGGTCTACCAGGGCACAGGACACCGCCACAACGCGGAGGTGCTGCTCGCTGAGATCGGTCAGTGATAGATACGTCCCTAATGAAGTAAATGTTTTGCAGGGAGGAGGGCATACAACACTAAATACAAAACAAGACACAAACTGTTTTGACATGGAACTGCTGGTCCCACATAAAACAAACAACATAAATGCTTTATAATAGCATACGTAGACTTCATAAGTGCAACAGATATGTCACATATCATTTATAAGCTTATGTCATGTTGTAAAGTGTGACATAACAGCTCCCAACGTAGGATGCATTGCACAACCTAATTTCTTATAAGATTTTAGGATGGTTGTGCGAATTGTCGCGTTTAATTCTTCAAGTTTTACTGGTGAAATGTCCATACAGCATCTGCATGCCAACCATTTAATTTCATGGGGATATTCATTTAGATCTTGAATTAACAACAGTGTTGTTTTGAATTACGTACGCTGAGCAAATTTTAGCGCAGATGGTGTTAGCAAACTGTAGGATACCTGTATTTTGTTTCAATCGAAGCACATATTTTGCCTAGTGGTGCGCACTGTTTTGGCCGCATGAGAGAGATTTGACCATTCATACAATCATCCAGTAAGAAATTATATGTTTTTTGTCTTACGGTAACTTTCTATGCTATTCCGTTCTATTATGTAGAATACTATCATGTGATCTTGCAGACATTGATTCGCTCATGCGCAGAATCATCTGACCTTTAGCTGTCGGAAGCAGGGTTTCTGAGAACTCTGATCCGCAGCCTCGCCCTTTATTTATTCACTGTCTTTATTTAACCTGGTCAGTTTACTCAGAGCATGTGTCATTGGCTTAGCATTACACTGTAGGCCTCACATGACAGTTAGCCCTGACCTGCTCCAGGCCAGAACACAAGGTTTTCACCACATCAATACAGTTTCACACTGTTTAGATGGGGCAAGTAATGTCAGGTGGAATCCCACACTTCATATCAGCATCTTAATTTGCCCGGGTTATGTCAGCCTTTTATGAAGCACATTCTTTTTTGGGAAATGTACATTGTGTGTTATATCACATTTAGCAATGCACCCTACATATGGTGCTGTTATGTCACCCTTTAGTAGTCCCTTTAGTTACAGTATGCTTAAGCCAGATGATTTGTGAAGTGTCTATGTTGTGCCTGGATATTGAATAGATTATAGGTGCTGGCGCTCCAACCAAGATTTTAAAAATTGTCTGGACCGCTGAAGGGGTGCTCAGTCCTTAGAATGTACAACTGAAATGTCTAAGGAAGGTTCAGCACAGCAGCCTTATTCTCTTCAATGATATGTATTGCTGGCACGTTTTGGAGCAAGCTTTGTTGTCAAGGCAGAACTTTCTCTAAGATACGTCAGCAAAACAATATTAAATCATTGAAGTAAAATGTATTCTTTCAAATATGGTGCTTTGATGATGGAGCTTACTCCGGAACTCCAATAAATAATGAAGTTAACAGATGTTCTTCTTCCTGCAGGTCGACCCCCTGGTCCTGAGATGGAGTACTGTACAGACCGCGAGTCCTACTCCCTTGCCGCTGGGCTGGCCCTGGGCATGGTCTGTCTGGGGGTAAGTGTAGTAGTACACACTGCAATTACACTATTGGATCAGCTCTGCGGTAAGTTACTTACTGTACTCCTGTGTATGTAGAGAGGTAATAGAAAGAGGAAATGCTCTCACATGGAAAGCGCTCTTCATACTTCAAAAGGCTGCTGAATGGAAAAAGGTGACTAAATGCATCACTAGCGTTCCCTCAGGACGTGGATCATATAAAAAAACGGAAGAGGAGAGTTTCTCAGTCACTGAATGACCCCTTCCCCTCCCACCCTCTCTCTCTCCATAGCATGGCAGTAACCTAATAGGTATGTCTGACCTGAATGTCCCTGAGCAGCTCTACCAGTACATGGTGGGGGGGCATCGACGCACCCACGCCGGCATCAACAGAGAAAAACACAAGTCCCCCAGCTACCAGATCAAGGTAAAGGGGGAAAAAAGCAAACAGCAAGATAACTTTCCTCACTTGTAGGCTGTTAGGTTCTAAATAAACGGAGTAAAAACTCACGGACCGCTAGTAAAGCTCAAACCAAGTTTATTCACCCACTGGGTCACACAGCTGCATAAGACAAAAACATGTTCTCACCAGCACAAATATTTATACCCCCCTTTAGGCGGAGTCCTCTAAACATTACATCTTTGTTGCTAGGCAGGAAGTTAAGTGATGTGGGTACCTCGTCCCCCATTCCTCACTAATCCACAGCTATCCACCCTTATCAGTGACCGCAACCATGTGATTGCCTTTTCCCTTACTTAGTAACATTCCAAGCCCATGGCTCATATCCAAAGTCCATTCACCCCACCGTATACATTCCTCCTATATATAAACATTAACTTATGGTGTAGCAAGTATTTCAAATTACAACCCAACAAGGCCTACTGTCCAGTTCATCCCCATCTAACATATTAACATTTTTCCTGATGGCACAAAACCAAGTTCTAACAGAATACACTGCCCGGAGACTTTGTCCCAACTCTGAGGGTTTCTGGTTATTGTCTCAGGTTTTAAGTTTTTTTGTAACTAATGCCCCTGTTCTTTGTGACAGGAGGGTGACACCATCAACGTGGACGTCACCTGTCCTGGAGCGACTCTAGCCCTGGCCATGATCTACCTGAAAACCAACAATAGGTGAGAATGGATTCCACCACCACCACTCTTATTCTCATATTAGATTAGCCTTCAACGAGACGCAATGTCCTATTCTCTTATACTTGACTCCACTCAGCATGCTCCCTGTAAGTAATGGACTCCATCTAATCTTACACGGTGCATCACAGCACATCTTGACCCCAGCCCTCCAGCACATACAAAATGACTTCTTAAGTTATAAGCTATCACCTGGTTCTGTCTCAGGCTGCCATTAACACCTATTTTTCACCCCTTCACAGGTCTATCGCTGATTGGCTGAAAGCTCCAGACACCATGTTCCTCCTGGACTTCATCAAACCAGAGTTTCTGCTTCTCAGGGTGAGTCAGTGCAGTGAAGCTCAGCTACTGTAGCCACCGTGTACTAGCCACCACGGACCTGCCTTATTCACTATGCCAGACCCCAGAGTGTGCAAAGCTGTCATCAAGGCAAAGGGTGGCTACTTTGAAGAATCTAAAATATATTTTGATTTGTTAAACACTTTTTTGCTTTCTACTTGATTCCATATGTGTTATTTCAGAGTTTTGATGTCTTCACTATTATTCTACAATGTAGAAAATAAAGAAACCCTGGAATGAGTAGTGTCCAAACTTTTGACTGTTACTGGATATAATTCAAAATGTCTGATCCAGTACCCTCACACATTGTCACTGTCTGCTCTCCCTCCTCAGACACTGGCCAGGTGTATCATCATGTGGGATGAGATTCTACCCAACTCGGAGTGGGTGAGCAGTAATGTGCCTCAGGTAACTGCCCTGAATATGCACACATGCACGAACACTTCAACTCATTAGACACAAGTCACTGCCAGCACAAACCTCTACTCTGGACAAGTGGTAATATAATTTCGGCCTCGGGTTCTTGGGGTCAACAGTGCAGATGTCCCAGTCCATAGACATTAGAGGTTCGATCTGAGGCTCTTAATGTTGTTAGTTAGTCATACTGTGTGATGAACTTGTTAATGAATGACATCAGTGCTAATAAGGAAACCAAGTTTCAGTCCTCAAATGACTCTTTACTGCCAAGTGCATACGACTGAGGCAATAAGGCTCAATGACATTTCCTCCATCTGGAGCCATTTACATGTCAACAAGATCAAATTAGTTAATATCCCCAAAACAATGATTATAGAATCAAAGATCGGTTTGCTTTGTTTTGAATCCAGATAATCCAAGAGAACATTGGGAACCCAGTGGTTTCAGAGGATTTGAACATGGAAACTTTAGCGTGAGTACAAACTGACATTACTTAGTTTCCTTAGCTCTCTCCGCATGACTGGATTTGAGTTGGTGTGTTTAGTCTCATAATGATGTGTGTCACAACTTCTGTCCTCAGCCAAGCCCATGACTACATAATCGCTGGAGCATGCATGGCGGTGGGATTTCGCTTCGCTGGCTCGGCCAACTCAGACGCATTCGACTGCTTGGTAAAAAGCGCAAACTTCAAAATAAGTTGGTTATTTGGCTAGTTCGTCTCTAACCCTTCTGTTTCTCGCACAGTACAAGTTTGCAAGGAGTTTCATGCAGTGTTTGACATCAGCGACAGCGACGGTTGTAAGTTTCACTGCTTTCATATTTCTCCCAAACATAATGTTCATTTAAGCCATTAGAAGACACTCAAGCTCCAAATCACCACAACCAATTTTTCTCTCTCACCTTGACACTTTCTGCGTGTTTGTCTGTCTGTGTCTCTGTGTGTCTCCTATGCCAGACGGGCCACTATAACCTGCAGACATGTCTGAGCATGGTACTGCTGGCCCTGTCCATGGTGATGGCTGGCTCTGGTAACCTGAAGGTGCTGCAGCTCTGCCGCTTCCTCCACAAGAGGACCAGTGGAGAGATGAACTATGGCTTCCACATGGCCCACCACATGGCCCTGGGCCTGCTCTTCCTGGGAGGAGGGAGGTGAGACATCTTTCCACTACAGGTTTCAGCCAGCCTCTCCAATGGTCATAGCTGACATAAATATTGCTTGTACTGTCTTTTGCATTGAAAGTAAATCAAACATAATCTAGTCAAGGGATATTTTACTTTTCACCTGTCATTTGTATCCGTATCAATATTGATTGTATGTTTTGCTACAACACGTGTATAATGAGTTTACGTGTGAGGGCTGTCCTGTTATGTGAGTGTTCTTTATAACAAATATTTCAAATATCCCAGGGCTATGCAAACAGTGACTATGGGGTATCTAGTTTTATGTAACAATACTCATTACTGATGCTAAACCTGTCTCCTTATCAACATTTACTGGACAAACCCTTTGATTTTAGACTTGCTGTTTTTAGACTTGCTTATTTTAGGGCTGACAATTGCAGGCCCACAACTTCAAGGTCGCAATTTGAATGGCCTTATTGTAGTATTCTCAGCCTATTCCGGCCTTGAACATACGCCTGCATAAGGAAAGATTGTAGTGGGGAGCAGACACATGGCGTCTTTCTTTTAATCGTTTCTTGCGCACTCTATCTCTTTCTCTTTTTCTCTCTCTGGATGTGGTCTGTGGAGAATTATTTCATCCTGCATAGTAACCAATCGGCATACAGCCCTGCCAGTCTGGCTTTCATCATAGAACCTGAAGTGAAAAAAGTATCTTCTAATTCTGTGTAGCTACAGAGTTCCACAATGAGCCTAGTCTCAGCATAGGGAGTGGGTCAATTCTAACATAGTAATATTGCTCAGGGACAGGTTTCTGAAAATGAATTTGAGAAGCGCTAAATAAACAGCCATTCTCAGTGAATATGTTACTCTACAGTTCAAGATGAGATTGGTGTTGAGCAAACAGAAGTTGATTGTTGCTCTCTATGTTTGTGGGTCTTGTTATCAAGCTGACTTGTGTAGTAAATAGTGCAGTTTTTTTCACCTCTGTCTGTAATACACTTCGTAAAAACAGGAACATCCCAGCCAGTTCTCTTTATCCGTTGCCATGGCGAGTGCATGAGTGGCAGCTCGTGGGTTGAGAACTAATCTCTTCAGTTGGTATTTTAAGAGGCGAGACACCCCCTCACCTACACCAACCCAAACGAGTGATTTTTCTCTCCAAGCCGACACAATGGTTTGAACCAGCCTAAGCACACACTTAAGTGCAGCCATTTTTTTTGTATAATTTTTTTTTAAGTAGGGCTTTTATGAGCATATATTACGTCAGGTGCCTAGCAATTCAAAACTGTTTTGCCCAGGCCAAATTCCTCATTTTGTTCTTTGGACCTATTCACCAAAAAGGATTATATTGTAATATGTGCCAACATCAACACTCTGATGGGTTGTGCTTGTTTGTTTACATTTATGTCTGTATCCATGATGTCGTGGTCTGATGTTATCCCGTTGTCCTCTCCCAGGTACACTCTCAGCACCTCCAACTCGGCCATCGCTGCCTTGCTTTGTGCTCTCTACCCCCATTTCCCTGCCCACAGCACAGACAACCGGTAAGACAGATAACCTCAGGGATACAAACAATAGGTACAGCTTATCAAAGCTCTAAAATGGCAGGACAGACAGAGAGAGGTCTAACGTAAAGCATAGACTTTCAATGATCATAATGAATTCGGTGTATACTGTTTGACAGTATTGCTGTTTTGAGCTGTAGATTTTAAGAATTACAAAATGGGCCGTGAGACGGGGAGGGAGTGTTACATGAGGCGAGATAAGAAAGTCATCAAAACTTCTACTGACAGAGCCAAGTCAAGAGCTCTAAGTCAATGACCATAATTAAGAGTAGTTAAAGAATACCATATAGACGAGGGCTACTCAAGTATTGCAGATCTTTCGTTTCTACCTGGTAGGTGGTTTATCAATTGATTTGTAATTGATTAGACAATGTTCACTCATCTGGTCACTTCCGGCCGGGTCTGACTCAGTTGTTAATTTAAATCCAGTCAAGTTGATTTGATTTAGAAGGAAAGGGTGAAAAGCAGCAATGTTGTGGCCCTCCAGGTTCTTAATGTAAAATGTGTGTGTGATCTCTGTGCTTCAGGTACCACCTGCAGGCTTTGCGTCACCTGGGTGTCCTGGCGGCTGAGCCTCGTCTGCTGGTCCCAGTCGATGTGGACACACTGAAACCCTGCTACGCCCTGCTGGATGTCACATACAAGGTATTCAACTCAATGAGTTAGTCCCCAGTCAAAATACAACCCGTTGAGACCAATGCATGGTCATAATGCCCATTTAGTGTCAACCTAGCGGTGTCTGCTATAATCTTCATATGTGATACCTTCAAGATGAGTCTGACTCATTCATTCAGAATTAAAGCCACGTGTTAAAACAATCACTGGAGACCCAGGAACTTGAAAATGATGAAACTAAACAGGTGTTAATAGAGGGGAAGTTAACATTTTGGAATGCACTTCCCAGTTTCAGTTTTGCATGTACTCATCTGATCCCTCACTATAGAGTTGATTGGTACAGTGCGCACTTGTATTAGTAAGAGGCAATAGCAGAAGTGGAAGCTACATGCAATACATCAGAATTTGGCCCTGCTAATAGTAGTAGCAACAAGCAACTGTGGACTTCCCTGTATTTAATAGTGATCTTGTTACACAGGAGAACTCATGTTGAACTTTTTCGCTCTCATTTACTGAAAGCGTCATAGGTGTCCGACTGGGCCCTCTCTTGCGTCATACATTTTCCTGTGAACATAGCCGTAGTTGTCACTTCCTCTATTTAACCTTATTTGAGGAGGCTTTGGTACTGTATGTCTGTCATTTCATTATTATCCTAAAATGGCATTACATGCACACAATTTTTTTTGTTACCTTTATTTAACTAGGCAAGTCAGTTATTAAGAACAAATTATTTACAATAATGACGGCCTTACAATGACGGCCTACCAAAAGGCCTCCTGCCGGGACGGGGGATTAAAAATACAAAAAATGTCAATATAAATATAGTACAAAACACACATCACGACAAGAGAGCCAACACAACACTACATAAAGAGAGACCGAAGATGACAACACAGCATGGTAGCAACACAACATGACAACAACATGGTAGCAACACAACATGGCAGCAGCACAACATGGTAGCAGCACAAAACATGGTACAAACATTATTGGGCATAGACAATAGCACAAAGGACAAGAAGGTAGAGACAACAATACATCATGCAAAGCAGCCACAACTGTCAGTAAGAGCGTCCATGATTGAGTCTTTGAATGAAGAGATGGAGATAGAACTGTCCAGTTTGAGTATTTGTTGCAGCTCGTTCCAGTTGCTAGCTGCAGCAAACTGAAAAGGCGAGTGACCCAGGGATGTGGGTGCTTTGGTGACCTTTAACAGAATGTGACTGGCAGAACAGGTGTTCTATGTGCTCAAGATATTGTTCTTGGGCACATACAATAAGGTAACCTGCCTAAATGAATTACTGACCCATAGCATTCACGTCAGTAGCCATGAAGTTCTTTGAAAGGCTGGTCATGGCTCACATCAACACCATTATCCCAGAAACCCTAGACCCACTCCAATTTGCATACCATCCCAACATATCCACAGATGATGCAATCTCTATTGCACTCCACACTGCCCTTTCACACCTGGACAAAAGGAACAGCTATGTGAGAATGCTATTCATTGACTACAGCTCAGCGTTCAACACCATAATGCCCTTCGAAGCTCATCACTAAGCCAAGGACCCTGGGACTAAATAACTCCCTCTGCAACTGGATCCTAGACTTCCTGACGGGCCGCCCCCAGCTGTTAAGGGTAGATAACAACACATCCGCCACGCAGATCCTCAACACGGGGGCCCCTCAGGGGTGCGTGCTCAGTCCCCTCCTGTACTCCCTCTTCACTCATGACTGCACGGCTAGGCACGACTCCAACACCGTCATTAAGTTTGCAGATGACACAACAGTGGTAGGCCTGATCAACGACAAGACAGCCTATAGGGAGGAGGTCAGAGACCTGGCCGTGTGGTGCCAGGACAACAACCTCTCCCTCAATGTGATCAAGACAAAGGAGAAGATTGTGGACTACAGGAAAAGGGGGACCGAGCACGCCCCCGTTCTCATCGACGGGGCTGTAGTGGTTGAGAGCTTCAAGTTCCTTGGTGTCCCCATCACCAACAAACTGTCATGGTCCAAACACACCAAGACAGTTGTGAAGAGGGCACGACAAAACCTATTTCCCCTCAGGAGACTGAAAAGATTTGGCATGGGTCCTCAGATCCTCAAAAGGTCCTACAGCTGCACGATCGAGAGCATCCTTTCTGGTTGCATCACTGCCTGGTATGGCAACTGCTCGGCCTCCGACCGCAAGGCACTACAAAGGGTAGTGTGTACGGCACAGTACATCACTGGGGCCAAGCTTCCTGCCATCCAGGACCTCTATATCAGGCGGTGTCAGAGGAAGAACCTAACAATTGTCAGACTCCAGCCACCCTATTCATAGACTCTTCTCTCTGCTTCCGCACGGCAAGCAGTACCGGAGCGCCAAGTCTAGGTCCAAGAGGCTTCTAAACAGCTTCTACCCCCAAGCCATAAGACTCCTGAACATCTAATCAAATGGCTACCCAAACTATTTGCATTGCCCCCCCCCCACTCATCTTTTACGATGCTGCTAGTCTCTTATCTATGAATAGTCACTTTAACTCTACCTACATGTACAAATTACCTCAATTACCTCGACTAACCGGTGCCCCCCGCACATTGACTCTGTACCGGTACCTCCTGTATATAGCCTCACTCTTGTTATTTTACTGCTGTTCATGAATTATTTGTTACTTTTATTTCTTTAGGTGTTTTTCTTAAAACTGTATTGTTGGTTAAGGGCTTGTAAGTAAGCATTTCACTGTAAGGTGAGGTAAGGTGTTGTATTCAGTGCATGTGACAAATAACATGTGATTTGATATGGAGGATGAGGGCTGCAGTTAATATCTCAGATAGGGGGGGTGAGGCCTAAGATGATGATGTGGCCGGGGACACTTTGCTTCTTCGAAGTCCAATATCTTGAAAACATGACTGCTGACATGCAACTGATTTTGGGAGTGTATCAACAGTGGACTAATTTTAAAAAATACCAAAATATACTTTTCGACTGGAGTTTTCCTTGAAGGTTGGGTTTGCGGGTTCACCATGAAGTGCTCCTTATTTCAATTACTCTGGAACAGCAGAGGGAGAGACATGCTGCGCACATCAATTATAATGACACCCCCTGCATGTGTGCAATCACACACTTCACCTCTGCACGTACACACACACTGCATATTTCGATGTTCACTATGATGTTGCATGCAGCACACGTGTACATGATTTGAATGTGTACATGGTGAATTTACATTTTCCTTTTTTTGCGCACACAGCTTTAGCCCATGTTTCAGTTCATCTTATGTATAATGGCTGTGTTTCTGTGTTAATTTCTTCTTGAAAGTCTTCAGAGCATATTTTTTTCTTCATCTCCGTATCAGGAGACTCCATGGTATGAGGAGACTACAGTGGAGCTGATGGCCCCCACCATGTTGCCTGAGCTGCAGCTCCTCAAAAAGGTAGAAGGAAATGTAGTACTTTGTGCAGCCTGACTACATTTGTCTGATAATCTTTCTGTTTAGTCTTGTCAAGCAGGATGGTTGATGTCAACATTAAAATTTACAAAATGTTTGTTTCGAAATGAGTAATGCGATTTGGACTTATTCATAAGCTTTTCTTACTTCCTTTTTATATACAATACAGGGAAGAAAGGTCACTTAGGGTGGTAAAACTCAGCTGTTACAAAAAAATGATATTTTCACATTGTTCTCAAAATAAAGTTTAAGAAAGTATTGGCTGACCTACTTGTTTTAATGTGCTTACAGGTGAAAGTAAAAGGACCAAGATACTGGGAGCTGTCCATAGACATGAGTAAAGGGACTCAACATCTAGAGTAAGTCCTTTACTTGTATGTGAAAAGTTTCTGGCCTAATATACAGATTCATATCATGATATCTCTGTGGGTGAGAAGTTACCAGGTCTATGTCCATTGATGTCTTTACGATACAGAGAGTTTGTAATGTGCTGCTGTAATGGTTGATAATGGCCGCAAAAGTTGTTTTGTCCATCCTAACGGGCGACCCAAAATGTGTGTGTTTGACTATAAAAACGTCCTTTTTTCAGGACCCTGTCTTTCAAAGATAATTTGTAAAAATCCAAATACCTTTACAGATCTTCATTGTAAAGGGTTTAAACACTGTTTCCCATGCTTGTTCAATGAACCATAAACAATTAATGAACATGCACCGGTGGAACGGTCGTTAAGAAACTAACAGCTTACAGACGGTAGGCAATTAAGATCACAGTTATGAAAACTTAGGACACTAAAGAGGTCTTTCTACTTACTCTGAAAAACACCAAAAGAAAGATCCCAGGGTCCCTGCTCATCTGCGTGAACCTGCCTTAGGCATGCTGCAAGGAGGCATGAGGACTGCAGATGTGGCCAGGGCAATAAATTGCAATGTCCGTACTGAGATGCCTGAGACAGGACAGACAGCTGATCGTCCTCGCAGTGGCAGACCACGTGTAACACCTGCACAGGATCGGTACATCCGAACATCACACCTGCGGGACAGATGTTCGGATGTACCGATCCTGTGCAGGTGTTACACGTGGTCTGCCACTGCTTGGGCAGTTGTTGTTGCCATCCAAATCAAATTTTATTGGTCACATACACATGGTTAACATCTGCTAACTATGTTTATGTGACCAATAAAATTAGATTTGGATGGCAACAACAACGGCCCGAGATACACCAGGAACGCACAATCCCTCCATCAGTGCTCAGACTGTCTGCAATAGGCTGAGAGAGGCTGGACTGAGGGCTTGTAGGCCTGTTGTAAGGCAGGTCCTCACCAGACATCACCGGCAACAACGTCGCCTATGGGCACAAACCCACGGTCGCTGGACCAGAATGGACTGGCAAAAAGTGCTCTTCACTGACAAGTCGCGGTTTTGACTCACCAGGGGTGATGGTCAAATTTGCATTTATCGTCGAATGTATGAGCGGTACACCGAGGCCTGTACTCTGGAGCGGGATCGATTTAGGGGTGGAGGGTCCGTCATGGTCTGGGGCGGTGTGTCACAGCATCATCGAACTGAGCTTGTTGTCATTGCAGGCAACCTCAACGCTGCGCGTTACAGGGAAGACCTCCTCCCTCATGTGGTCCCCTTCCTGCAGGCTCATCCTGACATAACCCTCCAGCATGACAATGCCACCAGCCATACTGCTTGTTCAGACAGGAATGTCAGTGTTCTGCCATGGCCAGCGAAGAGCCCGGATCTCAATCCCATTCAGCACGTCTGGGACCTGTTGGATCGGAGGGTGAGGGCTAGGGCCATTCCCTCCAGAAATGTCTGGGAACTTGCGGGTGCCTTGTTGGATGAGTGGGGTAACATCTCACAGCAAGAACTGGCAAATCTGGTGCAGTCCATGAGGAGGAGATGCACTGCAGTACTTGATGCAGCTGGAGGCCACACCAAATACTGACTTACTTTTGATTTTGACCCCCCCTTTGTTCAGGGACACATTATTCCATTTCTGTTAGTCACATGTCTGTGGAACTTGTTCAGTTTATTTCTGTGGTTGAATCTTATGTTCATACAAATATTTACTCATGTTTGCTGAAAATAAACGCAGTTGACAGTGAGAAGATGTTGTTTTTGTTTTCTCTCTATATATGTGTTGTAGGTCCATTCTTTCCAGAGATGGGGTTCTGTATGTGAAGCTACGTGCGGGGCAGCTGCCCTATAAGGATGACCCTCGGGGTTGGAAGAGTCTATTAGCCCCCAATGTCAACAACAGGAACTCAGAAGTCCGCACATTCAAGGTACAAACATCCTGACCCTCCGCTTACAATCCAATCCTTTTATGGTGCAACAAAGGAACAACATGTTTCTATGTTAGTGCTACTTTAGCACTATAGTAATATTGTATACATAGAAGGTTCAGTCATACTTTACAATACAGGTCATATTTGAGAAGGTCTGGTCACAAATTTCCTAGGTGTGGCAAAGGTCCTGTTGAGTATGGCTGGCATACAATATTTTTTTATTTAACCTTTATTTAACTTGGCAAGTCAGTTAAGAACAAATTATTATTTACAATGACAGCCTACCGGGACAGTGGGTTACCTTGTTCAGGGGTAGAAGGACAGATTTTTTAACTTGTCAGCTCTGGGATTTGATCCAGCAACCTTTCGGTTACTGGTCCAACACTCTAACCACTGGGCTACCTGCTAGACCAGTACACACATGTATGTCAAGGTTGAGGAAATTGAATAGCTAAAATCAGTATAACAGACCTAGTATAATGAGTCAGAAAGGGTAAAATAGGTCATATTGATGCACATATAATCCCAGTATAACAAGGAGTATTCACGTGACATCACTCTGGAGTGGCGGAACGAAACCAATATGTCTTGACAGTATGTGTGACCACTTATTTCCCTGTGCACTCAATGTCAACCTCTGTACCTGTCTATTGCCCAATAGCCTTCTCAGTCAATATGTCCAACTAGGTGCAATACATCATCCCTCATTGGAAACCTCCCATAGCCCTTCAGTGTAAGTGCCTCCCGTAGGCACGATCAGCAGATCTTGTTGTAGCAGGGTTTTTTTTCTCCCACAGCCTGAGGCCATCTCAACCTTCACCTCCGACGCTGCCTTGGTCTCCTTTGCTGAATACTTTTGTAAAGCCTCGGAGAGCGTGAAACATGTGAGTTGATTAGGAAAGTATGGTATATGGTGCAGCAGGAGGCACGTGGCAGCTATAGGTTAACATTCAAACACGGAGGACAAATTTGACTTAGACTGCCTATGTCTCTCCCCTTGTGAATGGACTTGTTAATCACTTGAATCCCATTTACACCAGTTACATATTACATCCGTATATGTAATTGGAGACACTGTGAAATTGAAGGAGATTGGTGATAACCTTTTGTTCATGATTTTATTTCAATTATTGAAACACCTTTCACTGCCTATTTTATAATTCCAGATTGTTTCTCATTGTTCAATTGATAAGCTCGCACTGAATGGCACTTATATTTACTGTTGTTGTCTTTGTCCAGAAACAGGACACTTTGGCCTTATTCTCTGCCATTCTATATGAGTGTGTCACTCAGGAGAACCCTGAGATGCTGCCGACATACATCGCTATTGATCAGGTAAGAAACATAGAAATGACCCATACAATAGCAACAGTGGTCTCTCCAACCCTGTTCCTGGAGAGCTAACCTGTAGGTTTTCGCTCCAACCCCAGTTGAAACTAACCTGATTCAGTTTGTCAACGTGCTAATTATTAGAATAATGTGCACTAGATTAGGGTTGGAGTAAAAACCTACAGGACTGTAGTTCTCCAGGAACAGTGTTGGATAGCCCTGATGTACATACTTCCACTCATAGAATGCAACTGTATTACTGTTAGTTAAAGATTCACTATGCAGAAATTGCTCTGCCATTTCCTGGTTGCTAAAGTTCTAATAGTTCCCTAATTTCCGTTTATGTGACGAAACAAGCAAGTATAGTGTAGAGAATCATTCACCATCTAAACCGCTGTGAAATATACTTTCCGTAACCAAAAGTAAAAGACACAAAAACAAAACTTAAGCACGGGAAGCATACAAATAGAGTACATGGAACAGATCTACCGCTTCTTAGACTTGCTTTCAATGAGTGACAGATCTATAATAAAAGTTTTCATAGATTGACTTTTCCCAATGCAAACTGATGTCACTTCAATGTGCTCTCGATTGTATTTCTCCAATGTCTTCTCTCTCTCTGTGTGTGTTGACTGTTTTCTCCCCCAGGCGGTACGGACCCTGGAGCAGACGGAGATGTGTGAGACGTTTGCTCTGTGGCAGATGAGACTGGTGTTGGAGCTGTGTGAGAGCAGGGTGCTGCAGCACAGACTGAGGGAGGGGGCACAGGGCAGGGGGCTGCTACTCAGCTCTGAGTTCCTGCCTGTCATGAAAAACTCTGCTGATGGCACCCTGGACCGCTGGCTCACTGGTGAGCAGTCTCAACACAGTGGATAGACTGTTAACACATCAATTTGAATGTACACAGTACAGTTTGTACCAGTGTGTACCTGTACTATGACACACAGTTCCCGTCAATGGGACTGTACGTGTCAGAACATGTCTTTGGGTGTGACAACTAAAGACGTGGGAAACGTGGGAGGTGATTATGGCAGGCTTTCTTTCTCATGAAATATTGGCAAGTGGCAACCATCAATAGAAAACGGATTGTGATAGTCTTAAATTAGGAATAAATCAAATCAAATGTTATTTGTCACATGCGCCGAATACAAACGGTGTAGACGATACCGTGAAATGCTTACTTACAAGCCCTTAACCAACAATGCAGTTTTAAGAAAATATTTACTAAATAAACTAAAGTAATTTTTATTTTATTTTTTAAGTAACATAATAAACTAACAATAACGAGGCTATATATAGTGGGTATCGGTACTGAGAAAATGTGCGGAGGTACAGGTTAGTTGAGATAATTGAGGTAATATGTACATGTAGGTAGGGGTAAAGTGACTATGCATAGATAATAAACAGCGAGTAGCAGCAGTGTAAAAACAAAGGGGGCGGGGCTCCTCAACAGAAGCTGTTAAGGAGCCTTTTGGACCTAGACTTGGCACGGCGGTAATGCTTGCCATGCGGTAGCACTGAGAAAAGTCTGACTTGGGTGACTGGAGTCTGACAATTTTTTGGGACCTTCCTCTGACACCGCCTAGTATATAGGTCCTGGATGGCAGGAAGCTTGGCTCTACCTCTGTAGAGCCTTATTATCAGATGCCGAGCAGTTGCCATACCAGGCGGTGAGGCAAACGGTCAGGATGCGCTCAAGGGTGCAGCTGTAAACTTTTTGAGGATCTGGGGACCCGTGCCAAATCTTTTCAGTCTCCTGAGGGGGAAAAGGTGTTGTTGTGCCCTCTTCACGACTGTCTTGGTGTGTTTGGACCATGATAGTTTGTTGGTGATGTGGACACCAAGGAACTTGAAGCTCTCAACCTGCTCCAGTACAGCTCTGTCTATGTGAATGGGGGTGGGTCCGGCCCTCCTTTTCCTGTAGTCCACGATCAGCTTCTTTGTCTTGCTCACGTTGAGGGAGAGGTTGTTGTTCATGCACCACACTGACAGGTCTCTGACCTCCTCCCTATAGGCTGTCTTGTCGGTCTACCGCTGTTGTGTTGTCAGCAAACTTAATGATGGTGTTGGAGTCGTGTTAGGCCACGCAGTCGTGGGTGAACACGGAGTACAGGAGGGGACTGAGCACACACTCATGAGGTGCCCCCTTGTTGAAGATCAGCGTGGCAGATGTGTTGTTTCCTACCCTTACCACCTGGGGGCGACCCGTCAGGAAGTCCAGGATCCAGTTGCAGAGGGAGGTGTTTGGTCCCAGGGTCCTTAGCTTAGTGATGAGCTTTGCGGATGTAGCCTGTAATCAATGGCTTCTGGTTGGGATAAGTATGTACGGTCACTGTGGGGACGATGTCGTCGATGCACTTATTGATGAAGCCGGTGACTTAGGTGGTATACTCCTCAATGCCATTGGATGAATTCTGGAACATATTTCAGTCTGTGCTAGCAAAACAGTCCTGTAGCGTAGCATCCGTGTCATCTGACCACTTCCGTATTGAGCGAGCCACTGGTACTTCCTGCTTTAGTTTTTGCCTTGTAAGCAAGAATCAGGAGGATAGAATTATGGTATCAGATTTGCCAAATGGAAGGTGGGTGAGAGCTTTGTATGCATCTCTGTGTGTGGAGTAAAGGTTGTCTAGAGTTTTTTTTTAGTTTTTTTTTTACCTCTGGTTGCACATGTGACATGCTAGTAGAAATAAGGTAAAACAGATTTAAGTTTGCCTGCATTAAAGTCCCCGGCCAGCTAGGAGCGCCGCTTCCGGGTGAGCATTTTTTTGTTTGCTTATGGCCTTATACAGCTCCTTGAGTATGTCTTAGTTCCAGCATCGGTTTGTGTTGGTAAATGGACGGCTATGAAAAATATAGATGAAAATTATCTTGGTAGATAGTGTGGTCTACTGCTTATCATGAGGTGCTCTACCTCAGGCCAGCAATACCTCAAGACTTTCTTAATATTAGACATTGTGCACCAGCTGTTATTGACAAATAATCAGGTCCATTACATGATTGCAGGTAACCTCTCTACATCTGACCTGTGTGTGTGAAACCCCGCCCCCTCCCCCGTCTCCACAGATAACAGCCATGTATTGAGGTCATACATGAGTGGCCAGTCCCTTACTGAGGACATGCTGTCCAACATGCTGGCGTGCTTCCTGGTTTACCACTCCATCCCCTGCCTCAGTAAGATGTCTGCCACACACCTGGAAGGTAAACAACTGTTAGCTGAATGTTGTGGTTAGATTTACGTTTAGTTTGAACCTAACATGTTTGACACTGGTGGTCTCTCTTTTGGCTGACTGCTGGATTCTTATATCTGACTCCTTTTGTCTCATGTGTGGAGAAGTAATCATGTCTCTGCTGGTCTCTCTCTCATTCTACCAATCCGCTCACTTGTTTCCACAGGAAGTACATCGTTCCCTGAGCTCCTGTTGAAGTTCAGTCAGCTGGGCATCCCTGTACGCGCCCTGCTGCGTTTGGGCCCTCTGCTCCTAGGGACTGCGGGCTTCTGGACCGGGCAACTGGCCTGTTGATATTACCCTGACCTTTGACCGCTAACCTTGGTCTCTGACTTTACCCTGGTCTTGACCCACAAGGGTCACTCTGCAATGCTTGTTGCAGCTCGCAAGAAATGGATATGATATAACATTTCATTGTAAAGGCTTTCTTGATACAGATTGTATGTCAAATGTTTGTACTGTACTTGTTTGTTTTCTCTTATATAATAATGCAGTAAATAAAATGTGACTTGAGACTAATGTTAGTGTAAGTGACAAGAATTTGCACTGAATGTATTTAAAGGTAAAGCTGTTAACTAACATGGATGTGGACGACCAAGAACTTTAAGCATTGTACATGCTATTTTGGCCAACTCTGTGTGGTTGCAGTATTACCATTTTGTATTTTCCATTAGAAGAGCCATTTCGGCACCGGATATAGTCTAGACTGTTACCTTGAATTATCAGAAAATATGTTCCTGAAAAGTTGTTCAGATATTAGTTCAGTCTCTGCAGTATGTGTTGGGAAGTAGTGCGTGGGCTGTGGTGCAACAGAATGCATTGGCCAGAGCTGTGATCTAACAACATAACTGCTCTGGGAACATTCCACAGTATAATGGAAAACATCCTGCAACAAATACCACACCCGCCTCACCCCATACAAATCTCTGTTTTCTTTTGGCCTTGTACAGTGCATTCGGAAAGTATTCAGACCCCTTCCATGCAGTAAATAACTTTTGCCTCATGTAAATTAGGTATTTGTTTTTTGTTTGTAATAAATGTGCAAACATTTCTAAACCTGTTTTCGCTTTGTCATTATGGGGTATTGTGTGTAGATTGAGGGGAAAATAAATAAATTGATTACATTTAGAATAAGGCTGTAACGCAACAACGTGGAAAAAGTCAAGGGGTCTGAATACTTTCCGAGTGCTCTGTATAGCCAAATAGCTTTGACCTCATCTTGACCATGAATTGTTAAACATGGCCTAGCTGTTTATCAGTCTCCCCATGGTATACATTCAGGCTCTAAAAAAAAAAACAAGTTGACTATAGCTCATTTGTGGCATCTGTAGGACCAACTGGCATGAAAGGCACACAGAGCTGTGGCAGATGGATTGCATACATACCACATTCGTAGAAGTGCTGTCATGTGATTCAGTGAACATTAGACACACACAGGAAAGTATTTGATTTTGTGAGGGAGAAGCATCAGAGAACGTAAGGAATTTAAAGGCCCAGTGCAGTCAAAAATGTGATTTCCTGTTTTTATATACATTTCCATACTTAAGGTTATAATACATAATACTGTGAAATTGAGAAAATGATGATAATGCCCTTTTAGTGTAAGAGCTGTTTGAAAAGAACACCTGATATTTCAGCCTGTTTTGGTGGGATGGAATTTTGGCATTCCATGGTGATGTCACCATGCAGTAAATTAATTCATAGACCAATAAGAGAGTCCCAAACCCCTCTCCCAATAACAGCACATTTTTCAGTTTTCCCTTCCCAACTCATACCACTCAGACAGTCCTAGCCAAATTCTTGCTTGAGAAATTGCCCCTTTCTAAGAAGCTACTTTTGTTTATTTTTGACCTTTCTAATTGAAAACAATCACCGTAATGAGAGAAAAACGGCTGCATTGGACCTTTTTAAATTGTGCGGTGCAACTTTTCTCTTAACTAATTGGGAGGGAAGTACAATGTGGGTAACTAATTATCTTGTAGTTTCTATACAGTATAATTGAATAGTGTTTTGGAACATTGTGGAAACCAGCCAAGTGAAGTGAGTAATAGTGCAAATCCTCTGGGGAGGCAGCAACCAGTTCTAAAGCTGGTACAAAGAGGCAGTGATGCTGTGTATTTTTTCCTCTAGGAAGTATGACATTGCCATTTGGTTTGTTCTTCTATGGACTTCCAGGAAATGTGTAACAGGATCTACAACTTCATATTCCAAAAATGTCATGGGATTTTACAGGTCAATGGCCAACCGGAACTGTAGTCAGAGTGGGTTTATTCATGAGTTTATGACCTTCAAAGGTGATTCCTTTAATAAGCTGTGGGAACCAGTGCCCTAGGGAGTGGGCTGTTTACACAAAACATTCTATGTATGTCATACTGGTACACACCCATAGTCCTGGAGGTTCTCACTTCCAAAGTCAACATTGAAACAAGGCCATAAAAATAACACAAAACAAACAAATCAAAAATGCCTCTTGGTCCTAAATCTCTAAAAAAACAAGTTTCATAAAAAAAAATATAAATAGGCTATATTTTTTTATGATTCTAGTCAGGTGTTTGCTGGCATTTCGGTCACATGCCAGATGGGCTGGTCTAGATTTAGCCTAGTGGCCCTGACAAACTTGGATTTTTGGCACAAAATTATAATTATATGGCAAATATTGGTAGCCTCAAGGGAAACAATTAGCTGATGCGGGGTCCTTGAGGGAAAAAATGGTCCGTTTGGGGGCATCAAAGGAGAAAAATTGTCCGGTGTGTTCCAAATGTCTGGGACGATTTTTGGTCCCCTTTTGCCCCAAATGAAGTTGTTTTAAAAGTGCCTACTTATGTGCACAAACAAACGTTAAATTAATTCAGACAACGTTTGAATGGAAAGGTTGTCAGTTCGTGAAGGGAGGTGGGTGTGACCAATTACGAAGAAAAGTCACAGTTCAACTCCAAAGCTATGAATGACTACAGAACTACAAACGCCTAGTGTTACTTACTGTACATGAAAAGGCAGGACTTCGACCAGTTAAGTAGCTAACGTTACACTGCTTAGTCCGGTTTAGAATGACTTTTGCCAACATCGAAATAACTTGGTCAAAATGTATTATCAACCTAACTCGTTCCTGACTGGGGCAAACCAGAAATATTCTGCACTACTTTTAATAATGGGTAAGTAGTAATTACATATGAAATAACTTATTTGATACATTTTTGTTAGTGAGTAGACATTACGCGAAGACCGAACGAATATTTTACATCTTAAATAATATTTTGTAGTTTGAGGAAGCCATACAGTGATACTTGAATGGAAATATAAGTACTGTACACATATAAGGGCCAACTAGGGTGCAGTTAAATGGATGCAATAAGAGTCATTATTTACATATTTATGGATACATTTGAACGATAACTTCCCTCTGAAATTGACGTTTCGGAAGTGAAGCACGAATGACACTGGCTGATAAAAAAATGTGTGGACTACAGAGTACTCGTGTAAAGGGCGGTTTACAGAGATAAAAGGAAGCATGCAATGTCAGCATGAGATAGAAGTCTAGCTTCCTGTTCCTTTTTGTATTTAAAAAAACGAAGTGTAAAACTTTTTCAAATCCAATAGTCTTTGAACCGTTGGCAATCTTACAAAGCCCTTTGGAGAACTGTCTTATTACACACATTTAATTCTGCCCATCCAAAATATGAACGGAATGCATACTCAATATATTATTTATCTACATTTCTATAGGGCCCGGGTTTGTGATGAGACTAGAGTGCCGAGTCATATACTTTCATTTCTGAGTGACAAGAAGATAGGGGGGCGTGAGCTATCTAGAATGCAGCACCTGTTTCATGGACATTATGCCAAGTGCACTGGTTCAGTTTAGATTGCATTTCTTTCGTTACGACAAACATAAAACGACTGGAAGAGGTGAATGCAAACACCCATCTATCCAATTCAGCCTATTCACCTCAGATGGGGCAGGAGACAAGGACAGATTGCCTCTAGATAACAACACATTTCCAAAATATTTAAGCCCTAGTGTTCCATATACTCTACAACCAAAAAGCTCTGTCTTTTCCTGGGCCTGAATGAAACAATTTTTCTGTCTCAGAATGAGTACTCTGGGACTTCCCTCTCTCTCTCTCATATCCATTCATGTGGTTTATGTTTGGCTCAGTTAGCTGGCTACATTCATCAGATAAGCTGTGAATAGAACAGTCATTTTCATATTGCTCTTCAGAAACCACAAAGGTGACCTTAATCTAAAGTTCCTCCCTCCCTGTATTCTGTGTTTTAGCTTAGGTAGACTGAAAGACAGGTCCCACCCAAATCAGTTTACATTTAAGATGGACAGAAAACCAACTGTATTTACATGCACGGCACACAGTTGACAGAATTACAATCCTTGGGGCACTGAGCGAGGTCATCTCCTCTTCCTATGATTGATGGGAGTGGAACTAGAACACATTCTGGTGATTCTCATTTAGAATGAACTCCCCCCTCATATTAGCTTCATCAACAGGAGCTGCAGTCTGCTGTATCACAGGATGGAGGTAATGGTTATTCTCCAGAATAGTGTATGTCTTTCTGTACGGGTGGAGCTCTGGTCACTGCATGCTGAAAACGCTAAACAGAAATAGTTGATGGTGGTTGGAGCTTGTGGCACTATATGGTTAACAGTTGTGAAGGTTCACATGTAAAACCTAGTTTTGTAACGATACGTCAGTTTACAACGGCACCCCAGTCTGTTTTTAGTCAGTGGGACTGGTTTCCAGTAAAAACCTGCCATTGTTGAGTAGAAGAGAAAAGGAAGTGGTGGCCTTGAAACTTGCATTCATAAAACAACGTGTGTAGTGTTGAAGTGGCAGTCTGAGTCTGAACACGTTTGGTTTTAGTATTGTACTCCAAACTGGTGTCAGTACTGGTGGTGCAATAGTCTAATATTCACAACTTGAATAAAGCTAATGTTTAGTATATTGCGTTTAATATCTAGTTATGGAGAAGAGCAATAAAAGAGGAATTGGCCAACAGGTAATCAGAACAGTTGATGAAGTGATAGCAAAGTGAAATCCTTAAAATCATACTTCAGAATAAATTGAAATCTTTTTGGTGTTTAGTTTTTTATTAGGATCTTCATTAGCTGTTGCAAAGGCAGCATATACTCTTCCTGGGGTCCACACAAAACATGAAATATGACATAATACAGAACATTCATAGAAAAGAACAGCTCAAGGACAGAACTACAAACATTTTAAAATGGCACACATATCAATACATACACACAAACTATCTAGGTCAAATAGGGGAGAGGCGTTGTGCCGTGAGGTGTTGCTTTATCAGTTTTTTTAAACCAGGTTTTCTGTTCATTTGAGCAATATGAGATGGAAGGGAATCCATGAAATAATGGCACTATATAATACTGCATGCTTTCTTGAATTTTTCTGGATTTGGAGACTGTGAAAAGACCCCTGGTGGCATGTTTGGTGGGGTAAGTGTGTGTATCAGAGCTGTGTGTAAGTTGACTATGCAAACAATTTGACATTTTCAACACATTCATTTTTCTTATTAAAAGAAGAAGTGGTGCAGTCAGTCTCTCCTCAACTCTTAGCCAAGAGAGACTGGCATGCACAGCATTAATATCGGTGGAGGCTGCTGAGGGGAGGATGCCTCATAATAATGTCTGGAACGGAGTGAATGGAATGGCGTCAAACACATGGAAACCATGTGTTTAATGTTGTTGATACCTTTCCACTTATTCCGCTCCAGCCATTACCACATGTCTGTCGTCCCCAATTAAAGTGCCACCAACCTCCTGTGATTAATATTAGCCCTCTGATTACAACGAAGAGCAAGACGTGCCACTCTGTTCTGGGCCAGCTGCAGCTTAACTAAGTCTTTCTTTGTAGCACTTGACCACATGACTGGACAATAATCAAGATAAGACAAAACTAGAGCCTGCAGGACTTGCTCTTTAGAGTGTGGGGTGAAAAAAGCAGAGCATCTCTTTAAGATGGACAGACCTCTCCCCGTCTTTACAACCATTGAATCTATATGTTTTGACCATGCCTGTTTACACTTTAAGGTAACACCAATTATTTTAGTCTCTTAAACTTGTTCAACAGCCACATCATTCATTACCAGATTCAGCTGAGGTCTAGAGCTTAGGCTAGGGAATGATTTTTACCAAATACAATGCTCTTAGTTTTAGAGATGTTCAGGACCAGTTTATTATTGGCCACCCAGCCCACTGAATGCAACTCTTTGTTAAGGGTTTCAGTGACTTCATTAGCTGTGGTTGCTGATACGTATATGGTTGAATCATCAGCCTACATGGACACACAAGCTTTGTTTAATACCAGTGGCAGGTCATTGGTAAAAATACAAAAGAGTATAGAGAAGGCATAGAGAGCTGCCCTGCAGTACACGACACACTAAATGTTTGACATAAGAGAGGCTTCTATTAAAGAAAACCCTTTGAGTTCTGTTAGATACAGTTGAAGTCGGAAGTTTACATACACTTAGGTTGGAGTCATTAAAACTTGTTTATCAACCACTCCACAAATTTCTTGTTAACAAACTATAGTTTTGGCAAGTCGGTTAGGACATCTACTTTGTGCATGACACAAGTAATTTTTCCAACAATTGTTTACAGACTGATTATTTCACTTATTATTCACTGTATCACAATTCCAGTGGGTCAGAAGTTTACATACACTAAGTTGACTGTGCCTTTAAACAGCTTGGAAAATTCCAGAAAATTATGTCATGGCTTTATAAGCTTCTGATAGGCTAATTGACATAATTTGAGTCAATTGGAGGTGTACCTGTGGATGTATTTCAAGGCCTACCTTCAAACTCAGTGCCTCTTTGCTTGACATCATGGGAAAATCAAAAACAAATCAGCCAAGACCTCAGAAAGAAAATTGTAGACCTCCACAAGTCTGGTTCATCCTTGGGAGCAATTTCCAAACACCTGAAGGTAACACGTTCATCTGTACAAACAATAGTACGCAAGTATAAACACCATGGGACCATGCAGCCGTCATACTGCTCATGAAGGAGATGCGTTCTGTCTCCTAGAGATGAATGTACTTTGGTGCGAAAAGTGCAAATCAATCCCAGAACAACAGCAAAGGACCTTGTGAAGATGCTGGAGGAAACAGGAACAAAAGTATCTATATCCACTGTAAAACGAGTCCTATATCGACATAACCTGAAAGGCCGCTCAGCAAGGAAGAAGCCACTGCTCCAAAACCGCCATAAAAAAGCCAGACTACGGTTTGCAACTGCACATGGGGACAAAAATTGTGCTTTTTGGAGAAATGTCCATTGGTCTGATGAAACAAAAATAGAACTGTTTGGCCATCATGACCATTGTTATGTTTGGAGGAAAAAGGGGGAGGCTTGCAAGCCGAAGAAAACCATGAAGCATGGGGGTGGCAGCATCATGTTGTGGGGGTGCTTTGCTGCAGGATGTACTGGTGCACTTCACAAAATGATGGCATCATGAGGAAGTAAAATTATGTGGATATATTGAAGCAACATCTCAAGACATCAGTTAGGAAGTTAAAGCTTGGTTGCAAATGGGTCTTCCAAATGGACAATGACCCCAAGCATACTTTCAAAGTTGTGGCAAAATGGCTTAAGGACAACAAAGTCAAGGTATTGGAGTGGCCATCACAAAGCCCTGACCTGAATCCTATAGAAAATTTGTGGGCAGAACTGAAAAAGCGTGTGCGAGCAAGGAGGCCTACAAACCTGACTCAGTTACACCAGCTCTGTCATGAGGAATGGACCAAAATTCACCCAACTTATTGTGGGAAGCTTGTGGAAGGCTACCTGAAATGTTTGACCCAAGTTAAACAATTTAAAGGCAGTGTTACCAAATACTAATTGAGTGTATGTAAACTTCTGACCCACGGGGAATGTGATGAAAGAAATAAAAGCTGAAATAAATGATTTTCTCAACTATTATTCTGACATTTCACATTCTTAAAATAAAGTGGTGATCCTAACTGACCTAATACAGGGAATTCTTACTAGGATTAAATGTAAGGAATTGTAAAAAACTGAGTTTAAATGTATTTGGCTAAGGTGTATGTAAACTTCTGACTTTGATGTTGAAAAGCAATAAAACTCGGTCCCCAGTTTGGACACACCTACTCATTCAAGGGTTTTTCTTTATTTCTTTTTACTATTTTCTACATTGTAGAATAATAGTGAAGACATCAAAACTATGAAATAACACATACATTTGAAGTCGGAAGTTTACATTTACGTTTATATTTGAGATCCTTCAAAGGAGCCACCCCCTTTGCCTTGATGACAGCTTTGCACACTCTTGGCATTCTCTCAACCAGCTTCACCTGTAATGCTTTTCCAACAGTCTTGAAGGAGTACCCACATATGCAGAGCACTTGTTGGGTGCTTTTCCTTCACTCTGGGGTCCAACACATCCCAAACCATCTCAATCGGGTTGAGGTCGGGTGATTGTGGAGGCCAGGTCATCTGATGCAGCACTCCATCAGTCTCTTTCTTGGTAAAATAGCCCTTACACAGCCTGGAGGTGTGTTGTGTCATTGTGTTGTTGAAAAACAAATTATAGTCCTACTAAGCGCAAACCAGATGGGATGGCGTATCGCTGAATAATGCTGTGGTAGCCATGCTGGTTAAGTGTGCCTTGAATTCTAAATAAATCACTGACAGTGTCACCAGCAAAGCACTCCCAAACCGTCACACCTCCTCCTCCATGCTTCACGGTTGGAACTACACATGCGGAGATCATCCGTTCACCTACTCTGCGTCTCACAAAGACACGGCGGTTGGATCCAAAAACTTAAAATTTGGCCTCATCAGACCAAAGGACAGATTTCCACCGGTCTAATGTTCGTTGCTCGTGTTTCTTGGCCCAAGCAAGTCTCTTCTTCTTATTGGTGTCATTTAGTAGTGGTTTCTTTGCAGCAATTCAACCATGAAGGCACAATTCACGCAGTCGTCTCTGAACAGTTGATGTTGAGATGTGTCTTTTACCTGAACTCTGTGAAGCATTTATTTGGGCTGCAATCTTAGGTGCAGTTAACTCTAATGAACTTATCCTTTGCAGCATTGGTAACTCTGGGTCTTCCTTTCCTGTGGCGGTCCTCATGAGAGCCAGTTTCATCAGAGTGCTTGATGGTTTTTGCAACTGCTTTTGAAGAAACTTTCCAAGTTCTTAAAATTTTCCAGATTGACTAACCTTCATGTCTTAAACTAATGATGGACTGTCGTTCCTCTTTGCTCATTTGAGCTGTTCTTGCCATAATATGGACTTGGTCTGTATACCACCCCTAACTTGTCACAACACAACTGATTGGCTCAAACACATTAAGAAGGAAAGAAATTCCACAAATGTACTTTTAATAAGGCACACCTGTTAATTGAAATGCATTCCAGGTGACTACCTCATGAAGCTGGTTGAGAGAATATCAAGAGTGTGCAAAGCTATCATCAAGGCAACGGGTGGCTAGTTTGAAGAATCTCAAATATTAAATACATTTTGATTTGTTTAACACTTTTTTGGTTACCAAATGATTTTATATGTTTTAATTTATAGTTTTGATGTCTTCACTATTAATCTACATAGTAGAAAATAGTAAAAAATAAAGAAAAACCCTTGAATGAGTAGGTGTGTCCAAACTTTTGACTGGTACTGTTTGTTTTCTCAGCAACAGGTTATGGTCAATAATATCAAAGGCTGACTGAAATCTAACAGTACAGGTCCCACAATGTTCTTGCTATCAATTTATTTCAACCAATCATCAGTAATTTGTGTCATTGCAGTACATGTTTGTGTCAGTGCAGTACATATTTGAATCTAATGAAAATGTATTCACCTCTATAAAGCAGTGAAGAGCTGTTCTCCTCCTGCTCCTGGTGATGGCTTGTGGTATGCAATATCAGATACATTAGATTTTAGTGCCATCTAGTGAACATTTTTAGAGATGTTGGCTTTTACCTTTCCACTTGGTAGGGTTATGTCTCTCTCAAGGTGGCACTGTTTTCACAGTAACCGTGGAAGAGTTTTTCCAATAGTGATGTGAGCACCTCACAATGGTCAAATCATAATGAATAATGATGTACATTGTTGTTCCCACTAACACAAACTTTTTCTCAGTTGTTTACTAAAAAGTAAATTTATGCTTTTGTCCTTTATCAAGACTGTTGATACACTGTAGGTGAAAATGTAATTCTGCTTTGATAACATGTAATCACCTAGTCTCTTTTATATGTACTGAGCTCTGTAACATTGTGTTGCATGTCTAGTTACTAGTATACTAGTATCAAAATGGTAAATGGGAAACACTAGAGTATTTTCTGAAGGGGTTCTGTACTCTAGTGTAGGTCAAAGGTCATCCATCAGATGTTGACTGGCTCTCATTCAAGGGAATGTGGGGAGTGTGTTATTATAGTGTCTGTGATAGATCTCAGAATATTGACTTCCTCATGAAATCACACCCAACATCATTGTCTGTCTGAATGCTTCCTGCCTGCCTGGGCTGGGCTGGTGAGCTGCTCTATTCTCTCTGTCCCCTCTAGGATTGGAGGATATTGATTGGTTGTTTTGTGTCAGGTAGATTTATTGACAGGCATATTCTAAGCAGTGGGGAAGGAGGGGATGAGCAGTGAGAAAGTGTACAAACCAGTTTCACACTGTAGATTATTATAATGAGGACAGGGACACAGCTGTTGGCCTACACTGGCCTACTTTTCCTGACAAAGACATTGTGTGTGTGGAGTGTGTGTGTCTGTTCAGTATGCACGTGAGGGATTTCAGTTCCCACTTATTGTGTAAAATGGATCGAACTAATACATGTAAGACATACACATCTTCATGCACAGTAATTTTGTTGGCAGGTGTGGGGCTCTATTGTTTTTGCTACAAACTATAGTGATTTGTAGAATGTGTTATGAGAGAATAATGTAGTCAGATGGTCGACTAGGGCTGTGTTGATAATAGATGTTTGGGGAACAATTAATTGTCATACAAATGACCACTGTTATTGTCATAAAAGTATTTTTATTTGTTTTGCTTGTAATGCATCTTTGAAAATTAGCTACAGTATACAGTACATACCTAATGAATAGAGCACAGCTTTGGTGACACCCCCGTCTCAAAAACGAATGGTTTTGACCGGTTGGAACTTTTGGAAATTAAGCTTTTCCTCCCGACCATGTCGTTCTGCTCGTAAAATAGTTACCAATTTTACCCTCTTCATGTGAAAATCAAAAAGGTTTTTATTTTTCATGGTTATTGTGCCAGCCCGATGGTCGACATCACTCCCTGTACTAGGATAATACTAACATCCTGCTTTTAACAACTATGGGTGTCTCAGAACAGGCTTTACTCCTCCACTATACCTCCCACAAATGAATATTATTCCCACCTGTGATGTCTCATCGTTGGTGGTCAGACACTGTGAATCACCCACACAGTACAGTAGGTTTTTCTTGTCTGGAGTTGGAACTGAGGGGTAGGAAAGGAAATGTTATGCATGCAGTCTCACCCCCGCATATCTGACATGGTACTGTAATTAAGCACACACAATGAAGAATATGTCTGTGACCTGGCTGAGTACTAACTCTGTTAATCCTAATTCAGTCCTGACTCAGTTCCTCTTCTCCCCCGATTTAACCCAGACCTCCTATAGGGCTGTAGAACTGTCCTCAGCCACGAGTTTGAAATGTCTCTACATTTCATGTAGTTGCCAAGTGGGCAAACATACTCCATTCGTAGTTCCTACTCTCACATCAAGGTCATACTGTAATTCCAGTATTTTTTATTTCCCATTACGGACTGGCTCAGTGCCTGTGTGGGTGTGTGACAGAGTGTGGGAATGTCTGTTTTTGTAGCATCATGACTGACTCATCTCTCTCAGTTGCAAAAGGCCCTTCCTGTGTACCAGATGACAAGCGCATGTACAGAAGTACAGAAATATATCCTTCTCAGGCCACAAAAAGGAGCTTACTTAAAGATGCACTATACAAAAATCGCTCCGCCGATTCGTGGTTACAAAAATTCTAATTGTTCGCCTAATTTCAGTTTATGTGACAAAACAAGCAAGTGTAGTGCAGAGAATAATTTTTGCGTCTAAACCACTGTTAAATATCGTTTCCATAAACAAACATATTTTGTAATGTAAAAACGTGAAACATAGAAATAGCGCATATAGAACACATCTACCGCTTCTTAGACTTGCTTTCAATGAGAATGACAGATCTTTACTGTTAACAGTTTTTATTGTTTTCCAGCATAGAAACAACACGAATGTCAGTACATGCAGTACAGAACAAAAAACCGGGGAAGGGAAGTGCATCAAATAAGTTACAAGGTTTCTACTTCGTACAAATTATATTGGCAGATATTCAAGTATGGACTACAGGATTAAAACTTGAATGTGTACATTTCCAGAGTCCAAGAACTTGCGTACAGTGACCCAGTGACCATGTAATCCTAGATTGAAGTCCTTGAACAGGCAAGCTGCACGTTCCATGTATAAAAGGTCTAAGTAGTCCTCCGGCCAGCGGTCTACAGAAAAGCAAGTTGGTTTAGGTTCTTTCCAGTTAAGAAGAATGATTCTCTTGACTGAAAGTATATAGACAGTATATTTTCTGGGCTTTGACCAAGTAAACATGAGATGGGGCGGCAGGTATCCTAGTGGTTAGAGCATTGGGCCAGTAACCGAAAGGTTGCTGGATCGAGTCCTTGAGCTGACAAGGTAAAAATCTGTTGTTCTGCCCCTGAACAAGGCACTTAACCCACTGTTCCTAGGCCGTCATTGTAAATAAGAATTTGTTCTTAACTGACTTGCCTAGTTAAATTTAAAAAAAATGGAACACCTTGGAAATTCAACATAAAAAATGTTGGACAAAACTGAATTAACTTCAGACCAAAATGTTTTCACTCCAAGGCATTCCCACAATATGTGAAGTAAAGAGCCGTTGCTACCACAGTTGTGCCAGCATAAGTTAGATAGATTTTAAAACATCTTTGAGATATGTACATGGGTGATATAGGCTATACACAATATCTTGTACTGAATGATCTTATACCTAACACATGTTGAAGTGGTCAGACCACTTCTCCAAATAGTGTCCCATTGCAATGGGGACATTGTTCAAGTCACACTCCTATGCTAACTGAATGGGAGAATATGCATTTGGGACAGAAAAAACAACAGTCTATAAATGCCTGATACAGTTCCTCTCTTGGAGGCAGCGTTCCTGAGGTTCTGCATCCTCCTTTTTACGAACCGTACATATGACTGTCTTAAGCTGTAGGTATGCTAAACATGAATAGTTGCTCAAACCTAAATCTGCCTTCACTTGGGAAAAGTGTAGAATATCATGTTGGGGCAGTACCACATTGATGCCAGGGAAACAGACCTGTGTTCAGACATTATCCTCTCCTCTAACCACTCCCAGCTGCCAATCTTATAGATTTGTAAACCCATGTAAAGGGATATCTTGAATTATGTGACAACTAGTAGATTAATACAACGGAGACACCCAGCCCACCTTTGAATCTAGGTGCAGCCAGTTTCCTATACCCTATCCTGGGTTTCTGATTGTTCTATAAGAACTGTGAGGAGAGAGTTTACCTCCTTAAACTATGACTGGAACTGGACAGGGATGGAAGAGATATCACAGGCTAGCCTAGGTAATACATTCATCTTCAAAATGTCAGCTCTGCCCCATACAGATAGGGGGAGAGTTATCCATCTCTTAATATCATCACTGATGAACTGGACAACTCTAGGTCCATTTAGACTGAATATCTTGGTTATGGGGAATACTATATTAATTCCTAGATACTTCATGCCACTTGTCTTCCAAACAAATGGGGAATCCACTAAGTCAGCCTGAAATGTGTGTGGGTTGAGAGGCATAACCTCACTCTTACTCCAGTTGATCTTGTATCTTGAGAGGGAGCCAAATGAGTCAGTCAGCTTTAAGACTGGTGGTAGGGAGATTGGAGGGTTACTAAGGGTGAGTAAGATGTTGTCAGCATATAGATTTAATTTGAACTCATGTTCATAAATGCGCACACTTCAGATGGTCTTTTCAGCACGTATCGCACATGTCAGGGGATCTAAGACTAAAATGAATAGGAGTGGACTAGCGGGGAAACCCTGTCTCACACCTCGTGGAGACAAAATTAGTCAGACACTATTCCATACGTTTTGACGGACGAGACCCAACGAATGAACATGGGACCAAAGCCAAACTTGGTGAGTGTATGAAACAGGTATGAGAATGACAGAATGACATTTGTATGTGAATGACAAATGACATTTGTATGTGAATTTTGTCAGGTCGCCCAAAAAGTTACATTTTGCATCTTTAAGGAACCTCTTAGAAATAGCATGCCTGTCTAGTGTTCCAGATTTTTATGAAATATGATCTAAAATGAATTACAATATGAATTAAATAGATGTCCTTCCAAAAAAGTATAATTAAAAATGTTAAAAAGCAGCTTTTCTCTGTGACCCCGATTGGCCTGCTTGGAAACAACAGGGTTGTTTGGTGTATATTGGTAAAAAAAAAAGGATTTGACCGCAAAGCCAATGAAACGCCCATACATTTAAATTAGCTCCCACGTGGCCGAGTCCGGCTGCACCAAGTCAAGTGATGGATTCAGGATGCACAATGGAACTACTAGGGCACTTTAACAGCAATAAATGCAGACTGATTATGATTGACTCATATGATTGAGTCATTTTTGTCCTTTGCTTTGTCACTATATTCCTGATATTTATTTTGTTAGCTACCTAACTAGCAAGTCGTGAAGCTAGCTAGCTAGCTACTGCTAGTACCTACAGTACCAGTCAAAGGTTTGGACACAGCTACTCATTCAAGGGTTTTTCTTTATTTTTAATATTTTCTACATTGTAGAAACTATGAAATAACACATGGAATCATGTAGTAACCAAAAAAGTGTAAAACAAATTATATTCTTCAAAGTAGCCACCCTTTGCCTTAATGACCTTCTTTGCACAGTCTTGGCATTCTCTCAACCAATTTCATGAGGTAGTCACCTGGAATGCATTTCAATTAGCAGGTGTGACTTGTTAAAAGTTCCTTTGTGGAATTTCTTTCCTAAATGCATTTGAGCCAATCAGTTGTGTTGTGACAAGGTAGGGGTGGTATACAGAAGATAGCTCTACTTGGTAAAATACCAAGTCCATATTATGGCAAGAACAGCTCAAATAAGCAAAGAGAAATGACAGTCCATCATTACTTTAAGACATGAAGGTCAGTCAATATGGAATATTTCAAGAACTTTGAAAGTTTCTTTAAGTGCTGTCGCAAAAACTATCAAGCGCTATGATGAAACTGGCTCTCATGAGGACCGCCACAGGAAAGGAAGACCCAGAGTTACCTCTGCTGCAGAGGATACGTTCATTAGAGTTACCAGCCTCAGAAATTGCTGCCCAAATAAATGCTTCACAGAGTTCAAGTAACAGACACATCTCAACATCAACTGTTCATAGGAGACTGCGTGAATCAGGCCTTCATGGGCGAATTAATGGAAAGAAACCACTACTAAAGGACAACATTAAGAAGAAGAGATTTGCTTGGGCCAAGAAACACAAACAATGTCCTTTGGTCTGATGAGTCCAAATGTGAGATTTTTGGTTCCAACCGCCGTGTCTTTGTGAGACGCAGAGTAGGTGAACAGATGATCTCCGCACGTGTGGTTCTCACCATGAAGCATGGAGGTGGAGGTGTGATGGTGTTAGGGTGCTTTACTGGTGACACTGTCAGTGATTTATTTAGAATTCAAGGCACACTTAACCAGCATGGCTACCACAGCATTATTCAGCGATACTGTGTAAGGGCTATTTGACCAAGAAGGAGAGTGATGGAGTTCTGCATCAGATGACCTGGCCTCCACAATCACCTGATGTAACAGTATAGCTTCCGTCCCTCTCCTCGCCCCTACCTGGGCTCGAACCAGGGACCCTCTGCGCACATCAACAACAGCCACCCTCGAAGCATCGTTACCCATCGCTCCACAAAAACCACGGCCCTTGCAGAGCAAGGGGAACAACTACTTCAAGGTCTCAGAGCGAGTGACGTCACCGATTGAAACACTATTAGGGCGCACCACCGCTAACTAGCTAGCCATATCACATCGGTTACACTGACCTCAACCCGATTGAGATGGTTTGGGATGTGTTGGACTGCAGAGTGGAGGAAAAGCAGCCAACATGTGCTCTGCATATGTGGGAACTCCTTCAAAACTGTTGGAAAAGCATTCCAGGTGAAGCTGGTTGAGAGAATGCCAAGAGTGTGTAAAGTTGTCATCAAGGCAAAGGGTGGCTACTTTGAAGAATCCAAAATCGAAATATATTTTGATTTGTTTAAAATGTTTTGGTTACTACTACTACTACTACTACTACATATATGTGGTTTTTCATAGTTTTGATGTCTTCACTATTATTCTACAATGTAGAAAATAGTAAAAATAAATTAAAACCCTTGAATGAGTAGGTGTGTCCAAACTTTTGACTGGTACTGTATATCAGTCAACAACAGCTAACTAGGTTTCCTCTTGACATAACATTTTAGCTACAAACCATAGGATTTAAGATGGAATGGAAGAATGGAAGAACGGAAGAATGGAATGGAGAGGTGATTGTTGTGGGGAGGATCTGCTTTGACTTGCTTTCTTGTTGGCTAGCCAGCTAGCTAAGTTAGCCGCGATAGCTAACTGCTTCGAAACAGCCAGCGGGCCAACTGTTACAAACCACATAATTTGAAATAGAAGTGACTGGCGAGATAGTTGTTGCATAGGCTTTGACCTGTATGCTAACACCAGCTGTGAATTGCTTGGCTTGCTAGCTAGCTTGTTTGTATGCAGTGAGTGTGCACTCCTGAGCCCGTGTCTCCCATAGTCTCGAGAAGGATACTTACCCCAACCGGAGAATTTGGAAAACAGCTAAAAGCTGCTGGACTAATCACATACTGACCTGTCTTGGCAAAAGAGGATGATGCCATTATCCCAGCAAATTTTAAGCATTTTTCAAGCAGTTTGTTTCAAAAACAAGTTTGAGATGGGGTTATACTGAGTGTTTTTTCTCTAATTTATGCTTTGGCCACAACTACAAGTAAAGGACGAGTCAACAATATTATTTGGGTATGAGCAAACAGAATATGAGCTTTTAAAATGTTCACTGGACAGTTATTAAATAAAAAAAACTAGCATTGCAAAGACCAAAAACAGTCTTAAAAACACCCTTTATCTTATGAACTGATGGAAATACTGTGTATGTAACTTTACATATAGTATGAGCTCCTCCATGACAGAGCAATATCTAGTGAAAGAAGGATTCACAATGCACATATCTGTGGAGACCAGCAACAACAGGGCTATGAGTCAGAAGTTAGATTCAGTGGTGAAATGACTGTGTAGTGACATGCTGGATATCTATCTGTGTGTTCTGAGATACCAAGCAAATAGGCATGGGCAGGGGCGCAACTTTCAATGGGGACGGGGGGGACATGTCCCCCACATTCTGAAATTGCATTTTTGTCCCCCCCAGTATTATCATTGAAATGGGATACAAAACGAGGCAACGTTGTGCTTTAGGACCATTCGGATGCCTCCAAGCGGTCAGGTAGGCTGTTTGGAGTGTTTAAAATAATAATAATTATTATGTCCCCCCCACTTCTAAAACCAAAGTTGCGCCCCTGGGTATAGGTATCGGTTAGGGACCAAAATGATGTAGGACAAATGTCCATCCTATCTGCTTGTGGTAGAATGCTAAATACAGTATCTTTTTATGAGTTGTCTTCCCTTTTAGAAAAATTATAGGGTAAGGTGAATAATGCAAGAGCAGCAATCAGAGCACAACCCTTTGTTTTCTTTTTGATAAGAAGTTAGCATTCTTTACAGTTCACATTGACTTGAGTGGAGAGAGCCAAACCCCCCTATCCTCCTACACGCAGTTACACTGAGCAAGCATTTCCAAGTCATAATGTCTCTACAGTTTTTATTTGATGTGTAAAACATACTTCTCTGTACATATACATAGTACATACTTTGTTTCTTATTAAAACAAGCTGTGGCAGCATTCTATATGATGTACTAATATACTGTAGCCTGTGCGTGTGTTGTATGGAATGGGACGTCCACCAGCGTGGGAACTGCAGCAGAGGAAGTTTCTATTTACAGAAGAGCTCCTAGGTTCACATGGAAACTTCTGGAGAATAGGAGAGCCTATTTAATTTGATTTGTATTTATTATTTATTTATTCAGGGGAAACCCATTGAGACCAGGGTCTCATTTTTAAGGGATCCCTGATCACAGTAATAAAACAATCAAATACAATGTGAAGCAAAACAGCAATCAATACAATGTGAAGCAAAACAGCAATCAATACAATGTGAAGCAAAACAGCAATCAATACAATGTGAAGCAAAACAGCAATCAATACAATGTGAAAAAAGTAAAAAGTAGAATAATACAGGACAACACAAAATGTAAGAAAAACAGTTACATTCCTCAGCTACTAGGTCCTCAATCATCACTTTAAATTGCCCGAACAGCACCAGAAGGTGAGGTGCATTAAAACTAAAAGGGGATTTACCTAATTTGGCGAAGACCCAACGAACCTCAAGATTTAACCAACCCTGTGAACAGGATGCAGTATCAAAAGGTTGGCTGGTCGTCATTAAAGTCCCGTAGATCACGTCACTATTCCCTTTTTGTTGTCAAAGCTTTACTACACAAGCTTCCGATTTACCTAAGTTTGTTGGTGTAGTATAAAAACATGAGTTACCAAACCCGTTCCTAGTGGGCTGCTCAGCTGCAAAGGCCTGGGATACTGATGTATAACATGATAATGGTCAAAGAATCTCCTCCTGTACTCAACTATCAACACACAAAAGTGTGAGGTTATCGCTATGATGGGGGTATGGTATGCATTTGTCCAACTGAGACAGGTGTGACAGGTGCAAAATGACAGAATCCGATGGTCACTCTGACAGAGCTCTAGAGTTCCTCTGTGAAGATGGGAGAACCTTCCAGAATGACAACCATATTTGCAGCACTCCACCAATCAGGCCTTTATGGTAGAGTGGCCAGACGGAAACCACAACTCAGTAAAAGGCACATGACAGCCCGCTTGGAGTTTGCCAAAAGCATCTAAAGACTCTCAGACCATGAGGAACAAGATTCTCTGGTCTGATGAAACCAAGATTGAACTCTTTCGCCTGAATGCTGAGCGTCACATCTGGAGGAAACCTGGAACCATCCCTATGGTGAAGCATGGTGGCGGCAGCATCATGCTGTGGGGATGTTTTTCAGCGGCAGGTACTGGGAGACTAGTCAGGATCGAGACAAAGATGAACAAAGCAAACTACAGAGAGATCCTTGATAAAAACCTGCTCCAGAGCGCTCAGGACCTCAGACTGGGGCGAATTTTCACCTTCCAACAGGACAACGACCCTAAGCACACAGCCAAGACAAAGCATGAGTGGCTTTGGGACAAGTCTCTGAATGTCCTTGAGTGGCTCAGCCAGAGCCCGGACTTGAACCTGATCTCTGGAGAGATCTGAAAATAGCTGTGCACCAAAACTCCCAATCCAACCTGAGAGAGCTTGACAGGATCTGCAGAGAGGAATGGGATAAACTCCCCAAATTCAGGTGTGCCAAGCTTGTAGCGTCATACCCAAGAAGACTCGAGGCTGTAATCGCTGCCAAAGGTGCTTCAACAAAGTATTGAGTAAAGGGTCTGAATACTTATCTAAATGTTATATTTCAGTCTTTTATTTGTATAAATTTGCAAAAATGTATAAATACCTGTTTTTGCTTTGTCATTATGGGGTATCATGTGTAGCTTGATGAGGGAAAAAACGATTTAATCTATTTTAGAATTAGGCTGTTGCGTAACAAAATTTCGACGAAGTCAAGGGGTCTGAATACTTTCCAAATGCACTGTACACACACACAAAGTGTATGTCCAACTCAGAGGTCAATTTAATTTCTCCCCCAACCCCCTCAATCTGGTTCAGGAACACACACTGTCCCACATCCAGTCTTCCCATGGTTCAGTGTGGATTCCTGAGAACTTGACCAGTCATTAGGGGAGTTATGACAGGCATGCAAAGATAGGAAGTGGTAATTTTGGTGACTCAGCTAAGGCATGAGCGATTGTGTTCTGCTAGCTGCTCACTCTGTTTTTGCTCTCTCTGACTCATCTGGATATCTGTAATCTTCTTGGGTGGGGATGCTGTTTGAGTGGGTCATTCAGCTATGTGTGTGGGCAGGGAATCGGTCTCACTCATTGTGATGAAACTGACCCATTTCAGATGGATGGAGTCTGTCTGTTGTTCTTTGTGTTCAGAGGGTCTGGGTTCTTAAGAGGACCAGGAGGGAGTGAGTGAATGGTAAGCATATGCTGGGTCATCCATGTTCGAGTGCCGTTTGTGTTGTCAATTTCTTTAGTGTTTGACGATGTTCCTACTATTAGGTTAAATGATATAGAGATCAGATGGATGTCCGCAGGCGTATTAATACTTCAAATGATTGACATAATGATTTCTGTCTGCGTAGTAATATATGCTGCCTGCCAAACTTAACCACAAATTGTATTCATTTGGCAGACCAACATGGCATAATGCATTAATTGCAGCTGACTTTCAATTGAGAATTCAGTTTTTCTCTTAGTCATTTTTTTAATGTAGGCTACAGGACTCACATTTTTATAAGTTGCACATCACTCTACATTTACAAAGTTCACTACTTTCACGTAATTTCATTTCTAAACTGCGTTATGTGCGCTTCTTGTAAATGTGTAGTCAGCATAATGTACTGTATGCACAATGAATCTGTATTTGGCATATTCAAAGTAGAAGTGGAATGAATTTTATTTAACACTTGACAAGATCACCTAAATGTGTCCAAAGACAATATATGGTTCCCTTTCTACCCAGTCAATTTTTTATCATCAAGAACACGTCCAAACATGGACAATCTTTAAACAGATGCATCTCATTGGTTGTTTGCTAGATTAATTAACCAGATGTTTTCTGTAAGGCATAGTATAACAAAAGTCCCTGTAATGTACAGTACACATATAATTTTTAATGGAAAAACTAGTAGTGTAGTGTAATGAAGTGTATAATAAAAGAGTCACACTGTCTAACCCAAATCAGATGTTTAAACTTTTAGTTGAAGTGGGAAGGAATTTGGAGTGAGGTGTTTTCTGTGATATATGGGTCTCTATGGGTTACAGAATCCCCCATGCTCATTCTGGTTCTGCTTCTACTGCACCCATTTACTGTAAATGTAGTGTCTGTTGTGTTGTGGGCGTCTGTTAAGTGCTGGTAGTTTTGGTATTATTACCAGGGTGCAGACCAAGACCAGTGTAGCGTGGGTAGTTGCGCGTGGGAGGCTATGACTGAGATTACTCAGCATTCTGTTACTGGGCAGAAAAAGGGAGGCCTCCATGACATCTGCTACCTAAATTGTATAATTTGTATGTATCAGATAAATGCTGCACAAAATTTACATTTTGTATTGGCACTGTGCCTCTTATATACTGTATCTTCCTCTCTCATATCTTATTTCTAGTGTTTATTTTTGATTTTTTATTAGTTATAATATTTTGATAATGAAAACTGCACTGCTGGGTAGGGCTTGCAAGTCAAGCATTTCACTGTACTCGTGCATGTGACAAATAAAACTTGTTTGGATAGAATGGAGTTGAGTAGTTTTAGCAATAAGGATTGGTCTTGAAATGTAAGCATGTAGGCTTGTCTATTTCTGGAGATTAAATTTCAAATGGCATAAGTATTGATACTGAAGGTTAAATACAGTATTTTTTTAGCAACCTTAGCAGATGTAAAAGGTCTCTGTGTAATGCGCATGTTAACATGACTTAAAAGCTTTCTTCATACGGTGCAGAACTTGTCAGTTATCACATTGTGTGGGTTGTGTTTACAATTTTAATCTTCTTTCAGAGTGGGAGGTTTATGATTCCCTGTATAGATGATGTCAAATAGAAAATGTATAAATGTCAAGTTAATGTCACTGATGTATGTATATGAGTAGTAGTAGCGTAGTGTCAGCGTCCTGAGTGAAATTGAAGTCGTCATGAGTTCTGGTCAGAACTCAATGATTAATACCTAAACAATGAGTAACGATGACCTTTTCATTACATCAGATGTGTGTATCTAGTAAGACACAGCAGATTTCTTCAAAGAATACAGGCCTAATGTGTGTGTGAGGCTTTCAGTGTGTGTCAAGTGATTCAATAGGAATGATTGTGGTTGAGCTCTTACAGAAAAACCCCATGATTTCATGTGGAAAATCACATGATTTCACATGAAATTTCATGTGAAATCATGTGAAAACGTGGTTTTGGAACTTCACATGTGATCACAGGTTTTCACATGTAGTTAAATGTTATCACGTTGCTTTACATGTTGTAACCGGTTATCACATTAACTTCACATAAAATCACATATGAAAACATGTGTTTTTGGAACACTTCACATGTAAAATTCATGTGTTTTTTCCATAATGGTAGTTTAAGCCCTCTGGCCTTGATTCAAAAGAAACACAAAACCTTTTTTTCCCTACAGTTTGGAAATATAGATTTACCAGTAGTTAAACTACTAAAATATTTACTTGTATGTGTCACATTTTGAATAACTGTTTTGGACTCAGCAGTTTTTAAACTACAGTATGCTTGCAATATGGACTATGGGATTCAATTGTTTTCACAGTGGCACTATATTTACTATATGTATGAGGTGTGTGTGTGTGTGTGTGTTTTGTGTAAGTGAGTCTATCATTGTGTCTTACTACAGGAGATGGTGCGATGGCTTTTCAACAGTCTGATGGCCTGGAGATAGAAGCTGTACTGTCTTTGTCTGCTAGATGGTAGCAGAGTGAACAGACCATGACTTGGGTGGCTGAGGTCCTTGATGATCATCTTGGCCTTCCTTTGACATCGAGTGCTGTCCTACAGGGCAGGCAGCATGCACCCTGGCACCACTCCGCCAGAGCTCAAACCTCCTCCTGTCAGGAAAGGTGGAGGTGATACAGTGGCTTGCGAAAGTATTCACCCCCCTTGGCATTTTTCCTATTTTGTTGCCTTACAACCTGGAATTAAAATAGATTTTTGGGGGGGTGTATCATTTGATTTACACAACATGCCTAACACTTTAAAGATGCTAAATATATTTTTTATTGTGAAACAAACAAGAAATAAGGCAAAAAAAATCAAAACTTGAGTGTGCATAACTATTCACCCCCCCCACCCAAAGTCAATACTTTGTAGAGACACCTTTGGCAGCAATTACAGCTGCAAGTCTCTTGGTGTATGTCTCTATAAGCTTGGCACATCTAGCCACTGGGATTTTTGCCCATTCTTCAAGGCAAAACTGCTCCAGCTCCTTCAAGTTGGATGGGTTCCGCTGGTGTACAGCAATCTTTATGTCATACCACAGATTCTCAATTGGATTGAGGTCTGGGCTTTTACTAGGCCATTCCAAGACATTTAAATATTTCCCCTTAAACCATTCGAGTGTTGCTTTAGCAGTATGCTTAGGGTCATTGTCCTGCTGGAAGGTGAACCTCCGTCCCAGTCTCAAATCTCTGGAAGACTGAAACAGGTTTCCCCTCAAGAATGTCCCTGTATTTAGCGCCATCCATCATTCCTGACCAGTTTCCCAGTCCCTGCCGATGGAAAAACATCCCCACAGCATGATGCTGCCACCACCATGCTTCACTGTGGGGATGGTATTCTTGGGGTGATGATAGGTGTTGGGTTTGAGCCAGAAATAGCATTTTCCTTGATGGCCAAAAAGCTCAATTTTAGTCTCATCTGACCACAGTACCTTCTTCCATGTGTTTGGAGAGTCTCCCACATGCCTTTTGGCGAAGACCAAACGTGTTTGCTTATTTTTTTTAAGCAATGGCTTTTTTCAGGCCACTCTTCCGTAAAACATAGCTATGTGGAGTGTACGGCTTAAAGTGGTCCTATGGACAGATACTCCAATCTCCTTTGTGGAGCTTTGTAGCTCCTTCAAGGTTATCTTTGGTCTCTTTGTTGCCTCTAGGATTAATGCCCTCCTTGCCTGGTCTGTGAGTTTTGGTGGGCGGCCCTCTCTTGGCAGGTTTGTTGTGGTGGTATATTCTTTCCATTTTTTAATAATGGTGCTCCGTGGGATGTTCAAAGTTTCTGATATTTTTTTATAACCCAACCCTGATGCTCCTTGGTCTTCATGGTGCAGCTTGTTTGGTGGTGCCTGTTGCTAGTGGTGTTGCAGACTCTGGGGCCTTTCAGAACAGGTGTATATATACTGAGATCATGTGGCACTTAGATTGCACACAGGTGGATTTTATTTAACTAATTATGTGACTTCTGAAGGTAATTGGTTGCACCAGATCTTATTTAGGGGCTTCATAGCAAAGGGGGTGAATACATATGCACATACCACTTTAATTTATTTTTATTTTTATTGAAACAAGTAATTTTTTCAGTTTCACTTCACCAATTTAAACTATTTTGTGTATGTCCATTACATTAAATTACAGGTTGTAATGCAACAAAATAGGAAAAATGCCAAGGTGGATGAATACTTTTGCAAGGCACTGTATGGGCCTTGACTAGCCTCTAAAAGCACTTCATGATGACAGAGGTGAGTGCTACGGGGCGGTAGTAATTTAGTTCAGTTACCTTTAGCTACCTATGTAGTTAGATTTGTGTTGACTGCTTGTTGAGGCACGGTTGACAGTTTTATAGATAGAGAAGCATCATCATCATCATCATCCTCTCTCTCTCTCTCTCTCTCTCTCTCTCTCTCTCTCTCTCTCTCTCTGACAGATAATGTATCATGGGTGGGAATAGGAGATTGGTGCAGGGATTATGTGGGTTTTTTGGAAACTGAAACAGTGTGTTGCTAATAATTTGATTCACAGTAATAGTGACATTTGGTACATGAAAGTGTGGTTGTGCTTCAATATAATGGCATAGCATCATAGGCCTACTGCAGTTGCCTACAGCTTTAACTAGTTACATCAAACAATGTAATGATGATATATCTATTGTAATGAATTTTCTTCTCTTACTTTGTAAGCAACATGACACATGAGAGATACTTCTCAGAAATAAGGGGTGTCTTGTCCTTCCAGAACTGATTGGCAGGTTATAGCCAGTAGATGGCGTTACAGTCCCAGGAAAGCCTCTGAGCTCACTTACTGCAATGAAAAGGGCAATTGGACATTTTATAACACCTCGTTCTACTTTTTTCGTTTCAACATGGACTTGTAATGCAACGATAACCGAGTAAAATATATTATTTCATATATGAGTAACGTTTATATTGGTATGTATATATCACATTAG
Organism: Salmo trutta; assembly: GCF_901001165.1. Classification (NCBI taxonomy): domain Eukaryota; kingdom Metazoa; phylum Chordata; class Actinopteri; order Salmoniformes; family Salmonidae; genus Salmo; species Salmo trutta. The sequence goes on along the minus strand of NC_042974.1, from coordinate 42,362,159 downwards.
AATAGGCCTATATTGAGTGTAGTGCAATAAAGCAGTGGTTCTAGAACACAGTTTGCTCATATACCTGCTGTTCATCCGCATTGCGGTTTATACAGTCTCTACATATACATACATTATTAGCCTGCAATATCTGTGGTGTTATTTTTGACGAAACCACAGGCACATGTGGAAACAACATTGATTCAACCCGGGTGTGGGGAAATTCTATTTTCATGGCACTTCGATACCGAAGTGACATTTTCGTAGCAGGTTAGGAGTCTGAAGTTTAGGTTAGGAAAAGAGTTAGGTTTAGCGAAAATGCTATCCTAACCTGCTACGAAAATCACTTTGTATCGAAGTGCGGCGAAAAGAGTGTGTCCCACATTGTGTGCGCAGTGAGTTACTTTCGTAAATTGCTCACTCAGAAAACGCCAAGTCATCTTCTTCAGAATGTTTTGCTGAAGTGATTTCAGATAACAATAAGAATGGTAGATATGATATAAATCATATTACAGTCTCATACTAATGTTCTATAATTGTGTCAGTCTATTTAATTTGGTTATTGCGATAACAATAGCCTACACCACATCTTATTTCAACGTTTTGAAATTCAGAATAGATTTGGAAATTATTGATGGATCTTATTCAACTAAGCTATTCAAATATCTTGCTTAACAATGTTGGCCTAATTGTAAAGAATCGCATGACCGAAAATGAAACGTAATGTTTGATGAATTAATCGAAATGTGCGTTTTTGTTTCGAGAAAACAGGTTGATATGCACAGTAGCCTAAACCTAGTGAATGACCCAAAGGCTATTGTATTATTTAAAAAACTTTGAGAGCAAAATGTATAATAGAAAACTATGCAAGGCAAGCTACCAATAATTATTGCTTATCAAATCAAATCATATTTGTCACATGCGCTGAATAAAAGCGTGAATTGCTTGCTCACCAGCACTTCCCAACCATGCAGAGTTAAAAAATAGTTACACACGAGGAATATAATACACAATAATGAAGCGATAAGGGCTACAGAAAGCACCAGTACCAGATCAATGTGCAGGGAGGGGTACCAGGTATTTAAGGTAGATGAACATGAAGACATGGTAAAGTATGTTATGAATTTATGCAAGCCCTTTTTATTTGGTAAAAAAGTAACACTTAATATAAGCCTAGTTGCAAATAACCTACTAGTGTAGATACAATCCTGGTTAGGCCTATATATCAACTCAGAACATAACTGTTATTTTTTGTTGTTGATTAGGCTATTTGCATCCATAACATCAGTTGTGCAGGTGTAGACACAAACACTGAAACTATGAGTTTGTTTATTTGTAGGCCTACTGCTTTCTGAACCAACAAATCGATCAAATGTCACAAACAGTGCTGAGACTGATAAGAAGTTGATAAGAGTAGACCTTACCTGACATTTAGCTAACTTGGTGGAGGTTTGGATATGACTATTTGGTGCAAATGTATGCAGCTTGCAGCACTGTCGGGAGAGGTAGCCTTGAGGTCAATATGAAACACCTACAGTATCTATTTGTTTTTGAAACATTCATACATATTTTACTGGTGAATATAAATCAAATAGAACGATTTTGAAAATGATTATCGTGATAATGAAATACTGATTTAGAAGAGCACATTATTTCCCTGTAAGCAAACGTCAATATCAAAGATTGAATGAAGTAATTAAATACAAATGAGATGCACATTTATTCTGTAATAGGCCCATTTTAAAACTTGTAAACCATGACAAGGGTTCATTTAAAAAGTAGGACATGACAAAAATGGGTTAAGATTTTGTGGCTATGATAACCAGGCCTGATTTGGGAAAACTCAATGACATGGTCTCTCTCAGATCTATAGTCACTGATACCATAAATGTGTGTTAAAGGATGTGTGTTAAATGTCACATAAATTGAACTTGTTGCCTTCAGTAAAAAAGTCGTATATTGGTCTCTAGAGTTCCTGAGAATTGTACACAGCTAGAAGCCTATTTTGTCAAAGGAAAGTTGTGACTGGCCCTTTCTGAGTCAAACACCTCCACAGTCTGTGGTTATGGCAATTCATGATGCTCATCCTTTAAGTCTTTTTCACTTTCAGTCACTGGAAAAAAATATCAGAAAGTCGTCATAACTTTAAAGAACTGTATCCGCAAGATAGGACCTACTGCTTCATAAATCAAGTAATACCTTTTGATTTCATGCCACACTCTCCCTATCTCCAACCAAGCAAAATGGTTCCCTTCTGCATGAAGAAAGTACAAGGGGTTTGGTAAATATACACAAATTATTTCAGTCTATGGATTCTGTCATTTGTAGTAATTATGAGGTTTGATATTTTCATGAGAACCTTTTGGCTTTGATCAGTTACATCCTTGATTAGGCATTGTGTCTCTCTTTGTGGACAACACGTGTGTGTGTGTGTGTGTGTGTGTGTGTGTGTGTGTGTGTGTGTGTGTGTGTGTGTGTGTGTGTGTGTGTGTGTGTGTGTGTGGGCGCTCGCTCATTGAGCTCTGACCATCATCCAGTACCTGACAGTAGTGTTTTGACATGTGCCTTACCTGTACTGATTGTTTTGGCATTGATTGTCAGAACAAGCTGAGTTAGTGTGAGCGTGCAGTGTAGAGAGACTGTGGGATCCAAGTAATAGACAGCAGAGCTTTAGAAAGAGCTGTGTCTAACTAGAAGACCACTTCATCGAATTCACTTTGTGGAAATCGGTCTTCATGACAAAGGAGACGTTAAGAAAACATGACAACAGAGGCACTGAGCATTTAGGTTGAAATAATACAAGGTAGCATAACATGATTCATCTATTTGGGATGTGTCTATCCCATTGTCCTACATCCCAGCATCTATTTGTCTATGTGGTGTTATAATCTTCAAGCATTATTATGGTCACTTTTATGTAGATGTCCGTAATAACTATTTCACACATCATAAAGATGCACATGACGTAGCTCGGCTAGGTTTGCAGTAGGTTTATAGGAACAAAGTATATATTTTTTGTTGACACAATTAAGGTAAAATGTGTGTAACATAAAGTCATCTTATTAGCCTTGCTGTCTGTTTTTTGTTGCTGTTGATAGAGTCACATTGTAATATTGTCCTTGGGTACTGTATATGACAGATAAACTGTGACAGTCAGCAAGTGAAAATAAGAGGATGACACAGCTGGTGATTGAAGCAGATTGCATCTATGAAACTCTAGCCTCTGAAAAAGGTATTGTAGGCCTACGATATACCAACCTGAGACAGAGTGAAAGTTCAGTGGACTTCCATGACGTAACAATTTCAATGCTGTTTGACTGTGCAATTGTTGTCCCCTGAAAAAGCAAATTGAGCCAGGGTCCGGTTTTGAAGACCATGTCATAGACGTTTGAGATGTGGCATACCCTTCATACTCCCTGTTACAAAACATGCCCGTGTATAGAGTAGGCGTATAGAGTAGGCTTACGTGGCCTTGAGGAAACACAACACAACTCACATTATAAAAGCAAACAAGATTTTATGGGTCATTCATGTTCTTCAGAACAAAATATTTGTTTTAATTAAAGATATAATCAGATAAGTGAGGTTTGATTTTATCCACACAAAGGTCATGTGCTGTAATGTACTAAAATACAATAACCTCTCCAAACTATACCATTACTTCGCTAATGTTTTTAAAATGTCAGCGTTGACCTTGCTAATTAGTATGTCTGATGTTCATTTGAGTTGGAGTGTATTATCTAGAGACTTATGCATATTGCCGTGGCATTTAAAAAGAGAACTGAGGAGAGATATGAATGTGACCCCTGACCTTTCAAGGTCATGTTAGTCAAGTCAAATGTTATACACATGGCTATGAATTTGCATGTTGATAGCAATTATACATCTCTAGTACAGTGTAATATAAACATACAAATTACAGTTAATGCATTTCAGGTTAAAAGAACGACTACACAAAGGTCAGAGCTGTCTAGACAGTCCAGATATAGTCCAGGCAGACGTTTCAGAGATGATTGTTTATAACACCCTAAAGCTGGACTTGCTCAAACAGGTTTCAGAGTTAGGCAGTCTTCAGTGTGTATATATGTACCATATCATAATACAGCATTAAACATGGAATCTGATGTGTATCAATTTACTAATAATACAGGACAATGTGAATAAAGCAACAAAACTTAGAACCATCAGTATGACATTGTGTTTGTGTGAGACAATGTGTAAGACTCCCACAAAGAGGGGAGATTTGAGCACTGAGCAGTGAGTCAAGGTGCGCGTGGGCTTGTTTTGAATGCACAGATGGCACCAACCAAACACATAGGATGTTGAAATGTCACCCAGAAATACCAAATCCTCCACAAAATATCTGTCTGAGCTTTTTCTGAAAACCACAAGCCTTTCTCAGTTTTGTTTTCAGGCGTAATTTGTTTAACCTGGAAGTTGGTTTGTTTTTGTTCATGTAAAAGTTAAATTCACATTCTTGGAACTACCTGGAAGTTGGTTATATTGTTCATGTAACAGTAAAATTCACATTATTGGAACTACTGCCTGGTATCTTGCTTGTTCTTTTGTAAAACTTAATTTGATCAAATTAGGTGCTCCAGTTTCACTGTATTTTGGTACACAAATGGTAAGAGAGGAATTATGTTACAATTATATGGTCTATCACTAACAAGAGAATACAGTTGATGATATGTAACAAATTAATGATTGTCCTCTATAGACATTTACCTGTAGAATTTCAGGACATTTTCGTGTAGGATCTTAATTTGATCACCCTGTTGCAGGAGAATGTTCCTGCAATGCAGGAAATTTAAAACTTGTAGTTTGAGGTTTAAAAAGGTTTTGAAGTTTGTAATTTCCCCTTTAAAATTTCATTTGATTTTCCCTTACAAAAAATGTATCAACCCCTACAAAAATATCCATTAATTATAATCCACATTATAATTCACATTTCCTGATAACAAAGAGGGAGCCTATAGTGTGTGTGTGTGTGTGTGTGTGTGTGTGTGTGTGTGTGAAGACTCCCACCTGTGGTTGTGAGTGACATTCGGGTTGCTCCTAGCTAGACTGTGGGAGGCCTGCAGACTCTTAACGGCTTTCACACGGGCACAAAATGTCTGCTGCACATGATGAACACACCTCAGTCCATCTGATGTGGAGTCTGTTACTCTACAGTGTTCAGAAAGTGGAAGATTAATTCACTGATGGCCAGAATTGTCAGATTTTTATGTAAAGAAAATGCTACATGTTTATAGCACATACATGTGTATATATATACATTCCTTTATGAGCTTGTACAACTTGCCCCATCATTTATAAACAAGCAATGCAAAACAAAATATGTTACTTTCTCATGGACTTTCAGTCCTTGAATCCATAGCTTTGGCAGTGTCAAGTTGTTGAAATTGCATATTGTGCTTCCACGGTGTCACGGTTTTCACCTATAGGCAACTGCATTTTATTTTCAGGTTACAGTCAAACTATTATGTTCAGTCATTTCTACATTTTAGGTACATGTCAGATGAGGTTAATGTGCTTTCAGATGGAGGAAGGAGCTGTCTTTTGTTTACATCCCAATGGTGGCTATAGTTGTCCTTCTGAAAAGTAATCTGTGGTAAATCTACTCTGATTCTTTTCTTATTTGTGTGAGTTTCAGTATTGATCGTTGAGGTTCGTTATTACGTAGGAATGATTGGTCTTTGTCTCCAGCGCCCAATGTCAACCTTCTCTAAGATCGTTTTTAAATTGAAACCAGTTTATAGAGCCCTAAATTTAACTTCAGTCTATTTAGCTTTCATCATTTTACAGATCATGGTAATGTCATGCTTCACAATTCAGCTTAAAATGGGTGGTGCTGTTTTGAGAACATTGCTGTCTTTCCTCCATTTGTTGTCTCAGCCTCTCTTCTGTGGGAATTCCATATGGTACAATAACTCTGTTAAGTGTCATGTTTTAAAGCTGTAAGTGTATCATAATTCAGCGGTCCTTTCTCTCTCTTTATCTCTCTCTCTCTTTCTCTGTCTGTGACAAATAAAAAGGTGGGAAAATGCTCGGCAAGTCTGCCCACGGCTCTGAAATCCTCTGTTTAACCACGGAACGCATCAAAGAAATGCTCTCAAAACCTCTTCTGTGTGATCTGACTAATTTTGATAGTGAAAATGCACAGTAAACCCTATATTTAGTATTTTTACAATACAAGCATGCTGTCATGTTTGCTGTTAAATAAAGAAATGGGTCAAATGATCTGATTAATGTAAGAGTTGTTTATTTGATTTGGAAACAAATTCACCCTTAACAAACCCAGTACAAATTGTTGACCTAAATCATTACTTTTTTTTAATGTATATTTCTTCATGAATAACAGCTAATTGTATTCTATGAAAAACTGAAGTGTTTGTTAATTTTGTTTAAGGCCTTAAAGTTTTAGTTAGGCCTTAACTTTGAGTATTTATTAATAAGTCAAAAGTTGACAAGATCAGCATTCATTAAGAAATTGTGTAATAAACTGTAGTAGCTCATTAATATTGTAACCTATTTGTGTTAGACTTGTTTTTATATAAATACATCCAGAAGTCATTCTGAAACTATGATGGCTGGGGTGATAATATTACAGGCGCTCAGGGGAAATTTGCCTCATGAAATGTTCTTTCACAACCCACTCAGTTTCGATAGGAAAAATCGTTAACCTTTTCAGCAACAACAAATGCCTATCAAAAAAACAAGTGCAACATATTTTAAGGCTCTATTTATTTTTTACCAGAGACACAGACTACTGGTGGAAATGATTGGCTCACAAAATAATGCATGGTAATCTAAAGTATACATCTACCATCCAAACGGAGACTTAGTTCATCACAAATTAGTTTAAGGCAATTGTTGTACATTTCCAATGTTTTTTTCCTTGCTTTAGCCGGTATTTAAGTTTGATGAAGTTTAGACAGTTTGTGTATTTCCTGTATAACGTTGGTACAGTGTGTTGAAGTGTGTTATTGTTATCATGTAGAATACTCTGTGTTGGTTTCCTGTAATATTTAGATTACTCCACGGTATCATTTAATTGTAGGTAGTTAGTTAGTTTAAAGTATACTTAAGTTGTAGAATCTGGACTCCCTGCTTTCATGACCATAAAGAAGGCACATTATACATTTAGTTGTAAGTGTTTTTGTTGTTGTTGTCATGAGTAAAGTGTATACAGTATCCTGTATTATTGTGATGGCTGTCAGTTTAGTGTACAGTATAATGTTAGTGAGTGGCAGATATTTCCACAGTGTGTTTGTTTTAAAGCTTAGTCCTGTCACTCGTTTCACCTGTCCAGGCCTCTTTATCTCCTCAGATTTACATTAGTCGGAGTGTGTGATTATTTCTGTGTGAGAAATACTTCTTAAACTCCTGTTACCCCAACTGTAATATTTTGCAATTCAAATCAGAAATATGTATTATTTGCATAGCTATAACCTCTTCATTAAGCTTGCTGCTGTATATCTTAACTGCTGTCCTGTATATCTTAACTGCTGTCCTGTGTGTGGGAATTTGTTTCTCTTCAAATGGACACTGGTAATTTGTATATTTTTTATATGGTTTTGATGGGGATATGACATCTAAGTCTCATATTGGAAATCCTTGTAAAACATGGGCCTGATGTAATATGCCCTCAATAATAGACAGACACAGGGCACCAGGGTTAATCAATGTGTGTGTATATGTTAGGACTTGCTATATGCTGTCTTTCAAAGGAAAGGTATGTTCAAAATGGAAACATTACAGGATTTGGACTTGTTCTTTAGCTGTTCTGAACCAATGCAGATATTAGCATCTCACTTCCTGTTTGAAGCTGTTTTGTTTACATTGATGGTGCTATTTTTAAATGGCTTAGGCATACAACTTATTCAAAAAAATTATTGTTTTGTTGTTTTTCCTCGTTCTCTTTTTGAGTATACTACAAACCCACAAATAATACGGTGTGACTGTTAATTAATAGAATCTGACCACAACCCAGGAACCTAGCGTATATGTTTTTCTTTGTCAGTTGAAGCAGAATTAAATGTGTGTTTGCTCATAGTCTGTGTGTGTTTACACACACACACCTACACTTAGATGACAGTCTACCGGAATTGCTTTGTAAAAACAAATACTATTTTCTATATAGATATTGTATTTCTGTCACTAGATTATCTTCATTCTGACATGTATTTGATTAATGCCCATGCAATGGCTTTTCTCTGACACACTCCCAACTGATAATCTCCTAGACTGCCTTAGCCATGTCATTTACACCTCAAATTCAGCTCCACAAAGTTATTGACCTTCAGTGAATCACTTTTGTGTCTGACTAATCCCAATAGCACTTTGCGTTCAGTAAATACAGACATGGGGCTAATTTGAGTTTCTCTCGTTTCAGTGTCTGTTTACAACGTGTGTTGGAGAAAAGAAGAGGAGAAGATCGGAGAGAAGTATAGTGGCGGAACGGTCACTCTCTCCTGCAGGGCATGTAGGGTAAAGTAACTACACCTGTTAATGATGAACGGAGAGCTGAAACCTCAAAGAGAAATGTTCAGATCAGTGTGTGATTAAAAAATGCCTGCAAGTTTAGTCAACCTCCTGCCTGCCCCCGCAAAGCCACTCTGAGTTTGCCTGCCGCATGTGTGAGTCGTTCAGACAATGTACAGGAGACATTTACTAATCACCCCGCAAACCATCCCAACCACATAATGGATGGAAGCATGTCTGGGTTTTTCCCCTCTTTCTGTTTGAGATTAATTCACTTAAGTGGAGCTTATCCATTAAGTAGCTATGGATGATCAATAGCTGTCATCCATAGCAGAGTGAACAAAGTACTGGCTGCCATGATCTCTTAGCCTGGGTGCTGGTGTCAATGCTGTGCTCCTATACGTTGTCTCACTCGCCACATCTGTCTGTTAGGCTAAATAACAAGACAGAGAGAGAGTGTACGCTTCAAAGATGGGACAGTGACCTTGTTATACTGTAGAGTGAATCTGCTATATGTGTTCTGTTTTGGAAACAGGGTCACAACATTTCCTAGTCAATGTACTGTGACTGCATTCAAAGCCATAAAATGGTCATTGGGCAGAAATCGGCCTGAGAAAATGTGCATTTCAGGCAGTATAACACTGCTGTTAGACTGGTTGTTTTTCATTGCTTATTATGACAAGCGTGTGTGAGTGCATGCATGCAAATCACTTTTTTTGTGGTGCACCTTTTCTGGAAGCTTAACTGGTGGTTCTTAGAACAATTTAAATAATGCACACTTTTTTGTTGTAATGGGGGATGCTTTAGATAAAAACACTGTGTTTTTGATGAAGAGAGGGAGCGTGCGAAGTGTGGTTTGCTTTTATTGTTGTGGGTGGGTTTCTCTTCATTTGATCAAAGATAGCGAAACAAAAGATGAGTGAATCACCGAAAACCTTTTTTTTTACCATCTGCTCTCTCTCTCTCTCTCTCTCTCTCCCTCTCTCTCTCTCTCCCTTCGCTGGTCTTTCATACAACAACGTGTGTTTAGAAATTGGATCAATTGTGTGGTATAGTAATTATTTACTTAGATAATATCTGATAATGTATTTTTAAGGTTATTCATATTTTATATTATATATGAATATTTTCCTCTAGTAGATTTTTATGAAGTTTCACATTTTATTAGTCGTTTGTATGGGCTATATATAATATACGTCGTCCAACTAAATGCTCACTTGCAGGTTCCTTCTGGACAATGCAACAACAATAAGAAATAATAAAAGATAAGAATATGAACATAAAGTAAACTGCTCAGTAGAATAGAATAAACATTTTAGCATCAGTATAATACAGGAAGGCATAATTTATAGTACAATATTTATACATGTTTTGGTGAAAGGGGGATTGGGGTGCAAGTGTTTAAATTGTGCAGTATTTAGCAATAATAATACGAATCTGGTAGCAGCAGTTGTGATGTGTGTGTAGTATGAATTTATATTTGTGTGTGTGTGTACCAGTCAAAAGTTTGGACACACGTTCTCATTCAAGGGTTTTTCTTTATTTTTACTATTTTTTTACATTGCAGAATAATAGTGAAGACATCAAAACTATGAAATAACACAGATGAAATCATGTAGAAACCAAAAAAGTGTTAAACAATAAAAATATATTTTAGATTTTAGATTCTTCAAAGTAGCCACCCATTGCCTTGATGGCAGCTTTGCACACTCTTGACATTCTGGTGAAGACGGCTCAGTACATCACTGGGACCGAGCTTCCACCCATCCAGGACATCTTCTCAAAACGGTGCCTGAGGAAGGCCAGCAGTATCATCAAGGACACCACAGCCATAAGCTGTTCACTCCCTTACCGTCGGACAGACAGTATCGGAGCATGAGGTCTGATACCAACAGGCTCAAAGATAGTTTCTATATACAAGCCATCAGACTGCTGAGCACTTGAACTGGACTGACCACCTGCACTGACTCTCTGCACCTTAGCACACATGACACTTTTGCGCCCTCTTGACAAAAGTGGTGGTGTTGTTGGTCCATGACAATACCCTGATGTGGACGCCGAGGAACTTAAAACTGCTGACTCTCTCTACTGCAGTCCCATTGATGTGGATTGGGGCATGTTCCCTCCTCTGCTTTATGAAGTCAACAATCAACTCCTTTGTTTAGCTGACATTGAGGGAGAAGTTGTTGTCCTGGCACCACAATGCCAGTTAATTTACCTTCTCCCTATAGGCTGACTTGTCGTTGTTGGTTATCAGGCCTACAACCGTGGTGTCGTCAACAAACTTGATGATGGAGTTGGTGTCGTGCAAAGCCACGCAGTCGTGGGTGACAGGGAGTACAGTAGAGGGTTGAGGACACAACCCAGGGGGGCCCCTGTGTTAAAGCCTTCTGCATGTTTTGGTTCAGCTGGTGCCTAGCTGAACATAGGTGCACCGAGCGAGTACGCTTGCATATTCCCTTAAAAGACATTCACTTGAATACACCAGTGTACACTTCTTCAAAATAGTCAAAATTAAGATAACTGAAACAATCAGTCATTAATTTCTTAGTTGTGCAATTTTACAATTAACTAATTTCGCAAGTAAAACATTTTGCATGAAAACGATTAGTCTCTCTTTGAATTACAACAAACACTTAATTGAAGAATCGCTACTGTTGACCAATCATCGACGAAGGGGTGTAGACTTCGGCTACTGACTTTGGCTTGCCTCGAATTTTTTTGTGTGCCCAAACAACTGGAAAAACCCTTGCCGAAGACCAAACCTAAAGAAATCTTCACAAAATGTCGTCAGAATATATTCACAAACTGTTTCAGAATCATGGGAAGCATGCAGATGCCTTAATAATCCGTGTGGAGGACGTTTGGAGGTGTTGTTGAAAGGGGGTTTTCTATGAAAGGCAGCAGTTCTAATGACTTAATTCAGTGCAGAAAATCTTGTCGTCACCTTCGATCCTGAACCAGTTAATACAGTGTGAAAAGTAGGTCTCTAACATGCTAAATTATGAGATGCATTGTATCAAGCAGGACGACAAAGCTCTCTAGTCGTTAATCAATCTTTTGTGATATAGTGTCTGTACAATAAATAATTCATGACACTTTCTCTGTCCTGAGGAATGTGGTCATGATGAATGACTGCCCTTGTTGTGGAAAATGTCTCTGACATCCATTTTAAAGTATACAAATCCCTCTTTCCATGGCAGGATGATAAACAGCACACTGAAAACACGTTTAAAACTCAAAATCTCTGATCTAATTTTTGCAGTGCATAGCGACACATTGGGTTATAAATGGAGGTTTTTAATTTATTGTTGACTTTTTAAGACCTCTTTAATCATAACGTCCACCTGCGATGTGTTTAGGTGCCCTGATAAATGTGTCTTGTGTAGGAGAGCCTATCGTCAGTTGGGGTTACGTGGCAGTGAATGGGACTACTTTCTGTCTATGACACACACTAAGTAATGCTGCTATTTTTCACTTTGGGCCAGCCATTTTAAGCGTGTCTATGTTGGACTTGACATTATTATTGTGTGCTGCAGCATCTTTCTGGATGCTTAGTAATGAACACAGGACACAGCAACACGAATGCTGATGTATTTCTGTGTAAGATTAGCGCAGTAAGGAATAGATCACGAGTGGCAAAACTGCTCATCTAAAATGTTGTGTATTTCCCTCAAACTTGAAGGGACGGTTTCACGGACATAGATAAGCCTGTGTCTTAACTAAATTGCTCTTCAATCCAGACCACTGAAATGTGGTTGCATGAACTTGATTTAAATAAACTCCTACTCACAGTCCTCAATCTACTAAATTAGGGGGGAAAAATCCAATCTATGACTGTGAAACAAACCCAAAATGTCGTAGGTCTCTGAGCAGAGTGTGGTGGCCCACCAGTGTTTGTGGCACAGTGAATAGCCATCTCAGGTTTCATCCTCATAGACAGGGCCTTCCTGCCAACAACCTCTCTGCTTTTTATCTGTTTAGTCACGGTCAACCCTCACGGTCCAGTTAAAACCAGAGCACCCAACCACAGCTCCTCTGACCAGTGTTTTAAACAAAGTCAAAGTACATTTTAAACCAACAGGAGATTCTCTTTGGGATGGAAATCCAGGTGTTTTCTTTTTACTTGAAATCATAGCTTGAATTCCCCTGTATTCCCTTTGTAAACATTTTCCCATACAGTGAGAAGAAAACTGACATTAAAACAAAATACAAACCCAATTGCCATGGAAAGCATGTATTGTCCTGTTCAGCAATACAATTATTTTATTTGAAAAGATAAATAAGAAATTTAGATTAAGCTTCAAGCTTCTTTTTATATTTTATGAAAGGTTGTGCTTTCCATCTAATCTGAGGTTTTGCTCAAGTCTCTGTTTACACGCGTTTACAATGCTTGACTGAGGATGTGGGTTTTCAGACAACTTTCTGTCCATAGCTAATAAGAGCATGGTGATAGTAGGTGGTGCTTGGGAGAAACACCCTGTGGTGGATGAGCAAGTCAGAAGCAGTAACGGATCATGAAAATACCACACATAAACTTGGATTTTTGTTTTCAATGGTGTAATGCAAATAATATTGTTTAGAATCTACGAGAATTAAATACATTCTTTTCTGCTAAATGTAAGGATTGATTTAGTTATATAAATATTGTTGTTTGGTAATAACAATAGAAGTAGAGAGTGGGACATAAGTACCAACTTGAGTGAAGCTAGATCAAAACATGTTACACATGAATAATAACACGTCATATTATTGCGTCATATAAACACCACAAAGCCTTTTTATAGGATAATGATATCAAAGGTTTGATTTTCTGTTTACAGTATTTATCTGCCCCTGGATACAATGTGTCTATCGTCTATTTATTTGCCCTTATTTCTCTCTTCCACTTTAGATTGAGATGGATGAGACAGAGGTGAGATGAACTACCCTGTTTGAAATGATCTTGTGAGGACACTGAGACAGAAGCAAGACTTGTTAGTTAGATCCCACCGGCTCAGCCTGTCTCATACTATACAGGTGGGAACGCAATCCTTTAGTTTGAACTATAGTATGTATTACTGTGTGTACATTTCACTTTTCAGGCATTATAAAAAAGATCATATCTGGGTATCACAAGGATATGATATCATTAATTGACAAGCGCATTTTGGTTTAGAAAAATATTTGATTGAAAGGATCCACCCAGAGGACCTCAAAGCATTGAAATCAAATACTTAAATTCTATATTTTTTAAACACTTTTTTTTATGTATTCCCTGGTTTAGTGTACTATTGCCTTTATCCTATATGTAATATGATGGACTGTATATATCCCTTCCATACATAGACCAAAATACCAAAAATGTACCATGCCAGCTTTTTCATAGATCTGAAAGGGGGTAGGGTGTAAAAAACATGGTCAATTAAAATCCACCTAAAAACCTAGTCATGGGGTGGCAGGTAGCCTAGTGGTTAGAGCGTTGGGCCAGGAACCGAAAGGTTGCTAGATCGAATCCCCGAGCTGACAAGGTAAAAATCTGTTGTTCTGCCCCTGAACAAGGCAGTTAACCTACTGTTCCTGTTCCTAGGCCGTCATTGTAAATAGGAATTTGTTCTTAACTGACTTGCTTAGTTAAATAAGACAGACCCTGTAACCCAAATACAGGTATTGGGTATGTGTGAATGGTTCCCTGCTTTTTTGTAAGTAAATTCATCAACACTTCTATTGTTTAACACCTCCCTAATTTGAAATGCAAACAGCCCCCATGGTTTAAACATTTTCCAGTTGCCCACTGATATGTATAATACAGTGGAGGCTGCTGAGGGGAGGACTGATATGTATAATACAGTGGAGGCTGCTGAGGGGAGGACTGATATGTATAATACAGTGGAGGCTGCTGAGGGGAGGACTGATATGTATAATACAGTGGAGGCTGCTGAGGGGAGGACTGATATGTATAATACAGTGGAGGCTGCTGAGGGGAGGACTGATATGTATAATACAGTGGAGGCTGCTGAGGGGAGGACTGATATGTATAATACAGTGGAGGCTGCTGAGGGGAGGACTGATATGTATAATACAGTGGAGGCTGCTGAGGGGAGGACTGATATGTATAATACAGTGGAGGCTGCTGAGGGGAGGACAGCTCATAATAATGGCTGGAAGGGAGCGAATGGAATGGCATCAAACACATAGAAACCACGTGTTTGATGTATTTGACACCATTCCACTAATTCCACTTCTGCTATTACCACAAGCTTGTCCTCCCCAATTAAGGTGCCACCAACCTCCTGTGGTATAATAGCGGTATACCTGCAAATAAGTGATAAATAAGGGGCTGTTTGAAAGGGTTCATATAAACATTGCCTTATATTTTTTACAGGTTGGTGTTTTTTTGTTATTTCCTGTGTGATCGTGTCATGTGGCTCTTCATAACTTGTCCTTTCCTGACACTCAGGGGACCCTGTCAATTAGCTGTATTCTGTTTATATTTCCTCCCGCTAGAACACCTGGCAAACAATTACTCTACTGTTAAAGCAGGAGGGAGTTTTTGGACAAAGCACCTCATAGCTCCCAAGTGATGACATGGATCTGTTAAATGGCTCTAAAGCTGTTTTTGTGTTAAAAAAGAGAGCCTCTTTGCAGACTTTTGTCTTTGAAAGGCATTGCCTGAGGCTCAACTACTACGAGGCTGCCTGTTAATGACTTGTCAAGAGAGGGAGGGGAATAGCTGGAGACAGGAGATCATGCTAAGCTCTGCTGGGTTTTCCTCATTGAAGTTGGGATTCCTCGGTTGTTGAGGGCGATTTGTTGAAGTCCTTGATGTCTCAAAATGGTTCTGTACCTTTAACATAACAACAATAAATTCTTTGAAACTAAGAACGTTGTCTGACTTGAGTTTTTTGTTTTATATGGACAAATATAAATGTTTTAAATAATTAGAAGAAGCAAAAATTCCCCCTCAAGTGCCAAAAGGGCAAATACATTTTTCTCATGAATAGTGTCTAAAGGCTAAGGTCTTCTGTAGTTGACAGGGAATCACTCTTGACTTTGAGCTCAGTTCTGAAGTCCTTTGAAATGAGAATGATGAATTAGATAGGGTGTTAAAAGTGAATCTGACAGTGGTAGACAAGGGTAGTTGAGGTCATGGACAGGGGTTCCCCAGGGGGTGAGATTGGGTCATGACCAAGGTTGTGACTGGGTGAGGTAGGGACAGCCACAGCTGGCTCTAGTATAATGCGGGGTAAGCAGTTATCTATCTATCCCAGGCTATAAATGGGTTATCTCCAGTACAGCAGAGTAGTGTCTTATCGGGCACCTGGTAATGCCCGACTCCTATACAGTTTGTCTATGATATGACGCTGAAGACAGCCTTATACAATAGACTCATCTATCACCAGGTATAACTGATGTTTTATAGCCCAAGTTAATTCTTATTAGGACTGTTTTATGGCTAATTTGTGTCATGACATGTTTCAATGTTTATGGCCAAAGTCCAGAATTGAAGCAAAACTGGTTTATCGGGTTTATCGGGTGTTGTCATTGGTCAGGCCTCAGAATATGAATCAATCAGTGAACTTTTAGACAGAAGATACACCTGGCTCCACATAACGTCACAGAGGGTAATGAACAAGCACAATTGCCCAATAAAATACTGTGTGGTTGCCTTATTCAGTACGTGTTCATTTTGATTCAATTGAGATGCTTCTATACAGCTTTTTAAACTAATGTTTCTCATGTTTCTTGAATATGGTATTAGATTATTAGTGTTGCCGTATAATAGGGGATTCAAGAGAATTTGCGACTGTATTTAGTTACTCTCATTATACTCTATGGTCAAGATGATGAAGAAAATGCTAGTTGTCAAGACAATGTATCTTTGCATAACACTGTTTTCTTTTTACATCTTTCTGTGATCCCTCTAACAACTCTGGTGACTCAGCGAAAATACAGGAAGTTGTGTTACTTCCATAGTTATGTACTGTATGTCTCTGAGATTTCTGTACAGCTTAGTTTCTACCCCACCTTGCCCCTCTCCTTGCAATGGACTCTCACCAAATGACCAACTTCTATCAGTTAACTGCTTGCTTAGCTATGGTCATTTGCATCACATACCTTTTTGTATAAATCAACAAACTAATGTTACATGTAATAAAAAAGAGCTTTTATTGTGTTGAATGCTTGTCGACAGTAGTCTGTCAAGATCAACAGAGCAGAGAATGTGTCTGGAACGACACACACCGACCTGCAGGAGCCAGGGTACACGTGATGCACGTTGTGATGCACGTCGGATGAATATCTGTTTACAAGCCACTGAAAGCCACCACACAAAGGCTGGAGTGACTCATGGCAATCAGAGACACAGGCTGTTATACTAGCTCCTTTTCTGCCAATGTTATTGTCGCCTTACTTGGGCTCACTCAGGGGCGCTAGACTAAAGGTACACATGGTACAGTTGCAATGGGGAGTAGCACATTTAACTTATTTATTTACGTGAGCATGTATGTACTGAGTGTTTACTGTGTGTGCCTTTTACTGAGTGTTTACTGTGTGTGCCTGTGTGTTTTTTGTATCCGTTTAAGTTGTTACTATATTCCTGGCTGAAATACTAACTATATCCCCAGGTCATCACTCTGAGACGGCCCGTCTGCCTTTTGTTCCTTCATGTCCGAACTGGCTACAGTTACAGTGGCAGGCAGATAGAGTGAGCGTCTGAACAGTTTCTGTCTGACACTCGTGAGCATGCTCAGTAGTGCCTCAGGGTGCAAGCTCTACAATGTACAGACAGGGATACGCCCAGACATGTTGAGCAGTCGGTAGCTCACTCCCCCGGTTTACTGCTCTGTCCAGCAATATAAACACAGCCTTGTTGCTATCTGGGCCAATTGCTGCTCAGCTATAATGCTCCTTATTGAACCATTTGTTCTGTATAGCCAGTTACTTCATTTACTTCCAGTCAGCACCCATTAACCACACTGACCCTTCATTCATCCCCTTACCATAACCTTATGACACAGTCCCCCACACCCTAATCAACAGGCATCCTATTATGTAGAGACCTGCTAATAGTCTGTTACAGAATGTAGTCTATATTCACTCATAGGCCTGTTTAGCCACACTATTACCCAGTGAAGCATAGCCTCTGGTACATAATTCAGTGTTACTTCAACACCTCCCCTTCACCCCTGTACCCCTCCAACACTGGCCCTTAACACTGTAATCTGTGCGTTTTCTACCACATGTAAAAAAGGCTTCTCTTTAACCAGTATAATATTTTTGTGTAATACAAAATTAGAACATAAGGTGGAATTGTCAGGAACTGAAATAAAAAGGAAATGCTAACAGAACTGTTTGACAACTGATGACATATACTCATATCCTTTATTCTCAGCACTGTACCAATACAACGAGGATCCTTCTCGGACCCCAAGCTTATATCCCTGCAATAAATACTATATACCCAATGTGATAATATTAGTCTGTTCAAAACTGTTTGGTTCCTGCTTGCCTAGGACAACTCCATAGCAGTGAACGCAGCCATGACCTCTTCCCCACAACCACTAACTCATCATTAGTCCACCATTAGAACTCTGGGTGGTAACACATGTTGCCCACTGATTACTTCTGCTTGACAACAAGTGCTTTGCCAGTGAGGTATATAACAAAGAGGCTTTAACATTGAACTTGGGATCAAACACTGATTAAAAATCAGATTTGAACCATGCTGAGTGTCAGGAGAACATAGTCTCATACAGGTGTCTGGGGAGTTCAACTTGATAAGAACTCTGGCAGTGGTTCCCTTGTTTGGATAAATTGTTAGATAGTCTAGTCACATGTCAGGGATGTGACTTTGAACAGGGTTGGGTTGTTAGGACTGGGTTGTGATAGTCAGATTCAAGGTGCGGGTAACTGGGGGGAGGAATGAGATGCTGACTAGACTCTTTTGTTTTGCCAAAGTGCTCCTCGGCTGTTGGAAGACATGGTGGTGAGATCAGATAGCAGATAGCAGAGTGGAGCTCCTGGCTGTCTGTCTCTTACCCCAGCATGGAAGACAGCATGATCCCTCATTACCAGTCAACCAACACCACACCAACTCTTTCACTTTGTGGCTGAGCAACACCCGAGGAGGCATCACCTGTAGTTTGGTTTTTGTTTCTTGCTTGTTAGAATACAAGGAACAGTTGATGGAATCTAAGTAGATTCTCACTCTCATTGGATTTAAAAATAAGCAGTGTATTGTAATCCTAAAATGAAACAAAAATGCAGAAGTTTGTAACCACTGGAACTTTAAATGTCCACCAGTATGACATTGCTGTTTGCATGGATTACAGTCCATTAATTACACCATCCACAGGAGCATTTGTACTACAATCACAGCATTTTGAATTAGATGCACAGATAAATCGGACATATCTAATTCAATAATTCTTAGAACAGTCTAATATTCTTCAAACAGCATATGAAAGGTTAGTTACATGTTCTCTCTGGTTAAAAGGAGAAGCTCTGTGTTGCTGAGAGGAGAGGAGGCACACAACCTCAGTCAACTAGTCTCAGTGACAGGGCCTGTTGACTTATGGGAGGACTCTTTCCTGTTCAGACGGCAGTCATTTTGATTGTGCACTCACAGGGAAAAATGCAGAGTCATGTAACAAAAGAAACTAATTTAACAAATTAAGTCTTGTGTTAGGAAATTAACTATGAATTTAAAAAAAATACAGTTTCAACAAAGCTGACAAAATGAAATATTACAGAAGGCCTAATTCACATCATAAATATGTTTGAATTTATAAGAAAACAGAAAGCAGATATATGAGATTGAGATGGTAGACTTTCATCCCTGAGCTCAGCTACAGAAACTAACTACCACAGGATCTGACCAACTCTCATTATATACCTGCATTGAAATAGCCCAGCCAATCACAGGTGAGAAGACTGACAGGTAAGATGACTCACCACAGCAAAAATAACTCACAATGACAAAAGCATAGTGTTCTGAGAGACTTTCCATTGGGAAACAAATACAATACAAGGATATCAGATAAGGTGCTGAATTGGAAGACTAATGAGAAGCATTCCAAATGTCTTTGTCAAACAAACTGAAACATTCATCTTATCAAAGCAAAGCATTCAAATCCCAAACTAGACAGTCATCATTCCATCTCTATTTGAAGCAGGATGTTCACGTGAGAGCTCCCTGATGGGAGGGTTGTGTGTTGAGAGAGTGAGGCACCATGTTTAGTGACTAATATCTCAGCAAAGTACTGAGGGCTCTAAGACTGATGACTTAGAGCCTTGGGGCAGGAGCGGCTTTCTGTGGTTAGAGGTGTGAGGCTGTAAGGATCCGACAGCGGCGGGTAATCTGCCTTTACCATCGGTCCTATTAGCCAATGTACAATCATTGGATAATAAAATAGATGAGCTACGAGCACGTATATCCTACCAACGGGACATTAAAAACTGTAATATCTTATGTTTCACCGACTCATGGCTGAACAACGACATGAATAACATACAGCTGGCGGGTTTTACACATTTTCGGCAGGATAGAACAGCAGCCTCTGGTAAGACAAGGGGTGGCGGTCTATGTATATTTGTAAACAATAGATGGTGCACAAAATCTAAGGAAGCCTTGAGGTTTTCCTCGCCTGAGGTAGAGTATCTCATGATAAGCTGTAGACCACACTATTTACCAAGAGAGTTTTCATCTATATTCTTCGTAGCTGTCTATTTACCACCACAAACCGATGCTGGCACTAAGACCACACTCAATGAGCTGTATACGGCCATAAGCAAACAGGAAAACGTTCATCCAGAGGCGGCACTCCTAGTGGCCGGGAAATTGAATGCAGGGAAACTTAAATTGTTTTACCTAATTTCTACCAGCATGTTAAATGTGCAACCTGAGGGAAAAACCTCTAGACCACCTTTACTCCACACACAGAGCTCTCACAAACTCTCCCTCGCCCTCCATTTGGTAAATCTGACCATAATTCTATCCTCCTGATTCCTGCTTACAAGAAAAAACTAAAGCAGGACGCACCAGTGACTCGGTCAATGAAAAAGTGGTTAGCAGATGCTAAGCTACAGGCTTGTTTTGCTAACATAGACTGGAATATGTTCCGGGATTCTTCCGATGGCATCTGAGAAGTACACCACATCAGTCACGGGCTTCATCAATAAGTGCATCAATGACATCATCCCCACAGTGACTGTACGTACATACCCCAACCAGAAGCAATGGATTACAGAACACATCCACACTGAGCTTAAGGGTAGAGCGGCTGCTTTCAAGGAGCGGGATTCTAACCCGGAAGCTTATAATAAATCCCGCTATGCCCTCAGACGAACAATCAAACAGGCAAAGCATCAATACAGGACTAAGATTGAATCATACTACACCGGCTCTGACACTCGTCGGATGTGGCAAGGCTTGTAAACTACAACAGACTACAAAGGGAAGCACAGCCACGAACTGCCCAGTGATACGAGCCTACCAGACGAGCTAAATTACTTCTATACTCGCTTTGAGTCAAGTAACTCTGAAACATGCATGATAGCATTAGCTGTTCTGGACGACTGTGTGATCACGCTTTCCGTAGCCGACGAGAGTAAGACCTTTAAACAGGTCAACATTCACAAGGCCGCAGGGCCAGACGGATTACCAGGACGTGTACTTCGAGCATGTCCTGACCAACTGGGAAGTTTCTTCACTGACATTTTCAACCTGTCCCTGAGTGAGAATGTAATACCAACATGTTTCAAGCAGACCACCATAGTCCCTGTGACCAAGAGCACTAAGGTAACCTGCCTAAATTTCTACCGACCTGTAGCACTCATGTCTGTAGCCATGAAGTGCATTGAAAGGCTGGTCATTACTCACATCAACACCATTATCCCAGAAACCCTAGACCCACTCCAATTTGCATACCGCCCCAACAGATGATCCACAGATGATGCAATACCTATTGCACTCCACACTGCTCTTTCCCACCAGGACAAAAGGAATACCTATGTGAGAATGCTATTCATTGACTACAGCTCAGCGTTCAACACTATAGTGCCCTCAAAGCTCATCACTAAGCTAAAGATCCTGGGACTAAACACCTCCCTCTGCAACTGGATCCTGGACTTCCTGACGGGCCGCCCCCCAGGTAGTAAGGGTGGATAACAACATATCCGCCATGCTGATCCTCAACATGGGGTCCCCTCAGGGGTGCATGCTCAGTCCCCTCCTGTACTCCCTGTTCAATCATGACTGCATGGCCAGGCCTATAGGGAGGAGGTCAGAGGCCTGGTCGTGTGGTGCCAGGACAACAACCTCTCCCTCAACGTGATCAAGACAAAGGAGATGATTGTGGACTACAGGAAAATGAGGACCGAGCACGCCTCCATTCTCATCAACGGTGCTGTAGTGGAGCAAGTTGAGAGCTTCAAGTTCCTTAGTGTCCACATCACCAACAAACTATCATGGGTACGACAAAGCCTATTCCCCCTAAGGAGACTGAAAAGATTTGTCAATGGTCCTCAGATCCTCAAAAAGACAGCTGCACCATCGAGAACAGCCTGACTGGTTGCATCACTTCCTGGTATGGCAACTGCTCAGCCTCCAACCGCAAGGCACTATAGAGGGTAGTGCGTACGGCCCAGTACATCACTGGGGCCAAGCTCCCTGCCATCCAGGACCTCTATATTAGGCGGTATCAGAGGAAGGCCCTAAAAATTGTTAAAGGCCCCCCTCTTTTATGCTGCTGCTACTCTCTTTTTATAATATATGCACAGTCACTTTAACTCTACCTACATGTACATATTACATCAATTACCTCGACTAACCGGTGCCCCCGCACATCGACTCTGTACCAGTACCCCCTGTATATAGCCTCAAGCCTACAGGATTCCTGCCGGATACCTGCACAATTCCTTCACAAAAGGTTGAATTCATGCAGGATTCCTCCAGGACTTTTTTGAAAGGGCATGCTCAACCAAGACAGCAATCTTGAAGTTAAAGTGATTTTGAAGTTGATTAGTTTCCCACATTGCCATGTGAAATAATCTGATTTAAAATAAAATAATATGCTCTGGCAAATATTTGTGTACTTGCCATTGTAACCTACAACGTTATCCCAGTTTGATATGCTGCTTGGAAAAGCACATATCCCGCAGCTGATTTTACCAGTAGCCTGGAATCACTGGTTATTACTTCTAAACAAAATACATTTGGGGGAGGGGGGATTCTAATATGGCTACAATGTTGTTTGGTTTATTGTTTGAACAGTAGCTGAGATTACATTTGTTTATCAATGCAAAAGTAGCTACTTTGATGCATAGCATATAGACTATAGATCAGATCAAGAAACCAAGCAAGCTTCATTGCCTACACCGCACTGCCCCCACGTCTACGGAAGGGACAATAAGACGCATTAAAATGTTAATGTGGCATGGGAGTAGGGAGTATGAGTAGGGAGTATGTTGACTGTCGGAGCGCACTACAAGGAGCCGCCCCTTTTGTGGAGAAAAACAACATTGCTACACTGTGCTCTGTCATGTTGTTTGCATATTCTGTGTAGACCCCTTTTATGGGCCAATTCAGGCGTAGGAAATGTGGTCCTTTGCTATGCACTTCTCAGTAGTTCATATTCAGACTTACCTTATTCCGTTGCTTAACGGACTTTGTAAGGTGTGGTTCCTTTGCACATGCTGAATACATTTAATTCAACTGCTGAAAACCCTCCCACTTGCTGGCCAACAGATTTCCTCCTGGAGTTTTCATTCAATAGGGGTTTCAGTTTATTTATCTAAAGCCAACCATATAAATTTGGTGTACCTTTAATTGGAAGTTTCTTGACAGACTCACTAGAATATATGGAGAGAACAGTTCAGAATATTAGTGATAAATTTTTTTTTTTAAACATGTAAATACATGCATATTCATCTCCTTTTCAGCACCAATTAGTAGATCAAAAAAATACTCTGATCTTCTATATTATTTAGGGTTAGGAAAGTATTTGTGAATTAAAAAAAACGGGGTTGGAGAGCCTTTACACATCAAAATACAGTGCCTTCAGAAGGTTTCACACCCCTTGACTTTTTTCACATTTGGTTGTGTTCCAGTTTGAATTTAAAATGGATTTTAATGGATTTTTGGTCACTGGCCTACACACAATACCCTATAATGTCAAAGTGGAATTATGCTTTTCAATTTTATTTCTAATTAATACAAAATTAGAAGCTGGGTATGCCATCTGTAAATACAAATAAAATAGTTAAAATACGAGCCTTGTTGGTTAAGCCACAGAAAATGTCAGCAACCTTCCCACTAGCCATGATTGGCTGAGATAATGAGTGGGCTGGACATGCCGAGAGATGGGTTCGGATTGGTCTGCCATATAGAAGGCTTCTGTCTATTTGAGCTCATCAGTCTATGTTGGTAATCCTGTCAAACGTGGATAAAAAAATTTGATTATGTAGTGGAGCTGCATAAGTGTTGCTCTCCATTTTGTGGAGGATCAAGTTTTGAAATCAGTGGAATTCGAGTATGATAGCTAAAGAGATGGAGAAAACACCTGTCTCTGGATTACATTTTCAAACTAAGGGCAACCGTGGTATGGCATTCCAGACAGGGAGGCGCGTTCATCGTGCATGATGATGAATCCAGGTAAGATAGTCTAGCGTTAGCTAGCTGCATTTTCAGATATTACACGTTTCTAATTTTGACAAAGTTTTTTATTTTCAAGCTAGAGTGTACTGTTAGATCGTGGCTCTCCAGCTGACGTTATTAGTCGTATCCCAGAGCCGTATTCATGCAGGGCAGTAATGACATGATTTGGCACTGTGCTCATTGCTGTTTAACTAGCTGGCTGGCTCGTTAGCTAACGTTATGTTAGTTTCACACCCATTTTACTTGTTTGTGCACCCCTCCACTTCTTGCAACATTTTATCACTAAACACTTATCTGACAGGATTCTTACAACATGGCATCAACAGTTATTTTTTTCTGTCCAATTTATTTATATATTTTTATTTATTTATTTAATTTAACCTTTATTTAATTAGGCAAGTCAGTTAACAACCAATAATTATTTACAATGACAGCCTACACTGGCCAATTGTGTGCCACCCTATGGGACTCCCAATCACAGCCAGTTGTAATACAGCCTGTAATTGAACCAGGGTGTCTGTAGTGATGCCTCTTGCACTGAGATGCAGTGCCTTAGACCGCTACGCCACTCAGACTAAATAAGGACTGAAAATGCATTCTGGTTTCTGCAGTTGCCTAAATAAAACCGTTCAACTAAAACCATTAAACTAAAAATATTTATCATTATCAAAACTCGAATCTTAACTCTAACTCTAATCAAGCTGTTTCATTTTTGTTGAAGGTTTGTTGATAGTATGCATCTATTGACAATCTGTAGGGGACTATCTAATTAAAATGAGACCAAAAAGCTTTATTTTTTTAATTCAACCCACCTCTGCTGTTTTGGGACTTGTACAACTCGATATGCAGACTAGACCAGACAGTATTTATTTGTCATCTCTCACAACGTGACACACAGTTTCCATGACCCTCCAGATGTGGTTGTCCTCCTTGGTCACACTGCGAAGAGCTCAGAGTCGTGCCAAAGCCCCTTTCCTGGAAACAGCTGCTATCAGAGAAAAGGGCAAGGCAATAAAAGAGCGAGGTGCATGTAAGTATTTGTTCTAGGTCAGTATTACCAGAAGCGCATGGTTTCTCTTCCTCATCTCCTGGGACATGGGGATTCTTCAACCTGAGTCACTGACACTCACAGCCTGTGGTGTCTGTCTTTCTTATCGGCTCACTTTACAGTTTTTGTCTGGTGATTTTTCATTTAATACAGTATCAGTCACACAGTGTGTTAAATACAGCCCATTCCACATCTCCATGGTTTAGGTTTAGGTTAATTTGAAGATCTTGGTACATATGGGGGCAGCAGGTAGCCTAGTGGTTAGAGTGTTGGGCCAGTAACCAAAAGGTTGCTAGATTGAATCCCTGAGCTGACAAGGTCAAAATCTGTTGTTCTGCCCCTGAACAAGGCAGTTAACCCCCTGTTCCTAGGCCGTCATTGTAAATAAGAATTTGTTCTTAACTGACTTGCCTAGTTAAATAAAGTAAAAAATATGCAAAAACATACATAAAATGCAATGTCATACAATATATACTGAACATAAATATAAACTCAACATGCAAAAATGTATAAGATTTTACTGAGTTACAGTTCAAATAAAGAAAAGGCCCTAGTCTATAGATTTCACATTACAGATACCTTAAAAAAAGGTAGGGGCGTGGACTAGAAATCCAGTCAGTATCTGGTGTGACCTTATGCAGCGCGACATGTCTCCTTTGCATAGAGTTGGCTGTTGATTGTGGCCTGTGGAATGTTGTCCAATTCCTCTTCAATGGCTTTAGGAAGTTGCTGGATATTGGAGGGAACTGAAACACGCTGTCGTACACGTCAATCCAGAGCATCCCAAACGTGCTCAAGGGATGACATGTCTGGTGAGTATGCAGGCCATGAAAGAACTTGAACATTTTCATCTTCCAGGAATTGTGTACAGGTCCTTGCGACATGGTGCCGTGCAATATCATGCTGAAACATGGATCTCGTCAGCGTATCTCTGAGCATTCAATTTGCCGTCGATAAAATGCAATTGTGTTCGTTGTCTGTAGCTTATGCCTCCTGCCCATAGCATAACCCCACCCCCACCATGGGGCACTTTGTTCACAACGTTGACATCAGCAGATTGCTCGCCCACACCACCCCATGTACGTGGTCTGCGGTTGTGAGGCCGGTTGGATGTACTGCTACATTTTCTAAAACAATGTTGGAGGCGGTTTATGGTAGAAAAATTAACATTACATTTTCTGGCAACAGCTCTGGTGGACATTCCTACAGTCAGCACGCCAATTGCACTCTGCCTCACAACTTCAGACATCTGTGGCATTAAAGGCAATGCCACCAAATACTAATTGAGTTTATGTAAACTTCTGACCCACTGGGAATTTGATGAAAGAAGTAAAAGCTGAAATAAATCACTCTCTACTATTATTCTGACATTTCACATTCTTAAAATAAAGTGGTGATCCTAACTGACCTAAGACGGGGAATTTTTACTAGGATTAAATGTCAGGAATTGTGAAAAACTGATTTTAAACATATTTGGCTAAGGTGTATGTAGACTTCTGACTTCAACTGTAGGTAGTAGATCCTGGTTTGAACCTTTTTTAGAATGTACCTGATGTGTTCATCCCAGGTCAGGCCAGCTGACACCATTACACCCAGTCGACTGAAGGACTCCACACGCTCAACTGGATGGGCGTTTAGAGTAACCGCTGCTGGAAAGGCCTTGTCAGTAGACCTGAAGCAGATAACCATATCCTGGGTCTTCTTTTCCTTCATTTACAGGCAGTTGTTTTTTCCTCACAAGTTCAAGTTTGTTTATTCGTCATATACACATGATATACATTGGGTAAACAGTGCAATGAAATGCTTACTTGCCGTTTCACCACTCGACAATGCAACAACAATACGAAAAGTAAGTAAGCGAATTAAAAGAGTAATACAAACATAAAAAGCTCAATGAATAAACATTTGATAAAAATATAAGAAAAAGGAAATACAAGAAGGCACTCAAACAAATTGAAGTAGGATATTTAATACATGTGCCAGGTATTGTCACTGCATTGACTGCTGCTTGTGTTTGGCCAGGTAGCTTGCCATTGCACAACTTAGTGAATGTAAGGTCATCAGCGTACATAACAGGTTGAATGCTGCCTTAGGAGGCTGGAGTCTAGGGTGTTCGTGCATAGCACAAACAGTAGGGGAGAGAGCCCTCCACCCTGGGGAACTCCAGCTGGGACTGGCTGTGGGTTAGAAAGTTATGTTTTCCACCTCACCCTTCACTTGCGGTTTCTAGGTCGCTCTTGATAGTAAAGCATTGTGAGCGGGACACCTCATGCTCTTGATAGTAAACCATTGTGAGCGGGTCACTTCATGCTCTTGATAGTAACCCATTGTGAGCGGGACACCTCATGCTCTTGATAGTAACCCATTGTGAGTGGGACACCTCATGCTCTTGATAGTAACCCATTGTGAGTGGGACACCTCATGCTCTTGATAGTAACCCATTGTGAGTGGGAGACCTCATGCTCTTGATAGTAAACCATTGTGAGCGGGACACCTCATGCTCTTGATAGTAAACCATTGTGTCCGGGACACCTCATGCTCTGCTAGATTGAGTAGGAGCTAGCCATGGTCTAGTGTCAAATGCTCTGGAAAAGTCTGTAAAGGTTACATGAACATCCTGCTTTTGCACTTTGTTTGTTGTAAGGTTTGGTTCAGTTCGGTTCCCCTTAGGTCAAAAGTTCAGGAGGATTTAAGATGGGATTTTAGTTGCCTAATGTAAGTAACATTTGATGTATTTGTTTTGAAGAAGCACTTCGATTCCAAAACCTGTGGTGTAAATTACTGCAATAACCACAGATGTTATAATCTTAGGTTTAAACAAACCCTTAGTGCACTCTATATGCAGATTACCAATGTTTCAGTACTTGTTTCTCTGGTAGTGATTCAAGGTCTGGTGAAACATAGCACGAGGGGAATACTGACAGGGTAACCACTCATAGTGAATCACTGAGAATCACAACCTGTTTGTTCAGTCACAGAACACAACTCAGGATTATAGTGAGGTACAACCTATCATTACCGCATGACGCTAGTGGTACATACATAGTATAAAATGGAAATTAAATTATATTTTGGTGTGTTCTCTCTGTTGAGCTGTTATTTCATTGAAAGTGTTCTACTACATTTACTGTATAATTAAATACTCTGTAGTTTTAAGTGTCACTGAGCTCTTGACCACAGGATGTGGTTGCAGTGGGTCATACTCATCTGGATTCTACACAACTTAACACAAAATGGATCCAAACCTGTCAAATGCATTGTGCCACAAAAAAATATTGATTTTACTGTATGCTTTTGTTGAGTGTAATGGATACAGAACCGGTTACTTATGCACAGTTACATGCACACAATAATATGATTATTGTGAATAGTAAGATTAATATAATAGCTTGTTTAAAATGCTTACATGCTTTGCAAGAATAATGATTTCCCTAATAGGGTCTTTCTATGAACTAGGGTACCAGTGAGCATTTATTGTAGTGGACTTTTTTTATGTGAATACATTAAGATATAAAGGGGGGACATAGATACATTCAACATAATTCATGAGTTGAATCAATACCTATGTTTAAACCCTTTCACTTTCTTGGAGTCTTCACAGATTTGGCAAAAATTGTGTGACATAAAACACTACAATTCTTTTCTTACATTCATGATACTCTTGTTTGTTGTTAGATCATATATTAAGCATTTAATAATTGAATTACACATTGACCTTGAGCCTGTGACATTCCTGGATATTGCTGATGGATTCTTTTTTGTATGGCGATCTCAGAAGTGTACTGTAACCTAGTAACATTTGGTATCTCCCATTCAGTACCCATTATGAGGTAGCTACAACCTAGCCTATGAATGAAAGTTTACAACAGGTCGAGAATTTTTTTTTGAGTAATCAAGGAGACAGACAGTGACACATTCAATACCGCCTTGCACACTCTTGACTGCATCTAGCTGATCTAGGGTGTTATCATTAGTCCATCAGTTGCAAACTAGAGTTTCTATTGGACAATTCAGGTATGTTTATCCCTGTTCCATTTGCTTCCGTTTAAGAAACATTTTTCAACGGAGTTGGCGGAATGAATACACCCCTGATCACACGCAAACAGAGTTCACTTTCATAGCAGCCACATACAAACAGAATGATCAATTTGTATAATTCCTTATCGCATCTATGTGCTCTTCCTCTCACCTTTCCCCTTCGCTTGTGGACTTCAGTGCACAACACATCAGCTGTCCGTGACATGGCTAAAAGAACTTTCCAAGCCAAACCTGCATATCATAACCACTAACCGCTACAAACAGCCTACATCGTTGTCACCATATTAGCTGACGTCCTAGTCAACATAGCTACTAGAAGTAATGCATTATTAAACCTGCTACAATCATGCAGTACAGTGTACAGTCAGCAAGCAGTTTGGCAGTTACACCGGCAGGCTCCGGTGGCAATACATTTATAAAACCAAAGCTTACCTTGACTTGGAAGAGTTCCAGTGTTGGATAGCCATAGACAGCTAGCTAACATAGCATCCCTCTCAGTTTGAGCTGGTTGTTTGATTAGGCTAAACTAACTAGCTGCATTCGCTAGCTAAGTGAAAGTGAAAAACAATACAACAAAACATAGCTCTCTCTCTCTCTCTGTCACGTCCTGACCCTTGTAAGAGGTAATTTTCCATAGTAGACTGGTCAGGGCGTGACAGGTGGGTGTTTTGGGTGGTTTTGGTTTTCTGTTTCTATGTGGGGTTTTCTAGATTTCTATTTCTATGTTTTTTGTTTTCTATGTTTTGGCCAGGTATGGTTTCCAATTAGAGGCAGCTGTCTATTGTTGTCTCTGATTGGAAGCCATACTTAGGCAGCCTGTTTTTCATGTGTGGTTAGTTGTTTTCCGTTTTGTCAAGTGTACCTTAGGGAACTGTTGTCGGTCGTTTGTTGTTTTGTTGAAGTGTTTTTTCATTAAAGAAAAGAATGAGCACTATACACGCTGCGCCTTGGTCTCCTTTAGACGACCCGTGTTACAGAACTACCCGCCATGACTGGATCAAGCGGCGTGCCCGGGCAGAAATGGACACCTGGTCACATACGGAGTGGATGGAGAGGAGGAACTGGACTTGGGGCCAGGTAATCGATAGATATCGGAGCCTACCTGGGAAAAACGAGAGGCAGCCCCCAAATTTTTTTTTGGGGGGGCACACGGGTAGTTTGGCTGGGCCAGGGGTGAGGCCTGAGTCAACTACCCGTGCTTTTTGTGGTAAGCATGTGCCTGCCTCTCGCACTCTCTCTCCAGTGCGCCTCCATAGCACAGTACGTCCTGTGCCTGCTCCTCGCGCTCTCCCTCCAGCGCGCCTCCAGAATCCAGTACGTCCTGTGCCTGTTCTTCGCACTCTCCCTCCAGTGCGCATCCATAACCCAGTACGGCCGGTGCCTGCTTTGAGCACTCGGTCCTCAGTGCGTCTCCCCAGTCCGGTGAGACCGGTTCCTGCTCCACATACAAAGCCTCCAGTGATAATCGATGGTCCGACGCCTGTAGAGATGATCCATGGCACTAAGCCTCTAGTGATGATCCATGGCCCGGAGCCTGTAGGGATAAACCATGGCACGAAGCCTGTAGGAATAATCCATGGCCCGGCACCTGTAGAGATAATCCATGGTAAGAAGCCTCCAGTGATGATCCTTGGCGCAGAACCTGTAGAGATGATCCATGGCATGGAGCCAGCAGCAACGGTCATTAGTCCGGAACCTATTATGATGCCTCCCAGTCCGGAGCCTCCAGCGGCGGTCTGCAGCCCGGAGCCTCCAGCGGCGGCCTGTAGGTCAGGTCCTCCAGCGGTGGTCTACAGCACAGAGCTTCCAGTAATGATCTACAGTCCGATTCCTCCGATAATGATCCACAGGCCAGTGTTACAGAAGCGGAGGGATCTGCGGGCGGAACGGGGGTTACACCCTGAGCCGGAGCCACCTCCGTTGCTGGAGGATCGGAGGGAGAGGAAGGTTCTGGGTGTAGCACATGAGCCGCCATAGACTTTTGTCACCCTCCCTGCCCTCCCTTTCTGTTTGTGGTTGTTTTTGTTGGGTTTTGTTTGGGTGCAGTCGGAGTATGCATCTTTTGGGGGGGGGGGGGGGGGTACTGTCACGTCCTGACCCTTGTAAGAGGCCATTTTCCATAGTAGAGTGGTCAGGGCGTGACAGGTGGGTGTTTTGGGTGGTTTTGGTTTTCTGTCTTTATGTGGGGTTTTCTAGATTTCTATTTCTATGTTTTGGCCAGGTATGGTTTCAAATCAGAGGCAGCTGTCTATCATTGTCTCTGATTGGAAGCCATACTTAGGCAGCCTGTTTTTCATGTGTGGGTGTGGGTAGTTGTTTTCCGTTTTGTCAAGTGTACCTTACGGAACTGTTGTCGGTCGTTTGTTGTTTTGTTGAAGTGTTTTTTCATTAAAGAAAAGAATGAGCACTATACACGCTGCGCCTTGGTCTCCTTTAGACGACCCATGTTACACTCTCTCTCTCTCTCGCTCTCTTGCTCTCTTGTTTCTCCTTCATTTTTAAAGAAATAATTTGTTCAAACTGTTCAACTTTTGCCTTTCTCTCTCTTTGAGTCAACTTCTCACCACATTTTATGCACGGCAGGGCTAGCTAGCTATAGCTTATGCTTTCAATACTAGATTCATTCTCTGACCTTTTGATTGGGCGGATAACATCTCAGTTCATGTTGCAAGAGCTCTGATATGTTGGAGGACGTCTTCTGGAAGTTGTCATAATTACTGTGTAAGTCTATGGAAGGGGGTGAGAAGCATGAGCCTCCTAGATTTTGTATTGAAGTCACTATACCCAGAGGAGGACGGAAACTAGCTGTCCTCCAGCTACACCATGGTGCTACTCTACAGAGTGCTGTTGAGGCTACTGTAGACCTTCATTGCAAAACAGTGTCTTTTTATCAATTATTTAGTGACATGAAATATTTAGTATAGTTTTATTTTTATGAAATTCACTGAGGAGGATGGTCCCCCCCCTTCCTCCTTTGAGGAGCCTCCACTGCTCCCTATGTTACGGTGTGAAAAGAGTTTTCATGCACCCACATATCCAAAATAATGTATGTGATTGCAAAATCCAATGCTTCAAACAGAAAGAGTAACTTTAATATGATTAATCAAACAAAATTTGATATTGTCATTAACAGGGTCCTTCAATCATTACTCATAATAGTTGTTTGATATGCGTTTGATGTCCACAATGAACGAAACAGCTAGACATTATCGCGCAACATCAGCTGATTCAGGAAAGGATTTTCGGAATGACTGTCAAGTGATAAAGAGGTTGTGTGATACTGCACGCGATGTAACAACAGCTAAAGTGCGGGAATTAATGTTTATCTTGAGGATTGACAGAACATTTTGGTGTCTGTTGTTAAAGTGGTCTAAATAATTAGCCTACTTCTTCGACAACATATCAAGATTCGGTAAGATTGTGTAACGGCTGTCTGTTGAAGTAGACCAAGGTGCAGTGTTCATCTTTGAATTTTAATAAACGAACTAACACGATACAACACAAAACAAGAAAACCGACAGCCAAACAGTCCTGTCAGGTGCAAAACACTAAACAGAAACAATCCCCCACAAAACCCAAAGGAAAAACAGGCTCCTTATGTGTGACTCCCAATCAGCAACAACAAACTACAGCTGTGCCTGATTGGGAGCCACACACGGCCCAAAACAAAGAAATACAAAAACATAGAAAAATCAACATAGAACGCCCACCCTGGCCTAACCAAAAATAAAGAACAAAAACCCCTCTCTATGGCCAGGGCGTTACAGATTGAGGGAAGATTATGGTTCGTATGTTTTGATCGTTTGTTTTCTGAGTTAAAACAGAGCAACGTGAAAACAACCTGTTAATTCATTTTTGAATTTGTTATATTTTTGCATATAAAACAAAAAAAGACATGATATTTCAATGTTAAAATGTGGGTGAGGTTAAATGTGGAATGCCTGGTCAAGTAAACAGCCAACACTTCCTATCCTTTCAAAGCAGGTCACCCTTCTAACTCCATTCTTCAAATCTATTAATCTACTATCTATTAATTAATTGATTAATAGCTGCCCATACCTGCCACAGTGCCAAAATAAGGTAAGATTTCTCAATTTCTGCATACGATTTAGTGTATATTGACTTATTAAAATATTGATATATCCAATATACCTAGCTAACCATTGGTAATCTTATTGAATGATGTTATACAGCCAAAACAACAGTATCTATTGCTAGACTAGAGATATGCACTAGCTATAGTTAGTCAGTGGTTGCACATCTAACTAGCTGGAATGAAGCAAAGCTGTGAACAGTAGACATGTAAATATATCCTTTCACTGTTTACAGCAGGTCTTCAGCTACCCAGACCTGTCTGATCAGCCTGGTACGGTGCCGTGGGTGTGTCCAGTTCACGCCTGTGCAAATCTGTGTGTGTATAGCAATGGAAGTAAATATCCAATGCCTCAAATGTCATGCTGTAGGTTCACCACACACCCGAAGGGTTGTAGGGTCCTGTCTAGAAACAACCCCTAGCCCTTACCCCTTACCCCTAGTGGAGATCTGAGAGAATTGGATTGGTGTAAGCAATACCGCCAAAATTCCACCATGCCTATCAGAGGGTAAGGTGGAGCTCTCAGCATGTCACCACCCATCAATCCCTCTCAGATCTCCACAAGTGTCTAGAATCTGGGCAGTAGGGGCAAGGGGTTGTTTCTGGAAAGCCCATGAATATTATGGTAGCTCAGTCAGTCAGTCTGGCACTGTCAAAAAATGGGAATAGCTTTCAAATACTTGCTTCCTCTGCCCGTGGGAGAATGTCAATTACATTTCCTTGATTTGTTGAATCCTCTTTCCTCATCTCCTTCTCAAAACCCATTGGATGAGAAGGTCAGAGGTCCCTCCCCTCTCACCTTCTTATTCAATGGGCTTTGAGGAGGCGAGGAAGTGAGGAATGAAGGAAATGCAATTAAAATTCTCTTCTTGTTTCCTCCATTCCTCACCTCCTCAAAGCACATTGGGGAGAGGAGGGAAGGTTCCTCCCCTCAGATTCCAATGTACTTTCAAGGAGAGGCAAGGAGTGGAGGAAACAAGGACAGAGGAAGCAAGAAAGTGATAGTTTATACACACACACACACACACACACACACACACACACACACACACACACACACACACACACACACACACACACACACACACACACACACACACACACACACTGCTTGAAGAGTTTACTGATTATAGTAAATTAAATATTGGTTATTAATGATTTTGTTGACAGGACCCATTGTATTATATGATTGTATTTAATTATTATATAAACTATTAAAAAAATGGTATCTTTTTCATTCTTCTGGAATGTTTAGCATGGCTATAAATGATAGAGAAGTTGACCAATGCACAAACAGACCTGGCTGCTAAGCATGATATTTAATATTCAGAATGACATGTAGATGTTTTGTTGTTGCTAGGAGTTATGGTCTTGTTGTGCCTATCTAGAATCGTATTACTATAATTACACATGTGAAGCTGCTAAAAAATCATATTTAAATGTGCACTACTGGTAAAGAGTTTTAGAACACCTACTCATTCAAGGGTTTTTCTTTGTTTTACTATTTTCTACATTGTAGAATAATAGTGAAGACATCCAAACTATTAAATAACACATATGGAAACATGTAGTGACCAAAAAAATATATTTATATTTGAGATTCTTCAAATAGCCACCCTTTGCCTTGATGACAGCTTTGCACACTCTTGGCATTCTCTCAACGAACTTCACAAGGTAGTCACCTGGAATGCATTTCAATTAAGATGTGTGCCTTCTTAAAAGTTAATTTGTGTAATTTCTTTCCTTAATGTGTTTGAGCCAATCAGTTGTGTTCTGACAAGGTA
Organism: Salmo trutta; assembly: GCF_901001165.1. Taxonomy (NCBI): domain Eukaryota; kingdom Metazoa; phylum Chordata; class Actinopteri; order Salmoniformes; family Salmonidae; genus Salmo; species Salmo trutta. The sequence goes on along the minus strand of NC_042974.1, from coordinate 42,327,093 downwards.
GGGGTGGCATACAGAAGAAAGCCCTATTTGGTAAGAGACAAAGTCTATATTATGGAAAGAACAGCTCAAATAAGCAAAGAGAAATGACAGTCCATCATTACTTTACGACATGAAGGTCAGTCAATACGGAAAATGTCAAGAACTTTGAAAGTTTCTTCAAGTGCAGTTGCAAAAACCTTCAAGCGCTATGATGAAACTGGCTCTCACGAGGACAGCCACGGGAATGGTAGACAAAGAGTTACCTCTGCTGCAGAGGTTCATTAGAATTACCAGCCTCATTAGAGTTACCAGCCTCAGAAATTACAGCCCAAATAAATGCTTCACAGAGTGCAAATAACAGACACATCTCAACATCAACTGTTCAGAGGAGAATGTGTGAATTAAAAAAAATATATATATTTAACCTTTATTTAACCAGGTAGGCAAGTTGAGAACAAGTTCTCATTTACAATTGCGACCTGGCCAAGATAAAGCAAAGCAGTTCGACAACATACAACAACACAGAGTTACACATGGAGTAAAACAAACATACAGTCAATAATACAGTAGAAAAATAAGTCTATATACAATGTGAGCAAATGAGGTGAGATAAGGGAGGTAAAGGCAAAAAAGGCCATGGTGGCAAAGTAAATACAATATAGCAAGTAAAACACTGGAATGGTAGATTTGTAGTAGAGGAAAGTGCAAAGTAGAAATAAATAATGGGGTGCAAAGGAGCAAAATAAATAAAATAAATAAAAACAGTAGGGGAAGAGGTAGTTGTTTGGGCTAAATTATAGATGGGCTATGTACAGGTGCAGTGATCTGCTCTGACAACTGGTGCTTAAAGCTAGTGAGGGAGATAAGTGTTTCCAGTTTCAGATTTTTGTAGTTCGTTCCAGTCATTGGCAGCAGAGAACTGGAAGGAGAGGCGGCCGAAGGAGGAATTGGCTTTGGGGGTGACCTGCTGGAGCGCGTGCTACAGGTGGGTGCTGCTATGGTGACCAGTGAGCGGAGATAAGGGGGGACTTTACCTAGCAGGGTCTTGTAGATGACCTGGAGCCAGTGGGTTTGGCGACGATTATGAAGCGAATCAGGCCTTCATGGTTGAATTACAACAATGAAACCACTACTAAAGGACACCAATAATAAGAAGAGACTTGTTTGGTCCAAGAAACACGAGCAATGGACATTAGACTGGTGGAAATGTGTCCTTTGGTCTGGAATCCAAATTGGAGATTTATGGTTGGCTATTTGACCAAGAAGGAGAGTGATGGAGTGCTGCATCAGATGACCTGGCCTCCACAATCCCCAGACCTCAACCAAATTGAGATGGTTTGAGATGAGTCGGACCGCAGAGTGAAGGAAAAGCAGCCAACAAGTGCTCAGCATATGTGGGAACTCCTTCAAGACTGTTGGAAAAGCATTCCAGGTGAAGCTGGTAGAGAGAATGTCAAAAGTGTGGAAAGCTGTCATTAAGACAACGGGCGGCTATTTGAAGAATCTCAAATATAAAATATATTTTGATTTGTTTAACACTTTTTTGGTTACTACATGATTCCATATGTGTTATTTCATCATTTTGATGTTTTCCCTATTATTCTACAATGTAGAAAATTGTAAAAAAAAAAAAAAAAAACTTGAATGAGTAAGGGTTCGAAAACTTTTGACAGGTAGTGTATATCAAACCATTTTGACATTTTGACCCTGATCCCTTTATTTATAGAAGGACCCAATAATCTTGTTGGATACATCTGAAATCAGGCTATGCTGATGGGACTTTTGATGAATGCAGAAAATCGGCAATCAAAATAAACGTTCTAACACAGTGACCATGTTACTTTTGCAGAGACTATTTGATTCTGATTTCGGACATATAAAGTTTATGTGCAAACTATTTCTAAGATGCATACTTTTTCTAAGCATTACAGCCTATTAAAAGTCAATTTATGCTTGATCCAGTAATGTGGGTCACACACTCCTTACAGAGGGTGTGACGCAGCCTCCGGAGGCTTGTGGAGGCCAAATAAAGCTCCGTATGGTGATGCTGTGCGCCTCCCATATTTTGTAACAATGCAGAGGGCTCCGCATAGCTCCGTATATGATTGGATGACAGTCGGTGGGGGCGGTGCATCCTGTATAAACACAAACTCACTTGCTTGACAACAAACATAAAGAACTTTGACAAAATGCTATTAGAACAAGTTCCCAAATAAAAATACATCGTAATGATATTTCAAAGACACGAAAATGGGTTTGAACTGCTGGAAAGAGATCAGGGAGGTAATGGTGATAGATTCGGTAAAGAGGTCAGTGGAATGCAGACCGTGGGGAAGGGATAGAAGTACGCTGGATAGGCGCACATTCATCAAATCTGATCTAACAATTGATGTATTGTAACAGGCCCACAATGTGGTTACTAAAACCCGATTTGGATATATTTTACAGTTTTTTCACTGCACAACATTTAGAAGTTGTCCCTTTTCAGGTTTAGAAAAAGTGCCGGCTGAATGCTAACTCCAGTTCATATAAGCTGGTAGCATAGCTAGCATACAGAAATAGGTGGTGGTTGACAGTCGTTTTTAACTGTAATGCAGTTGACTGATGACGATGACATGAACATGTATTAGGGTTGACATCCATACAAGCATTATACTCAAATTTTTACCTCAACATAGTGACAAATACACATAAACAATAGCCTAAATGTACGCACATTTTGGGGAGATTCGGGATGGATTGCAGGTGGGAAAACGGTGCAGTCTTAACTCCTGTCAAGCCTGCTCCCGTTCTTCCCCCCAGGCCCTCGAGGGCGCCAGGCTCCCCATCATTACGCACACCTGCCTTTCCCCGTCACGCGCATCAGCGTATTATTGGACTCACCTGGACTCAATCACCTGTTTATTACCTCCCCTATATTTGTCAGTTCCCCATCTCTGTTCCCCACTGCTGCATTGATTGTCGAATGTCGTTTTGCCCGTGTGCGGACGCTGTGCCTGTCTCGTTTCATGTCGGTTCTTTATTAAATGTTGACTTCCCGTATTTGCTTCTCATCTCCGGTGTCGGCCCTTACAGAATGCAGCAGCCACCAAACAAAGCATCGGGGGGCTGGCTTTCTGGTTGGTGGTGACGTCAGGTCCGGGGGCCGCCACTGATGAAACCTGGGGTACCTAAGCCAGCTCGTCGGGCTGTCACTCCCTAGCTGGCTCTAGAGGTTTCTTGCCCCGGTTGACTCGGAAGGTGCTCATCCCACATCAGGCCTCAGCCGGCTCGTCAGGCTGCTACACCTCCGCCGGATCATCGGGCTCCCACACCTCAGCTGGATCGACAGGCCTTCATGCCTCAGCCAGATCGTCAGGCTCCTATGCCTCAGCCAGCTTGCCAGGCTCTCACGCCTCTGCCGGTTCATTGGGGTTTCACGCCTAGCCGGCTTGTCCAGCGCCTGTGCCTCGGCCGACGTGTTTGGTCGTGTTTGGTCATGCAGTCGTGGGTGAACAGGGAGTACAGGAGGGGATTAAGTACACACCCCTGAGGGGACCCAGTGTTAAGGATCAGCATGGCATATGTGTTGTTGTCTACCCTTACCACCTGGGGGTGGCCTGTCAGGAAGTCCAGGATCAAGTTGTAGATGGAGGTGCTTAGTCCCAGGGTCCTTAGCTTAGTGATGAGCTTTCATGGGCACTATGGTGTTGAATGTTGAGCTGTAGTCAATGAACAGCATTCTCACATAGGTGTTCCTTTTGTCCAGGTGGGAAAGGGCAGTGTGGAGTGCGATTGAGATTGCGTCATCTGTGGATCTGTTGGGGCGGTATGCGAATTGGAGTGGGTCTAGGATATCCGGGAGGATGCTGTTGATGTGAGCCATGACCAGCCTTTCAAAACATTTCATGGCTACCGACGTGAGTGCTACGGGGCGGTAATCATTTAGGCAAGTTATCTTCGCTTCCTTGGGCAGAGGGACTATGGTGGTCTGCTTGAAACATGTAGGTATTACAGACTCGGTCAGGGAGAGGTTGAAAATATCAGTGAAGACACTTGCCATTTGATCCGCGCATGCTTTGAGTACACGTCCTGGTAATCCGTCTGGCCCTGCGGCTTTGTGAATACTCACATCGGCTACCGAGAGGGTTATCACACAGTTGTCGAGAACAGCTGGTGCTCTCATGCATGCTTCAGTGTTGCTTGCCTCAAAGCGAGCATAAAAGGCATTTAGCCTGTTTGGTAGGCTCGCGTCACTGGGCAGCTCGCATGTGGGTTTCCCTTTTTTGTCCTTAATAGTTTGCAAGCCCTGCCACATCTGACGAGCGTCAGAGCCGGTGTAGTAGGATTCAATCTTAATCCTGTATTGATGCATTGCTTGTTTGATGGTTCGTCTGAGGACATAGCGGGATTTCTTAGAAGCATCCAGATTAGTGTCCCGCTCCTTAACAGCGGCAGCTCTATCCTTTAGCTCGATGTGGATGTTGCCTGTAATCCATGGCTTCTGGTTGGGATATGTACGTACAGTCACTGTGGGACGGCGTCGTCGATGCACTTGTTGATGAAGCCGGTTACTGAGGTGGTATACTCCTCAATGCCATTGGATGAATCCCGGAACATATTCCAGTCTGTGCTAGCAAAACAGTCCTGTAGTGTAACATCCGCGTCATCTGACCACTTTTGTATTGAGCGAGTCACTGGTACTTCCTGCTTTAGTTTTTGCTTGAAAGCAGGAATCAGGAGGATAGAATTATGGTCAGATTTGCCAAATGGAAGGTGGGTGAGAGCTTTGTATGCATCTCTGTGTGTGGAGTAAAGGTGGTCTAGAGTTGTTTTTCCTTTGGTTGCACGTGACATGCTGGTAGAAATAAGGTAAAACATATTTAAGTTTGCCTGCATTAAAGTCCCCGGCCACTAGGAGCGTCGCTTCTGGATGAACATTTTCTTGTTTGCTTATGGCCTTATAGAGTTGGTTGAGTGTGGTCTTAGTGCCAGCATCGGTCTGTGGTGGTAAATAGACGGCTACGAATAATATAGATGAGAACTTTCTTGGTAGATAGTGTGGTCTACAGGCGAGCAATACCTCGAGATTTCTTTAATATTAGACATCTCGCACCAGCTGTTATTGACAAATAGGCATCTCTGTTCTGCCGGTGCATGGAAAATCCTGCCAGCTCTTTATTATCCATGTCGTCGTTCAGCCACGACTCAGTGAAACATAAGATATTACAGTTTTTGATGTCCCATTGGTAGGATAATCTTGACCATAGGTCATAGATTTTATTTTCCAATGATTGCAATAGAACGGGAACAGAGTAGAACGAGTTGGCCAATAGAACGAGTTGGCCAATAGAACGGATAGCAGTGGGAGTTTACTCGTTCGCCTACGAATTCTCAGCCTTACCTCCGCCCCCTTTTTCTCCATATTTTCTTTACGCAAATGACGGGGATTTGGACCTGTTCCCGGGAAAGCAGTATATCCTTCTCGTCGGACTCGTTAAAGGAAAAAGCTTCTTCCAGTTCGAGGTGAGTAATCGCTGATGTCCGAAGTTATTTTCGGTCATAAGAGATGGTATCAGCAACATTATGTACAAAATAAGTAAAAAAATAAGTTACAAACAACGCAAAAAAACTAACAAAATAGCATAGTTGGTTAGGAGCATGTAAAACGTCAGCCATCCTCTTCTGGCCATTTTCTACAATGACATGATTGGTTGACGGTAAGTGGGGCCGGTAGGTCCTGTATAAACACAAACTCACTTCCTTGACAACTTCCTTCACAACAGCTCTGCTCCCCGAAGCGCAAAATGTATGAATTCCCTGAATTCTGCAGAGGCCTTATATCACGTCCTGACCAGTAAAGGGGTTATTTGTTATTGTAGTTTGGTCAGGACGTGGCAGGGGGGTGTTTGTTTTATGTGGTTCGGGGTTTGTTGGGATATGTGTTTATGTAGAGGGGTGTTTGTTTAGAGTATACCGGGGTTTTTGGTTATGTTCTATGTTTTGTATTTCTATGCTCTGTCTATGTTGTGTATTTCTTTGTGTTGGCCTGGTATGGCTCTCAATCAGGAACAGCTGTACATCGTTGTTGCTGATTGGGAGTCATACTTAGGTAGCCCTGTTTTCACCTGTCCTTTGTGGGAAGTTGTTTTTGCACTGCTGTGTTTAGCCTGTAAAACTGTGCATTCGTTCGTTTTCTTGTTTTGTTGTTACGTTTCTCAAATAAAGTTTAAAATGAGCACTCAACCCGCTGCGCCTTGGTCCACTATATACGACGGCCGTTACACCTTATCCCCGTAAAGGCTGTATGACCAATGCAGATGCCGGATTGACCATGCAGAGCCTTTGGTGGCTTGCACTACTGGTTCTGATATACCACAGGAACACCGATTTAAGCTGTTTGTCCCATTAATATGAAAGATTGCGTAGAAAACCACGTGTTTTTATCGGTGTATGCTTACTTCGATTATGACCTTACGTCTATTAAAAGGTAAGAAGAGTAAGGTGTTTACATGACTATTGCCATAATCAGTTTAATATCTAATTATTAGTGTTCATGTAAACATAATGCTTTTACTGACATCAAAAAGCTGTATGCGTGGTGGGATTGATGTAAATGTGATGCAATCTCTGCAAGGTTTAACTGAGATGGGCTTGAAAAACTGTGCTTCACACACACACACACACACACACACACACACACACACACACACACACACACACACACACACACACACACTGATTTGGTTGCTAGAGACCCAATCCAGTTGTACTGTATCTATGGACACTACCTACCCAGTCGTTCATTATAAATGTTCCATTGCCATACTGGCTGGCAATGTTCTTATCCATTGCTTGCTAGCTAGCCAACTATGGCTAATTTACAGCCATGTCAAAAAGTGCAGCCAGATTTACAGCAAAGTAGCCACATTTGCATTTGTTTAAGCTCTTTTCTAGTGACATTTATTTGGATACATCCATAACAATGAGCTAATGAGGCATTGAAAATGTGCTCACTTATCAGGAGATTGTTGTTCAGAGGAGCTAGCCAACAACTCAGCTAACACAATCACTTCTAACTGAAGCTGCAAAGACTGCAAACTTGCTGCACATCGTTTTGTTTACCTTTTTTCAATTGACATTTCTCTGTATATATCCTTAAAAATTATGCCAGCTGATTCATGATTTCGACTGACTAAGAAATGCTGCCGGGCAGTCTGTCTTGTCCCGACTCCTGACATGTTCATTACTATGGGACAGCTGGAGATCGAATTTGAATATTGAAACAATGTTGCAAAAGTCAGAGACAGAGAGCAAGGTTTATACAAATCTTTTAGTCTAAAAGAAATGTGAGATCATGTCTAGATGCTTTTAATAGTGGAGATCAAGTTTATAAAGTGCCTGGCTGGGCTGATTAGACAGTGCATTGTGAAGTCAGATGGAACAGAGTAAATAGGCATTTTAATGTCATAGATTTAGCAGGTGATAACTGTGGAATAGACACGGTTTTCACCAATCAGCATTTAGGATTAGGCCCACCCGTTGTATAATCAACCATACATCTTTCAAACAGAATATAGCGAAGAAGATTTGAGAATAATGAGTTGGATTTAGCGAGTGTGGATTTAGCGAGTGTGCAAAGCTGTCATCAAGTCAAAGGGTGGCTACTTTGAAGAATCAAAAATATATTTTGATTTGTTTAACAGTTTTTTGGTTACTACATGATTCCATATGTGTTATTTCATAGTTTTGATGTCCTCACTATTATTTTAACAACGTGGAACATAGTCAAAAATAAAGAAAAACCCTGCAATGAGTAGGTGTGCCCAAACTTTTGACTGGTACTGTACTACTGTGTTAAATTGGGGGGAAATTGAAGGGGAAAAGATATGTTTGCTAACTTAGCAAGGTAGCTAGCTAGCTAGGTAGTTAAGTTAGCTTAACCTCTCTGGGGTATGTGGGACGCTAGCGGGACACACTATTCAACAGCCAGTGAAATAGCAGGGCGGCAAATTCAAAACAACAAAAATCGCATAATTCAAATTTATTTTATTATTATTCTTTTATTATTATTATATCCCATTTTAAAGATACACTTCTCGTTAATCCAATCACATTGTCCGATTTCAAAAAGGCTTTACGGCGAAAGCATAACATTAGATTATGTTAGGACAGCGCTGAGACAAGAAAAACCACACAGCCATTTTCCAAGCAAGTAGAGGCGTCACAAAAACCAGAAATATAGCTAAAATTAATCACTAACCTTTGACGATCTTCATCAGATGACACTCCCAGAACTCAATGTTACACAATACATGTATGTTTTGTTCGATAAAATTCATATTTATATCCAAAAACCCCATTTTACATTGGCGTGTGATGTTCAGAAAATGTTTTGCCTCCAAAACTTCCGGTGAATGAGCACATCAATTTACAAAAATAAACGTTGATAAAATTTACAACAGTTATTGAAAGAATTATAGATACATTTCTCCTTAATGCAACCGCTGTGTCAGATTTAAAAATAGCTTTACGGCGAAAGCACATTGTTCAATATTCTGAGTACAGAGCTCAGCCATCAAAGCAAGCTATACAGTTACCCGCCAAGTTCTGGAGTCAACAAAACTCAGAAATAGTATTATAAATCTTCACTTACCTTTGCTGAGCTTCGTCGGAATACACTCCCAGGACTCCCACTTCCACAAGAAATGTTTATTTTGTTCGATAAACTCCATATTTATGTCCAAATACCTCCATTTTGTTCACGCGTTCAGATCACTATTCCAAAGGCACAATGCGCGAGCGCAAAACCCTAGACGAAAAGTCAAAAAGTTCCATTACTGTTTGTAGAAACATGTCAAACGATGTTTACAATCAATCCATAGGGTCTTTTTATCATAAATATTTGATAATATTCTAACCGGACAATAGCGTATTCATTACAGAGGAAAAAGAAGGAATGGCGCGCCTGCGTGACCGCGCAGTAAACAACTCATTGGCCTCAGGCAGTCCACTTGTTGAGTCAGCTCTTATTCTCTCCCCAGTCACAGTAGAAGCATGAAACAACGTTCTAAAGGCTGTTGACATCTAGTGGAAGCCTTAGGGAGTGCAAAATGAACCCTAAGTCACTGTATACTGTATAGACAATCACTTGAAAAACTACAATCCTCAGATTTCCACACTTCTTGGTTGGATTTTTCTCAGGTTTTTGCCTGCCATATGAGTTCTGTTATACTCACAGACATCATTCAAACAGTTTTAGAAACTTCAGAGTGTTTTCTATCCAAATATACTAATAATATGCATATCCTACCTTCTGAGCCTGAGTAGCAGGCAGTTTACTACAGGCACGCCTTTCATCCGGACGTCAAAATACTGCCCCCTACCCTAGAGAAGTTAACAACTACCGGTAGCCATATCTATGACAAAAAAATAGAAGATGTTTTACAATCAGAGATCTTTTGTTTCTTGATTGCAAGCTACAATATTACAACCAGATATCTACAGATAGGTTTACCAGCAAATGTTAGCAGATGACTGAAGTTGGCAAGCTAGTTAGCCTGGCGCCTGTTAACTATTTATGCGCCACACCTTGCATTTGTAACTTGTTAGCAAATGTGTAACATCAGCAAATGTAAATACTTTTACTAGCTAGCTAAGTAACTTAATTGACGAGAGTTGACATTGATTATGATTATGACCGTGGAGGAATTTCAATCTCACAAAATTATAGGCATGACACAAAATAGGATTCCTAACAGATGTAAATAACAAGTATTGTATATCCAGCAAGATAGCTAGCTAAGTTTATTAGCAAAAAATGTGGAGAACCACTAATACAACAATTTTCTGTTGTAAATCTTTAAAACTGAAGCTGGTTTTACTAAAAACATATTTGCCTCTGCATGCCTGATAGACATGAATGTAGGTAGATACTGTCTGCCTACCTACCTAAGTACATTTGTACGGTCTGGTCACGGTGCAAAGGTTGAGGGTTATGCTATATTTCTTTCTATTAGGCTAGATATGGTGGGAAATGTAATCTCTGTGCCTGTTCACATGTATGCATGTTCAACTAGTCTACCCTAATGTTGATACTGGCTCAGTTCAACTGTCGTTCAAACTACAAGAGTGTATAATTGATTACATTGTTTTGTTTTACAGACAATACCGGGTGCCTGGGCTTCTTCCTGGAGTGAATTCTAGATACAGAAACAGAATTCCTTTGCCTGCGTGTGTCATTGTCACAGAACTGTATCCCGTGATCTGTATCCCTCTCGAGGGATCATACATTATGCTGGATTTCAAGCAGATGACTCATGAGGAGCTGAATAGCAGTTTGATCATGACAACACTCCTCCCACAGCTTTACAAGTATTCCCTGAACTTTACTACACTGATCTTATTGTATTTTCTTACTGTATGTTTCTTTGTGAATGGCAATTTCATCAAGACCACCAGTTCTCTTAGCTACAGATCGTTACACCAGATAATGTGATTTAACCAAAGATTTTTGGTATCCATTACTGGGAGTTACAGGATAGTTACTGTTTGGTGTAGCACAGAGAATTACCTACCTTCACCACCTGGGGCGGCCCGTCAGGAAGTCCAGGACCCAATTGCACAGGGCGGGGTGCAGACCCAGGGCCTCAAGCTTAATGATGAGCTTGGACGGTACAATGGTGTTGAATGCTGAGATATAGTCGGAACTAGAAGCACAAGCATTTTGCTACACTCGCAATAACAACTGCTAACCATTTGTATGTGTCCAATAACATTTGATTTGATTTGAGACTCTTCAAGAAAGTGGTGTAGGGATTCTTAACTACCAACTGTTTTGTCCTGGTACTGCACGTCTCCTGCAAAGACATGGTTGTGGTGTTAGCATTTTACACTTTTTGTGGAAGGGACGTAGAGCAACATGCATTTGTTGGTAAAGGTGTCAACCGAATGGGACGACTAGCATATTGTTTAGGGACAATGAGGGGATATTGGGAGCTGCTTTTGAGAGGAAAGATCAGTCAACAAAGTGAATGGGCTGGGGGGCCAAAAAAGGTGTGAAAAGTCTTAGGAGGGCAGTTCTTACACAGTATGAATTGTTGTGTATGGGAGACTGAGGAAAATTGACACCTCAATCGCTCTCATACAGAACAATACATTTACTGTCTAACCACAACACTGCACAACCAAAACCCCCTTCCTCATCTCAAAGTACTGTCTGTAAACTTCCCCAGCCCATTGACTTTCACAGATCATTCTTGTCAATAGTAGCCCTTTGCAGGGGATTTTTGTAGGCATGTTTTTGCATTATGTTTTAAGAATCTGCAGAGAGAAGAATGAGGTGGTTGTGTCATTACTGTTGGAGTCTTGATTTTATAGATTTTAGTGTCCCTTGCTGGTTTCTGTCCCACAATCTTGTTGTGCTCCATGACCGCAAGCTGTTTCTGCTCCCTCATGCTTGTGTACCCACAAATGCCACCGCTTTGAGGTATTTTTCAGCAGGGCATTGTATAATGACTCCAGATAACCAGAGTTTTACAAAGACAAAAGGTAAAAAGAGAAGAGGGGTAGACTAAATTAATTACATGTTCTGGAAGTTTCTCAGGCTACCTCTAACCATCTGTAACCAATATTCCCTCTAAGCAGCTCTCCCTGGACTGAACTTCACTCAACTTTCTAGTTTTCCACTTTAGTTAATACTATCAACATTTCCCTCTACTGTGTGAATTGTGATCGAATCAATGCAATATTAGCCACTTTCAATGCAACATACCAAAACAAAACAAACTATGCAAGATATTTTCTTGTAGGCAGAACGCATTGGGGTAGGATTCAATTGCATTGACAGACTGTGAACTGGACTGTGTTTACAGCATAAGTGGTCGCAAGTAGATGCGCTTATTTTGAGATCAAAGCAAGAGCTGCATGTAGCATTATTAGCCCTGTTATAGGTAATTTCTAGTCACCAATGGGGGATTGGTTTCTTCCTACAAGAGCACAAAACATGTGCATTTCTAGCCGTCTTTGAAAAGCAAGTCAGTTAAAGAGCTTTTTTTTCCTGTAAGGGGCAGTGTTGTATTTCGAGGCAGGCTTGAATAAGCTAAGTAGCCAATAGGCAGAAGGTAGCATAATTTGTCTGATTCTCTGTAATAATGGTATGGCAAAAATAATGAATGGTATTTTGTAAAGTGGTTTCTTGCATCAAATAGCACAACATGTTCAGTCACCTCCTTGTCTGAAGGACAAGTGGATAAACAGGTTAATGTCAATCCCTACATTTTTTTTTTTTTAAGTCTCATGGAATGTAGGCCTACATTGAACACCACACATTGACTGCTACTGTAGGCTGAAAGATAGAACAGCTATTTCCATGTTAAAATGTTATGGGATGCATTTTCTCCATTTTTTTTCTCTCAATATTGTGTAGTTGTTAGCTAACTAGCCTCACTAAATTGGAAGCAAGATTGCTATTCAGCTGAGACTGTCTGAGAGCCAACTAACCAACCATTTATACACATTCATTATTGCTAACGTTACCAGCACACAAACAGAGTGAGTTAGCTATATCGACGATTCTATTTTTAGTAACAGTGTTTTCCAGACAAGGGTGAATTAGATGTTTATCCAGTTTGAGCTACTCTTATTTGCTAACATTAGCTAGCTTATGTTAGCAAAATAGAAATAGCAGACATAGAACAGATCTACCGCTTCTTAGACTTGCTTTCAAATAGAATGATATATCAATACTCATATTTCTATGTGAATTTGGTCAGATCACCGTTACATATTGCAACTTTAAATCAAATCAAATCAAATTGTGTTGGTCATATACACATGGTTAGCAGATGTTATTGCGAGTGTAGCGAAATGCTTGTGCTTCTAGTTCCGTCAGTGCAGCACTATCTAACGTAATCTAACAATTCCACAACAACTTCCTAATATATACAAATCTAAGTAAGGGATGGATTAATAATATATACATATAAATATAAGGATGAGCAATGCCCAAGCGGCATAGGCAAGATGCAATAGATGGTATAAAATACAGTATATACATATGGGATGAGTAATGCAAGATATATTAACATTATTAACGTGGCATTAGTAAAGTGACTAGTGATCCATTTATTAAAGTGGCCAATAATTTCAAGTCTGTATGTAAGCAGCAGTCTGTGTTCGTGATGGCTGTTTAACAGTTTGATGGCCTTGAGATAGAAGCTATTTTTCAATCTCTCGGTCCCAGCTTTGATGCACCCGTACTGACCTCACCTTCTGGATGGTAGCGGGGTGAACAGGCAGTGGCTCGGGTGGTTGTTGTCCTTGATGATCTTTTTGGCCTTCCTGTGACATCGGGTGCTGTAGGTGTCCTGGAGTGCAGGTAGTTTGCCTCCGGTGATGCATTGTGCAGACTGCACCACCCTCTGGAGAGCCTTGCAGTTGTAGGCGGTGCAGTTGATACAGCCCGACAGGATGCCCTCAATTATGCATCTGTAAAAGTTTGTGAGGGTTTTAGGTGACAAGCCAAATTTCTTCAGCCTCCTGAGGTTGAGGAGGCACTGTTGCGCCTTCTTCACCACACTTTCTGTGGGTGGACCGTTTCAGTTTGCCCGTGATGTGTACGCCAAAGATCTTAAAACTTTCCACCTTCTCCACTGCTGTCCCATCGATGTGGATAGGGGGGGTTCTCCCTCTGCTGTTCATTGAAGTCCACGATTATCTCCTTTGTTGACATTGAGTGAGAGGTTGCTTTCTTGACACCACACTCCGAGTGCCCTCACCTCCTCCCTGTAGGCTGTCTCATCGTTGTTGGTAATCAAGCCTACTACTGTTGTGTCGTCTGCAAACTTGATGATTGAGTTGGAGGCGTGCATGGTCACACAGTCATGGGTGAACAGGGAGTACAGGAGGGGGCTGAGCACGCACCCTTGTGGGGCCCCAGTGTTGAGGGTCAGCGAAGTGGAGGTGTTGTTACCTACCTTCACCCCCTGGGGCGGCTCGTCAGGAAGTCTAGGACCCAATTGCACAGGGTGGGGTTGAGACCCAGGGCCTCAAGCTTAATGATGATCTTGGAGGGTACTATGGTGTTGAATGTTGCGCTATAGCCAATGAACAGCATTCGTATATTGGTATTCCTCTTGTTAAGTATATTTATAACTTTGACTTTCACTTTTACTTGAGTCATTTTCTATTAAGGTATCTTTACTTTCAGTCAAGTACGACAATTGGGTACTTTTTACACCACTGTTTATGTGAGTATTGGAAGCCATGGCCTCTCAGCATTCCTTAGAGAGTAGATAATAAGAGAGGGTTAACGCCTAGCCAGAACACTCTGTACAATTATTAGACTGAGGATGAGTTGAAAACACAAACACATGCACAAGCGAAAAAAACTCACACTAGGTTAACCAGGACCGGTAAAGATGCCCTTGTTCTGTGTTGGATCTTCTTTTATGTGTCTGAGCCATACAAATCTCATGTATGCACGGACGCAAACACACACACACATACACACACACACATACACACACACACACACACACACACACACACACACACACACACACACACACACACACACACACACACACACACACACACACACACACACACACATCCCCTCTCAGGAGGTCAACTCCAGCTGCTGACGTTTGAAGAAGAAAGGAGAGAAGGGGAAAAAAATGGTTTAATCTTGTGATTATCAAAGGGACGAGTGATGAGCTCAAAGAAACTACTCAACATTTCTAAAATTCATTACATTTTCAAAAGGGGGGGGGGCATAAAGGGAAGACACTAAAGTTAAGTTCAACATTAGTCTCACATGAAGTATTTCAAAGCACTCAACAGAGGAAGAGATTTGACTGGGGTCTCTGACCACAGTATCCTAAGCACGTTGCCTCTTGGCTTTAGCGCAGAGAGGTAAAAACAGACTCTGATTAGATACAGAAAGAATGGATTTTCACTGTGCATTTCAAGCTGTAGAGGCTGTCATTGAAAATCAACCATCTCTAAAAGCCTATGACTGTGAAATAGCACCACTGTGCTATACCAATACACTACAAATGGCATGGCTTCTTATAGTTGGGTCTTTAGTGATCCTTCAGGTAGTAGTCCACCACTTTGGGTATTCCACTGAGTCAGTGGTGAAGAGGGTGGGATTCAGGGCTCAGTTTGGATCTCTACAAAGCTCAATTAGTCAGCTAGTCTGTTTTGGATAAAGACAATGGCTGTGTGTGTCTGCTGTTAGGCTGTGAAACTCAAGTTCATGTAAACTCTCACCAAGCAGCTGAACTTTAATAATACTTAGCTGATATATATTGTGGGGTCATCATGCTCGAATTCAGACACATGCTCAAGTGTGTGTGTATGATAGAGGAGTTCAGATCGTTCTTGATTCATTTGACTCATCTTACAATTCGTACGCAAGTTTCAACCGAATGTTTACACCTCAGGCTGAATAAATACCTACCCACCGTACTGTCCTCTCAATAGTTTACCTTGCCACTAAGTGGATAAAAGGTTTTCTTTATACGGATACTGGAATTCACCCTAGACTGTGCACAGTCACATGGAGCTTAGTGTAGCAGCCACTGACTGGCTCAATATGGGATGTATAATTATCTCAGGCTGTTTGTGCCAAGCTAGGGAAGGTACCGTACTTTCCATGTCCTGCAGATGATCAGAGATAAGCGTGGCCGCCACACACAGGAAGAAAGTCCTCTTTTTACAGACACACAAATGAATAGTCTTTTCTATTTTCACCTGAACCCAAATAGTCATGTTTGAGAATGTACATACTGTATGACACTTACAAAAATGTAGACATGTGTTAATGAGAGTTTGCACTAAAGATATTTCGCCACACATTTTCCTTTGGTCAAACTTTCTATGAATTGCCTGTGATTAATTCCATTATGACTGCAATATGAGTGGTCCTAGTTATAGAACAATGACAGGGGCTTACTAACTTATCATTAAAAAGAATGTGGTTTAATCAACAATGAAAGAAGATTCCAGAAACACATTTTTAAAAAGATGAAAAAAGGCTTTATACAGGCACAGCATTATGCACAATTTAAATCACAACCGTAAAACATTTCAGTGCAAAAAAAAGAACTGAAAAAAATTGACATTTTGCTACAAATGTACTGGGTCCTGTGAGTCAGATAAATCAGTTTATGTCTGTCTGCGCTCAGTGCAAAAGGGTCCTGAACAGACAGAATTCTGGGACAGTAATCAAAGTGCAAGAGGGACACACCTGTACTTCCTCCACCAAGATGACACTGGTTGAAATTCATGGCTCTTGCTAAGGAGAACTTGGGAATGTTGCGGATCAAAATGAAGTTATTGTATGTGTCTGGGAAAAATGCTATTTCTATCTATGGTCTGGTCTCTACCCATTAAGAAGCATGGACAGTATGGACTATAGATATCAATCCATTGAGTGACAGCAGAGTACATGGAACCATTGGCTGACTGTCTGAGAAGTTTCCATATCAGTTTCAGAAGGTGAAAATTCAGCTTTCAGTTGTTCTCTTGGAAAGCCTCTACACTCGACAACACCCTTCTGAGATACACAACTTTGAAATGAGGTCTTTGGTTTCATTTGACAACACCAAAAAAGAAAAGACAGTCATACAATATATAAAAGACAATTTTGGTACAAAGAAAAACATGACGGAATGATACGCTTCTCAATAAAAATTGGGTTTGCAAATAATTTCATCAACTAATACCTTACATTTCGTCTACATGGCCAGCAAAAATTAAAAAAAATCTAAAAGGCAGATGTTTGGCAATTAAAACCTCTAATGAGCTGTAAGTGCTATGTTATTTTAAAGATAGGCTTTTATCAGCACATTTCATACTGTTAACATTTCATTCCATGGATAACATTTATTGAACTGTGGGTGTGAAATGAATTTTCAAATCAAATACTGGCAGACTGACAAATATGAGGCAATGGAATCAAAAGGGTGGCCAAGGCAATTGGACTGAACCACGCCTATACTGTACTATACAATAAGATCTAACCAGCAAAATTACAGTGTAATCAATCTTTGGCTCACACAAGAGGACACATAAAATTTCAAACCAACCCATGGTGCACAATGTGGTAGCATGTAACATTCAAAGTAACCCTACTTCAATTTTTGTTTATCGTTAAAGGCCCAATGCATCTGTTTTTATCTCAATATCAAATAATTTCTGGGTAACAATTAAGCAAGTGCCTTACTGTAATAGTTTTCCATTTAAACTGTAAAAAAGAAACAAAAATAGCTTTTTAGTAAAAAACTATTTCTCTAGCAATAATTTTGTTAGGACTGTCGGAGTGGTCTGAGTATGTCATCTGAAAACTAACTGTTATTGGCAAAGAGGTTTGGAACTCTTTGTTATTGGTATATATTAACTTATACTGCCTGAAATTCCTTCACACTTTTAAAGTGATATTTTCATCAAAACACAGGAAAAACAGGATTTTGACTGCACTGGGCCTTTAAAAAAACCATTCATACTACCACAGATCAGAAATACAACAATTTTTCAAGAATTTGAATATAGATCCTTCAAGGTTGTTGGCTGGTTTTTATCCCTGTCTATCGATCTAAGTTCTCAAGCACTGCAAGTCATCCCATCCATTACAACCTGTATTGAACCCATTGGCTCTCTCTGCCTGTTCCTCTGGCTAATGTTAGCTCATGGCTCTCCATTGACAAAGCCCTGCTCCCCTGGTGCTCAGAGTTTGGTTCTCTTCCAGCAAAGCTTCTATGAGCATTTAATGACCTGGCAGCGCTGCACAGGACTTGGCCGGGCCAACATGAGTGTCAGCTGGGCTAAGAAAGCCCTGACAACAGCCCGTCCGAGCTAAATGCTAAATGATAACAGCAATTATGTTTGACATCTGAAAAGGGGCAGGGTTAAACAAGTGAGACAACAGAATAAGGTGTTTCAAGAACTTACATTATTTGCCCTAATTCATGTACTTTTATTTAATTAAATATTATTATTTTAGGCATTGTATTTGCTATCACTGTTTTTAGCTGTTGTTGTTGTTCTTACAATTATTACTAACATCCTTGCTATTGTACTGAATATGTTTGGAAAGAAAATACATTTAAAAATGGTGCTTACAAATAATTTAATATTAAGATTTAAATGTCTGGGTCAATGGAGCCGGCCATGGAACTGGTTGCATCAAATTAGAATTGCAGATGATGTTTGGATGTGGAAAGGAAACAGTGAGAAGCCATGAGGACCAGGAGGACCAGACACAGCGCAGACTCGACACATCTGACCATGAGTAAACTCGCAAACAAATTAAATACCTAGGTGAAAAATAAATAGCTGCAAGAAAAAGAAAACAGCTCAGTAAAAAAGCCAGAAACTGTACAAGGCACATGTAACATCCACAAAGCATTATCCACATGGCATTATCCCTGTGAGTGCTCTGCAACAGGACACTCCATCTTTGGTGGTTTGATTAGGCCAGCTTTCCAAATCTGAGCAAGAAACATAGGTGCAAAATTCCAGTTGTTGGAGAATTCCCAAAGAAAGTATTCTCCAAAGCTGTACAAATTCCCTATTCCAACTTATCCTGGATCAGGGAATCTTGAGGCCATTCAAAGTTAAAAACCATCAAGACAAATTTGAATAGGTCCACATATGCAGGAGGAGAATTTCAATCTGAAAATGTAGCATTTTATATAATCACATATGTACAGGGTCTTTTGACAGAATTCTCCCAGGTGCTACAGTATGTGTCTGCTGGGTGCTGCAGGAATGGGATTGAGGCTTCTGTCTGCCCATCATCTTCTCTGCAGGATGATCTGTAATAGTCGTCCAATCAGGAGCCCCATCCACAGTAGGAAGGCGGGCTCTTGGTGCATCTGCTGCAGGTTTTCCTGGGCAACTTGACCGTTTCCTTCAGCAAGGCGCTGTGGAGGACACAGCGAAAGGAGCCCTGTTACATACACATACTCCTGTATACATAATCACTAAACATATACACAAACATACAGGATAAAGCATTCAACATTATTTCCATAACACATGGCGTAATAGTGCCATTCACCTGACAACCATAATGACCCGTGCTGTGTGTGGAACGCAGACAGCTGAGGTTTGCTGATAATACTGGCTATGGGCATGGCTGAATTTAACTGTGGTCAGTCCTTTCATGAGGGGTAAATTCTCCTCATCACATACATGCAGCCCTACAAACACAGAAATCAGGCAAACACAACTCGTTCCTGACATCCTGGTCCACTTCAACCCAAACCCTTGGTCCCTCTCCAGGTGTTAGGACCAGTGGGTTCACTCCACACTCAGACAAGAGGCCCAGACAAATACATATAATGTTCTTACATGTGTTTGTGCTCCTGTGATACAGTACCATGATGTGTTTGTGCTCCTGTGATACAGTACCATGATGTGTTTGTGCTCCTGTGATACAGTACCATGATGTGTTTGTGCTCCTGTGATACAGTACCATGATGTGTTTGTGCTCCTGTGATACAGTACCATGATGTGTTTGTGCTCCTGTGATACAGTACCATGATGTGTTTGTGCTCCTGTGATACAGTACCATGATGTGTTTGTATACGAATGAGTTTGGTAATGATGTGTACACAGCATTGAATTATAGAAGCAGAATTGAGCATTAAAGTCTGGAACCAACAGGACCCTGAACAGCTTCAACCCCCAAGCCATAAAACTGCTAATTAACCAAATAGCTACACGGACTATCTGCATTGACCCTTTTTGCACTAACTCTTTTCACTCATCACGTATACTGCTGCCACTGCTTATTATCTATCCTGTTACCTAGTCACTTTACCCCTACCTATATGTACATATCTACCTCAATTAACTCGTACCCCTGCACATCGACTCGGTACTGTTACCCCATGTCTATAGCCAGGTTATAGTTACTCATTGTGCATTTATTCCTCGTATTATTATCTTTCAATTATTTTTATATTTTTCTCTCTGCATTGTTGTGAAGGGCCCATAAGTAAGTATTTCACTGTTAGTCTACACCTGTTGTTTACCAAGCATGTGACAAATAAAAATGTATTTTATTTAAATGAGCAACCATGTTAACTGTATTTACCGTCTCAATTGAGGGTTAATGTTCTGCTCTTTGTGTCAACATTGCAATGTTGGTCAGAGGCCCTGCAAACGACCACACTAATCCTACAGCCTTGGGCTGAAGAGAACCCCAACATACCAGGTTTACGACATGAGTCATATCTCTTAATGAGCAATACAATGCAGCAGCAGTCATAAAGGCCATTCTATTAGGGCAGTACTTCAGCTCCAATGGAAAGGTCACTTCATGAACTAAACACAAATAGGGACATTTTTACTGTGAGGTGAATGGAAAGATTAGGGAAGAGATTGAGCCATTCTATTAGGTCTTCAGTGGTGCACTTGGACATGGCCAGGTCATGGTATCCTAATAATGAGGGATGGATGGACTACTCCCCTCACAGACAATTACCTCTGCAGACTTGGCATAGTGGAGGTGAAAACAGGTGGCTTTCTTGGCCAGGCCAGCACTTTGGCCTGAGGCCACTAGTTTGGCAGGGCTTTTGCGATAAGCGCTGAGCATTTCCCCTGTGGCCCTTTGGCAGAGGGGACGGAGGAAGCGTGATTCATTTTACAAGTATAAAATGAAGACAAAACACCAAGTCTGAGTTACACTTATCCCTTAGTGCTTCGAGGTGAAAAAAACAACTGTTTCTTACAGGAACTGTGCTGAAGTATGACTTGGGCATCGCTCCATTAGTAAATCACTGCAGGTGTGTGGATTCAGAGCAGCTTGGCAGGTAACCATACAGTGCAGACATTGTAAACCAGCCCTGTGCCTCAGGTATTCTGCTCTCAACAAAAGGATTTTAGCAACAAATGCAAGAGGAATATCAATGCTTGGTTTTACGCTAAATGAGTCGTGCCAAGAACCACAGAAACCTGGAGTGACTGTGAATAGTGTCTGAGGAAACAGGTGATGAGGAAGTGAACTTAAATTGAGGTGCATTAACTACTCTGTGAGATAGACTTAGAGCAGGACTGGAAACTTTGTAAGACCCCATTCTCATTCAGGCCAAACATGATGAGTTCATTACAGAATTGACAGATCGAAGGTTTGGCTAGATGTAAATGATGGTTCTGAAAGACTTAACAATAACTTAAAACAAGCTATTGAAAGGTTGTTTGATTTGAACATATCCTCATTCGAAGTTTAGGACTATTTAACAATGTGTGAAACAAATAGTGTATGTTCCTATGGTAAAGAGATTTTAATGGAATGAGATGGAAAGAGGAATGACTTCTATACTTACTGTAAGCTCTACAAATTAAACACATGCTGCCATTCCAGGCAGTGGTTTCAACACAGTGTAAACACATAGACTTGTATCCTGAGATTTGGCCATTGAGGCTGAGGGTAAAACCTCTCTGGTGTGTATTATAGTATCATGACTACATGTTGCATTTTGTATGGCATTATATAGTACACACAGTATGTAATCACATGCCACTTCACACCCCGATGCATGCAACATGAGAGGGTGGCATAAGGCAAATCAACAGGTGAATGATCCCTTTAATAATATGTTATTAGCTGGGGGGAGGGTACAGTAGAAAACCTATTCCAATATTACTTTCAAAGACTTTCGCTATTTCACGCTTAGCTGAAATGGAGTTAGTGTGTATTGTACTTGTTAGTTTCCTTAAAAATGGGATCAATTTCTCTTTCCCTTTAAGAATAATGTTAATACCCAAATTCACTAAATACACACACTGAACGTTTTACACCCACAACCAGAAAATTGGTACAATGTTGCAAACCATTAACACTTAAACCATGTCTCAAGTATAATGGATCAGAGCCTGAGTATTCAGCTGTTTCTGTGCCCAAAATGTGTTGTGGCATGCCGGCATCACACACAGACTGACTAATCTATCTCTGACAATTGATCTGGGGTGAGAGAACGCAGAATGCTGCACCACATGCAAGCAAAACAAAGAAGCCATGACTTACAAGACCAGAAGAACACTGAAAAACAATTCGACCAAATTGGGAGAGCAGACAGAATTTGGAATAGACAACATGAAATTAAAGTGACTCGCTAATACGTTCGCAGATGTCTGCCTGCAATTGCTGCCTGAGGAAAAACAAAGTTGTCACTGAAACACTCAATGCTACTCAGCTTGTGCTTTTATTTGATCAAAACAAGGTATTACACAGCTGCTTAAAATAGTTTCCAAACAGACAATCTTCTCTCTCCCTCTTTCTACAAGAGAAAGACTGCTGGTCCTAAGCCAAAATAACCTTGCATCACATATAAGATGGGGTGTCACCACTTTCTAAGGAAAATCACTGAGTAACAAACCCCATTTAAAAACAGAATAGAAACTCAAAAAAGAAGTCAGCTGCCATGTAAATGCTCAGATAATTTGGGTGGCAAAATGCAGACATTAGTTCTCTTAGAATACAACATGTTTCTGTGGCCAGACATCTGCTTTGCATTAGCAGGGTGCTTGTCCTTTTCCTTCACGCTACTATCTGCCATATCTACCACTGGAGATACGTCTCACCAGAACTGGGCTCCAATAGTACTTGGATTTCTTTCAAATACTTTAGCTGCACTTTATTGAGCAGGCCTGGTGCAATGGAACCAATGGAATAGTACCCAAAAATGAAAACCCTGCACATCTGTCAGTCTGGGAAGGTTCAGTTAAATGCTCAAAGTATCAGAGGAGTGCCCTGAATTAACTCCTCCTTTTTCAGTACACAGGACAGAGCACCTTCACATGCAAAGTTAACTTCACAGCATTGCCACCACTAAACACACACGCAAGCAACGCAGAACCAGATGAAGAGAGTATGGAGACACCCAAACCCACAACACACTCAAAGACTTAACAGTGGACCAACTCCACTTAGAAGATCTTTCCAGTGCCTCTCACAAAGCATGACAACCGCTGGAGCCCTGGGTCCAAACTGACCCTGGGAGAAAGAGCCGGTCAAAGAGCAGGTCCGGAGGGCCAGGCCAGGCCGGGGCTGGACTGAGTGGGTCTCCATGGTGCTGGGTGAATGAGGCCTGTAAAGGCGGACCTGTGGATAATTAGAGACCACAGTGGGCTCTCTGAGAGCCTTAACCACAGGGTAGGAATAATGAAGCTGAGCAGTCACGTAGCCCTGCCATGCTGCAACACAACCACTCACTCACTAACCATCTGCCCAGTCACTATAACCTGACACTTCCTCCTCTGAGCTCTCTAACCCCAAAACTTGATCTTGATTGCGCACTCAGACAGCCAGAGTATTTTCCATAATGGCTATTAGGCAGAGATGGTGGGTGTGTGTGTGTGTGTGTGTGTGTGTGTGTGTGTGTGTGTGTGTGTGTGTGTGTGTGTGTGTGTGTGTGTGTGTGTGTGTAATAGCAAAACAAAATCAGGTCATCCTGAGAGTAATGTAGGTCAGTGGTCAGTTGCGTGGGTGGCCAGAGGCCATGGAGACAATCCGAAGTGAGGACTGGGAAGTCTGACAAATGACAGATCTGCAGATCAGTGAACATACTGCACAGGAGTTTTTTCTATTCACCTTAGGTGACACCTGAAAACACACAAACGCTTTGTTTACAAGGAAATAACTCACTAGCCAGGAGATACTACCTCTGATCCAGATACAAGCATTATGACAGTTATGGGCAGTTGAAAACGTATACATAAAGCCAGATGAAACACCTGCATTTGTCAGTAACACACAATGTAATAACCTGTATATAGAGTGCCTTCAGAAAATATTCAGACCCCTTGACTTTTCCATATTTTGTTACGTTACAGCTGTATTCCAAAATGGATTAAATAAATAAAAATCCTCAGCAATCTACACACAATACCCCATAACAACAAAGTGAAAACAGGTTTTTAGAAAATAAACAGAAATACCTTATTTACAGAAGTATTTAGACCCTAAATTGAGGTCAGGTGCATCCTGTTTCCATTGATCATCCTTGAAATGTTTCTAAAACTTGATTGGAGCCCACCTCTGGTAAATTCAATTGATTGGACATGATTTGGAAAGGCACACACCTGTCTATATAAGCTCCCACAGTTGACAGTACATGTCAGAGCAAAAAGCAAGCCATGAGGTCAAAAGAATTGTCCGTAGAGCTCCGTGACAGGATTGTGTCAAGGCACAGATCTGGGGAAGTGTACCAAAAAGATTCTGCTGCATTGAAGGTCACCAAGAACGCAGTGGCCTCCATCAATCTTAAATTGAAGAAGTTTGGAACCACCAAGACTCTTCCTAGAGCTGGCCACCCGGCCAAACTGAGCAATCAGGGGAGAAGGGCCTTGGTCAGGGAGGTGACCAAGAACCTGCTGGTCACTCTGACAGAGCTCTCGAGTTCCTCTATGGAGATGGGAGAACCTTCTAGAAGGACAACCATCTCTGCAGCACTCCACCAATCAGGCCTTTATGGTCGAGTGGCCAAAAGGCACCTAAAGACTCTCTGACCATGGGAAACAAGATTCTCCGATCTGGGGAAACCAAGATTGAACTCTTGGCCAAGCGTCACGTCAGGAGGAAAGTCACTCACGTCAGCACCATCCCTACGGTGAAACATGGTGGTGGCAGCATCATGCTGTGGGGATGTTTTTCAGAGGCAGGTACTGGGAGACTAGTCAGGATCGAGGCCAAGATGAATGGAGCAAAGTACAGAGAGATCTTGATGACAACCTACTCCAGAGCGCTCAGGACCTCAGACTGGGGCGAAGGTTCACCTTCCAACAGGACAACAACCCTAAGCACACAGCCAAGGCAATGAAGGAGTGGCTTCGGGACAAGTCTTTGAATGTCCTTGAGTGGCCCAGCCAGAGCCCAGACCTGAACCCGATCAAAGATCTCTGAAGACCTGAAAATAGTTGTGCAGCAACGCTCCCCATCCAACCTGACAGAGCTTGAGAGGATCTGCAGAGAACAATGGGAGAATACTCCCCAAATAAAGGTGTGCTAAGCTTGTCGAGTCATACCCAAGACTCGAGGCTGAAATCGCTGCCAAAGGTGCTTCAAAAAAGTACTGAGTAAAGGGTCTGTGATATTTCAGTTTTAGATTTTTTATAAATTTGCTACAATTTCTAAAAACCTGTTTTTGCTTTGTCATTATGGGGTATTGTGTGTAGATTGATTCAATAGTTTTTTTCCCTTATCAATTTTAGAATAAGGCTGTAACCTAACAAAATGTGGAAAAAGTCAAGGGATCTGAATACTTTCCGAAGGCAGTGTAGTTATTTAATAGACATTTGAGACAGATAGGAGACATATGTGACCCGTTTCAGGAAACTAGGCCTATGTCGCGGGTCACTACTTCACAGGAGAGCCATTTGGACGTACAAAAAAGGTTTTAATCAAAATGCGTTTTTTTGGAAGAAATACCTTCTCGAACATGTGAATTTTCAAGAGCCTTAATATCAAACTTGTATGCCATCTGTAAATATGTATAAAATTGTTAAATTATGAGTTTAGTTGGTTTAGCCACAGAAAAAGTCAGCAACCTTCCCGCTAGCCATGATTAACTGAGATAATAAGTGGGCTGGACATGCCGAGAGATGAATTTGGATTGGTCTGCCATATAGCATGCTTCTGTCTATTTGAGCTGGTCAGTATGTGTAGGTAATCCTGTCTAATGCTGCTTTTAAAAAAATATATTGCGTAGTAAAACTGCATTAGGGGAATTTGAGTATGATAGCTAAGGAGATGGAGAAAACACCTGTCTCCGGATTACAACTTCAAACTAAGGGAAACCATGGCATCCGTGACATCTATGATGTCTATGGGTAAGATAGTCTAGCTAGCTACATTTTCAGATATAACACATTTCTAATTTTGACATAAAGAATTTTCATTTCAAGTTAAAGTGTACTGTTAGCTAACATTGAACCTGGTTGGTTAGTTACCTGCAGATTCATGCAGGTTAGTAACATCATGAGTTGGAATTATGGTTCATTGTTTAGCAAGCTAGCTAGCTACATGTCTTAACAAAATACTCCACTATGCAAGTATACATTTCAATAGAATGTCATTGCAAGAACTGTTGATAGATGTAACTTTATCTGGTAAATTCGCTCTGGCTATCTACTCCGATTTCAGACCACAGTTAAGATTGTCTAGCGACCTACATTTTCAGATATTACACATTTCTAATTTTGACATAAAGTATTTTCATTTCAAGTTAAAGTGTACTGTTAGCTAGCTAGCTAACATTAGTTGACTGGCTCGTTACCTAACATTACGTGTATGATCTTATTATTCGTACCTCAGAATAATTTTCTTGGCTAGTTATAACCTAATGTTAACTAGCTAACTAGCTCCCATAGATTGGAAAGCAGCTGCTGTCATCCCCCTCTTCAAAGGAGGTGACACTCTTGACCCAAATTGCTACAGACCTATATCCATCCTACCCTGCCTTTCTAAGGTCTTCAAAAGCCAAGTCAACAAACAGATTACCGACTATTTCGAATCCCACCGCACCCTCTCCGCTATGCAATCTGGTTTCAGAGCTGGTCATGGGTGCACCTCAGCCACGCTCAAGGTCCTAAACGACATCATAACCGCCATCGATAAGAAACAATACTGTGCTGCCGTATTCATTGACCTGGCCAAACCTTTTGACTCTGTTAATCACCACATCCTCATCGGCAGACTTAGTAGCCTTGGTTTCTCAAACGATTGCGTCGCCTGGTTCACCAACTACTTCTCTGACAGAGTTCAGTGTGTCAAATCGGAGGGCCTACTGTCTGGACCTCTGGCAGTCTCTATGGGGGTACCACAGGGTTCAATTCTTGGGCCAACTCTTTTCTCTGTATACATAAATGATGTCGCTCTTGCTGCTGGTGAATCTCTGATCCACCTCTACGCAGACGACACCATTCTGTATACTTCTGGCCCTTCTTTGGACACTGTGTTAACAACCCTCCAGACGAGCTTCAATGCCATTCAACTCTCCTTCCGTGGTCTCCAACTGCTCCTAAACACAAGTAAAACTAAATGCATGCTCTTCAACCGATCGCTGCCTGCACCTGCCCGCCCATCCAACATAACTTCTCTGGACGGTTCTAACTTAGAATTTGTGGACAACTACAAATACCTAGGTGTCTGGTTAGACTGTAAACTCTCCTTCCAGACTCACATCAATCATCTCCAATCCAAAGTGAAATCTAGAATTGGCTTCCTATTTCGCAACAAAGCATCCTTTACTCATGCTGCCAAACATACCCTCGTAAAACTGACCATCCTACCAATCCTCGACTTCGGCGATGTCATTTACAAAATAGCCTCCAATACCCTACTCAACAAGCTGGATGCAGTCTATCACAGTGCCATCCGTTTTGTCACCAAAGCCCCATATACAACCCACCACTGCGACCTGTATGCTCTCGTTGGCTGGCCTTCACTTCATAATCGTCGCCAAACACATTGGCTCCAGGTCATCTACAAGACCCTGCTAGGTAAAGTCCCCCCTTATCTCCGCTCACTGGTCACCATAGCAGCACCCACCTGTAGCACGCGCTCCAGCAGGTATATCTCTCTGGTCACCCCTAAAGCCAACTCCTCCTTTGGTCGTCTCTCCTTCCATTTCTCAGCGGCCAATGACTGGAACGAACTACAAAAATCTCTAAAACTGGAAACACTTATCTCCCTCACTAGCTTTAAGCACCAGCTGTCAGAGCAGCTCACAGATCTCTGCACCTGTACATAGCCCATCCTTAATTTAGCCCAAACTACTACCTCTTCCCCTACTGTATTTATTTATTTTATTTATTTTGCTCCTTTGCACCATATTATTTATATTTTAACTTTTAACTTTCTTCAAACTACAAATCTACCATTCCAGTGTTTTTCTTGCCATACTTTATTTACTTTGCCACCATGGCATTTTTTTGCCTTTACCTCCCGTATCTCACATCATTTGCTCACATTGTATATAGTCTTATTTTTTTCTTCTGCATCATTGATTGTATGTTGTTTTACTCCATGTGTAACTCTGTGTTTTTGTATGTTGTCGAACTGCTTTGCTTTATCTTGGCCAGGTCGCAATTGTAAATGAGAACTTGTTCTCAACTTGCCTACCTGGTTAAATAAAGGTGAAATAAAAATAAAAAAAAATAAAAAATTGAACCTGGTTGGTTAGTTACCTGCAGATTCATGCAGGCTAGTAACGTCATGAGTTGGGATTGTGGTTCATTGTTTAGTTAGCTAGCTAGCTACATGTCTTAACAAAAGACTCCACTATGCAAGTAACCATTTCAGATGCGTTCATAAATTCAGTCTGGCCATCTACACTCTTGTCTGAGTGTGCCAGAGCGCAGAATAACTGATGAATTACCGAACGCTCAAAACCCATTGAATATGGCCGATGTCAGTAAACGTCTGTAAAAAAACGTAATTAAATTGTTGCCAGCAGCACAGTTACAGTCACCAACGCTCTGGATAACATGAAAACAGCATAACCAGCTCTGCTAGGGTGATTAAAATGGTCAGAGTTTGGGTGGGGGCTAAAGCTTAAGAGGGTGTGAACAATGCTGAATGGGTGCTGACAAAGAAGAGCTCTCCAGTAGATAACAAAATATTCAAACACCATTTTCTCAAAAGTGAGGTTTCAAGTTCATTAACTTTCAAAGCAGAATTATTTTCCCGTTGTTCCTCAAATGCAGTGTAAGATATACCATCTTGTAGCTCTGTGCTTTTATCCAACGTAAAAAAACACAATTTCAAATTTTGCTACATAAGACCGAATCAAGGCGGTCGGTCACATATGAGACAGCTCTAGATTCTAGACAGAGACAGTCTTGCAGAATTCCTCGCTCTGATATCAACCAAACACCTGAGACCAAAACACGGAACATAGAACACAACATGTTCTGCTTTTTATTGGGCTCATTGTTCTCAAAATACATACACCTCCCTCTAGCCAATACAGTACCACACACACACAAACAAGCCCTGTTCTGTTCTACAATGTGTGTTAAGTCTGAATCACAGCCTCATTTGTTGAAAGGTGTATAAAATATTTCTTTCTCCTCAGACATTCAGAGGCCATTAGTAACACAACATTTACCTCACAGCAAATCCTCACACACTCATTTGAAAGAAAAGTATGTGTCTTCAGTTAATCTTTTTGGTTATACAGACAAACTGTCCGCCTTCATGGGTACCAGACAGTGACTCTTGGGGATGAAGAAAACACATCATAACATTCTCAAATGCAAAGATACACAATGTCCACGACAAGAAAATCCCGGTGTTATGAGCTGGCAAGAAAAACTTATTTCATTTCAGCCAATTCAAGTCTGCTCAGATGGAGAGTGACAAGAAAGGAACATGGGAGAAAACTCCATAGAGTGTAAACAAAATATTTTCTCCAAAAATGAACACAACAAGCCTTGAGTATTAGTGTTGAAGTGTAAGAGTTACAAAATGAACCAGGAAACTGATAACCCAGGATAAGATGTATCACCAACTCACAGATATTGTTTAAGGTACAAAGACATGACAATATGCTGTAGATGAACAGCTGGCTGATTAATCCCCATGCTCACATACAAGCTACTGTACAATGTTGCAATAGCAGGTGCACAGATTTCCCTTTATCTTGCCTTCTGCACTATGCACCACAATTTCAATGTGGCTATTGGATCTGTCCTGTATCTATTATAAATAATGTTATCAAACCGGAGAGCACGCAGTACATAAGAAATTACAGCACAGAATGTGTCTATGCTAGGTCAAGGACACAAAGAAAGTATGGAAGCGTGAAATCATTTAGAATGGCACATGTTAAGCTGAGCACTTTATCAGCTCCATTTGATACAGTGCAGTCCTTGATATGGTTTGTAAATAAGGTGATGCAACCTCCAGAAATGTACTATGCAAGTAGCAAGAGAAGTAAAAAAAAAACATATGGCAGCACAGGCATTTTGTTCACCAGTGCTGCCATGACTTTGGCAGCAGCTCTGAGACAACACTTAAATTATTGACAATATCTAATGGGAAGATTAACTTTCCCCTGCCCTACAGTGACACCTGTGATTATCAAGACCCTGATATAATAATTTTTGCAGTGCCTATGTAGCATATTTGTACCCCCTGGATATTGAAGCTACCCATTCCCTGAAGAGGGTCCTTTAATTAAATGCTAACACCCCCAAAATGATGCATCTTCTGGATATAAGGGGCATTATCATTCTCATCATCACTTATCTGTGGCTCCTCCAAACCTGTGTGTGTATATACAGTAGTAGGTTACAAGACTCAGTGCTGGTGTGGTGTACCTACTCACATGTATGACGAGATCGTTAAACTCGTCTCCAATGCGCTGAAGCTCCTGACCGATCAGTGTCTCTGGCCACATGTCCCCTGCAGTTGGCGGTGGCCGTGGTCTATAGGGGTGGAGGGGGTTGGGCCACGCATCTGGTGGACAAAGAGCAAATGGCTGTCAGAACTCATTGGAACACAATCTAGTAACAAAGACCAAGCTACAGCATTACTAAGAGAAGGCCAGTATGACACTTCGCAGGCATGCCAAGTGGTTCCTATAGTGTGGTTAAGTTGTCAATATGAATGTGTTCTGATCTCTTTCTATGACTCACAGGTGTCATGAAACATGTGTCTAATATTTCTCATATCCCTCAGGGGCCCTGTAATATCAGTGGAACCATATGTTAATGTGGAAACACTTGACTTACTTTACTGCAAGTGGCCTGGTATAACATTGTTATAACACTGTCATAAAAGAGACATAACAATAACACAGCACAGTGACAATTCATGACATGCATCATGTCAACATTTCCCAAGATAAGTGTAGGACTGGTATTATGAAATGTGGCATTCTGTTATATTATGACAACCTTATGACTGAGTTATAAAGGATATTCGTCAAGAATCCTCAAGTAAAGTTGTCAAAATCAAAATGCCATTTAGGTCACCAAAAGCATTATGCCCTGAGAAGATATAAAACCACGGCTGTGGTGTTCTACATGTGCGCTAGGATCACTCATATCTGATAGTCAGAAAAGAATTCCTCCACAGTGTCTGTCTCCCTCAGGCAAGAACTGACATACGGTAGAAGTAAAACTGGAGAACATCTGTTATTCTCCACAAACATACTATTCAGACTTTATCTAAAGAAATGGATTTGAGTTGGAGCCAGTTCACTGACTTCCCAAGATCAGAGATAGAACAGTTGTTGTTCTCTACCCCATTAAGAGTGGCCTCTGGGATTAGAGATGTGGAGAAACACTACAGATAGAGATTTATCTGTCCCATATATCAGGCGGCTCCTAAAGAGAATGAACGGAGAGGAATCCTTGTCTGCTGCTGACAAAAGAGACAGAGGTCTATTTTGACTGGCCTATACTCAAATAAAAGGACACAAATTAATCAGGCTGCTCAATCACATCTATTATGCACTGTGCCTGTTTGTCCCTGTGTATTTCCTTTAGCTTGTCTTATATGACCATTAGCTTTGTCAGGGAATGTTATTGAGGTTGAGTGTAAATCTGTGTGCACGTACTGGTGCCTTTAACACTCATATGCACGCGCATGTTTTGCTATGACGTGTGCACACACACACACACACCCTGTCTGAGCCCAGGTGGATCCTTGGTGGCTTATGACACAACTCAGTAAACAGAGGGCAGATACTGTTCTTTAGAAACTTCCTGCTGAGGATGAATCCAACTGTTGGCTCATGGTCACGTAATTATGTTGGCTGGACACATGCAGATATGGTAAAGACTGCGATACTGAAGTAAATATAACAATAGACATTACAAACCGCCCAAGGAACAATAGCATGCAATAAACGAAGACGCATCCGTGCGTAATAGCCCCCAATCCTCCCCCCATATCAGTGAACACGCTACAAAACCAATGGTCCTTAATACGTTGGAAGACAGAGAATGTCGTCAACTGGTGTGGGTTAAGAGTTCAAAACAAAGTACACCTTCCGATTGACACAGGGGCATGGCACATATCATTATTTGCGCGTCAAGAATTTATCATGTACGCTATGGCATGCAGCTGCCCAACGCGGGCTGGGTAGTGAGTAACAACATTTATTTGTGCGACACAAGCAAGGGTGTGCCTTACCATAATCTCGATTGGTCTCCTGTGCTTGAGACATGCGCTGCAGTGCGTGAGTCATGACTTGGCTAGATGGGCTCGGAGTCTGTGTCGACTTGTTATCTTTCAATAGCGGGGAGCTTGGAATAGAATCGCTGTCGAACGAAAAATATCCACTGGATGACCTGGACAGTGTTCTGAACAACGGCGACCTCGACTGGAAACCAAGCAGACTATTCGGCATCATTATTCCTCCCCGTGACTGCTGGTCCCTTTCGCTGAACTGGGGGTTGTCAGTCGGTTCGGCACCGGAGGCTGCTCCGCCACCGGGATTCAATTCTCCGTATTTCCCTCTCTCAATTAGGATGGTCGAGCCATTGGACTGATTTTGTTGTCTGTAGGATAGATCAAGTATCAGAGTTAGGCTATTTTTATTATTTAGTCGGTGCAATGTTATTATTTGTTGGAGATTTGCTCTTGTGGACTCAAAGTCTAAACAGTCATACTTTATAGAATGTGTAGGCTAATAAAACAGAGCGCGTATGACTAAATATCCCGCCGGGTCGAGTCAAGTTGTTGACTCGGCTGTTATTTCTTCCTCTCCACGTAGGCCTATATCCATTATTTGTTTGGACAGAAGTGCTGATTACAGCATTTTTAGCAGGGGGAAACAGTTGGCATGAAGTTACGAGCCGTAGTAACTGCGTCACAACCCCATCTCCAAGCCAAGTTAACTTATTCTATCTGAAATGAAAGTTGTGAATAGCATAGTGTGCATCCCCAAGACAAATCTAGTTATAGTCTTGTTTTCGAAATTAATCTGATCGTTACTTGTATTGCATACTCGAATTGGTTCCAAATTACGCATGGAGGATCTCTTGCGCATGAAGGATCGCAGTCAGCGTACATTATTTCTCTATTAGGCCTATAGTCTACCTGTCGGCTTTATAATACTATAATACTTCATAATACTTTCAGTAGCCTATTATATATTAAATACTTACTCATATCAAATAAATTCAGAGTTAAATCGAAAGCCATATTTGAGAGACAACGAAAACGCAGTCAGACGACGAACAATAGAGTCACGCAATTTGTTGCTTGAGTGTCGGCAGACTCAGCACACATTCTACCAACATGTGTTGAAAGCAGACCTGATTGGATTAATGCCTCTGTGACTGACGGGCGAAAAAACGGCATCCAAAATCATAGGCTAGCAGCCAACTGGTCCATTATCGCCACCCACAGGTTGCAGTAGTAGCCTATCTCTTTTTACTTTGTCTTGAAATTGGAAACACAATTCGGCCCCTCGCCTTCACTGAATCACCCGAGAACAGGAGCCCCATTGTCGTGCAACTTCAACAGGTAGCACATTTACTGCTGGATAGACTGAGAAGAGTGAAGAAAGGTTCATGTGGAAAACAAAAGGAAACAAAACAATCAGGTGCCTGCTTTTCTCTCATTCCTATCCCCCCAAAACCGCCCTATAGGCATATTATAGACAACATCGCATTGTAACCAACAGGGCTACACAACATAGACTAAATCCAGGCAGTCGTGGGGAAAAAAAGTATATATATGGTATTTTTATAATATTCAATACCAATCCCACTAGGCACAGCCGTCAATTCAATTTATATTCCACGTTGGTTCACTGTCATATCATTGAAATTATGTGGAAATAACGTTGTTCCAACCAGTGTGTGCCCAGTGGGAATGCGTAGGCTAGTGTTTCAAGCTTTTCTATGATGGAAATAATAGGCTACTAAAGATAATCAGGAACGACGGACATCTGTTAAAACATAACTCGCCCACGCTAAACCGTTGTGCAGACACAGGAGGGACTTAATCAAAACAAGAAGTTTCTCCAATTAATGTTACATCGCGCGCGTCTAGGCGTACGCCGTGAGCCGAATACAACACTTTTGTTTCATTACGTAAAGACATGAATAGCCTATTTGATATGGTAGCCTACAAAATAAATGCATTTACACCAGACAGCATAATGATCTAAAAACGATTAATTAGGCCTATGTTGGTTAGTGAAGTCCAAAGTTGGGAGAGCGGCGGTGCGATTTTCTGTTATATTGTTTATTCTTAGTCTTCTGAAATTATAGCTATCAAAAACATAAAAGCATGCTATTTCCTCATGTTTATTTTGCACTCACCTGGACGAATCGGACATGTCCTTAACCGCTTCAGTAGCGCGACATAACAGTTGTTTATAACGGTAAAATATCTGAAAATACGCTTTTGAACTTCTTACATACGCGTAAAACGCAAAAGTTTAGAGCCCAGTGCCTTTTTGATCAGAAAACTACGATGTCAACATCGAAAGAATAGTGGTTCCGCCTTGTAAAAACAGATCCCCTACAAAATATACGTTGCTTGAAGGAGGGGGAAAAGCGTTCAACTCTTTTGTCTCCGGTGTGGATATCTCAGCTCAGCTGAGGATACTTCCTTGCTGTAGCAGCTCACTCGCGATTGATATAAAAAGTTGAAGCGTCTGGTCTGAGTCGAGAGTGGGATGACGCCTGTGTGCCATCCTCCGCCTCTGACCCGCCTACTCTTTCACTGGGTGGGATCTAAGCCTCGTTTCAAAGCATCCCTTCAAGAGATAAACCTCTCTCTCCCCCCTGTCTCTCTGTAGGCGAACCGTTTACAATACTGTAGTAGTAGTACACCAGCCTACCAAATTCAGAGGGGCAACTTCAGCTATCAAGATCCTATACCTAGCAACATTTCAGTTGTGTCAGAGAAATTATGAGGAGGATATTTTTCTATTAAAATAACAACCGCCAGTAGATGATAATGCATTTCAGTTAAACATTGTTTTATAGATGATCTACTTTAACAATGGGCTTTTTCTAGAGTCATTTAGTACACATATTTCAGCCCCTAAAATAGTTGTTGCATTGGTTCATCACACTTTTGCCCACACATTCTCAGTTAGAAGAAAGGCTATATCAAAAGACAGTGTTAAAAAGTCAGCTGCACCTTCTCACAATCATCCATGTGTTGATCATTTGCACAATATAACACTATTATATAAATGGTTCGCAACCAATTAAAACACAGCATGGCATTTATCTTTGTGAATAATGTATGAGCAGACAACTTTAACTTCTCCTTGGTTCAACTGTTGACTGCAAGTCTATCACACAATTATAAAGGGAAAACATGAAGGAAACAAGATATACTATACAGTACATTTATTAAGAGCATTGATAATTGATCGTCAGATTATGACAAAGATACAGTACAAAACGGATTTCACTGTCATGGAAAAGTTTAAGTTTCTAGAAGTAGTCCCACATGTATTCTGTCACAAACCATTTTCTATGACTTTGCTCATATTAATAAAATATATTCTAAACATATCTTGTGTGTTTACAATTTTTGTATCTCGCTGAATCAAAAAGCTGGCATAATGGCCTATTCGGTCTTGATGGGAGAAAGTGGCTGGCAGAGAGATTCACAGTAAAAGTGTGTCCCCCACTGGGCAGAGACGTCAATTCAATGTCTATTCCACGTTGGTTCAACGTCATTTTAGTGAAATTACGTGTAAACCTCTTTGATTCAACCTGTGTGTGCCCAGTGGGTCTCTGTATATACTGGCGATTGTATTTGTTGGGTGATTGCACATAGCTCACTGGTCCACTTTGTGAAGCTACCACATGCTGTTAGCAGTGCAGTCCATGTGTCTACTGAGACAGTGCTTCCATACACCTATGGTCTGGTGCACTGTCTCAGGCCAAGGCTAGGTCT
The DNA here is from genome assembly GCF_901001165.1 of Salmo trutta. NCBI lineage: Eukaryota > Metazoa > Chordata > Actinopteri > Salmoniformes > Salmonidae > Salmo > Salmo trutta. The sequence goes on along the minus strand of NC_042974.1, from coordinate 42,291,233 downwards.
CAGCTCATGAGGGAAACTAATTACAAATGTTAGATTACATTAGTCTTAAGACTTGTTGTTAAAATGTAGTTCTGTTCCACTACTATCATGAATACATTTAATTTCAGAGCTTTTTTTTGTATAAACAAAATTAGCATATTCATTAAGCAACACTGAGTGTAGACAACAACTGGGCCTGTAGTCTGCAAACCTGGTACAGATAAGGCAAAATACTATGGGCTCTGTGTTCTAATATGCACACTACACGACTTAGAATGCATGCCCAATATATTGCATTATTCTTAGTGGTATGCTAGTATGGACATTGGAACATAGCTCATGGCTTTTCACTGAGAACTATGTGATGAGTCAAGCAGTGAGCTGGTGTGAGCTGATACTCTGAGATCGGCCCCAGCATACTGCACAGTGGGGCTCATAACATGGAGGCTCTGATGGGGTACTCTGGTGGGGAATAGAAGGCCCACTCAGCCCGAGGGGTGGCCACCCCAGCAATGGGGACCTAGATGCAATGGGGACCTGGTGCTCCCGAGTGGCGCAGCGGCGGTCTAAGGCACTGCATCTCAGTGCTAGAGGCGTCACTACAGACACCCTGGTTCGAATCCAGGCTGTATCACAACCGACTGTGATTGGGAGTCCCATAGGGTGGCGCACAATTGGCCCAGCTTTGTCTGGGTTTGGCCGGGGTAGGCCCATCATTGTAAATAAGAATTTGTTCTTAACTGACTTGCCAAGTTAAATTAAGGTTAAATAAAAAATGAATTAAAAAAAGATGCAGCAGGAGGGAACATTGAAGTCAGACTCCATTTTCAGGGCCTCATATCCTTCACTGATCTACACAGCTGCAACAGCTGGAGGACAAACACAACAGGAGTCAGATACACCACATTTGCATAAATCAATGCAATCAATGAACGAGACTGTGGGAAAATGGTAATGGGGAAGACTGGTATGAATAGCCTTGTAAGTGAGTCAATGGCTGAATTTTTGTTTTTTTATAACGGAGGTTATGTCTTGAAATGTTTAAAATTGTAGGACAGGTTATAGACAAAGATAGCAAATTAATCTGATCTGATTTGTGATGACCTTCAAGTCAAAGTTCTGTACAATCTTCTAATTTTCACAACAGTCCCCAGCAAGAGAATGATTCAGCATCTTGAGTAAGCAGCATTAGCCATCATGAATTGGCGGTACATTCAGATACAGACAACTCTGGGCAGACAGATGGCAGGTGTTTTATTCCACTGAGGATCTACAGTAAGTGTTCCAGGAGCAGCAGACAAAGTCCAGACTGACTTAAGGAGCCACAGTGGCAAGAAAACGTATGTGAACCCTTTGGAATTACCTGGATTTCTGAATAAATTGGTCATAAAATTTGATCTGATCTTCTTCCAAGTCACAACAATAGGCAAACATAGTGTGCTTAAACTAATAACACAGAAATTATAGTATTTTTATTGTCTATATTGAATACATCATTTAAAAATTCACTTAGTAGGTTTGAAAAAGTATGTGAACCCCTAGGCTAATGACTTCTCCAAAAGCTAATTGGAGTCAGGAGTCAGCTAACCTGGAGTCCAATCAATGAGACGAGATTGGAGATGTTGGTTAGAGCTGCCCTGCCCTTTAAAAAACACTCACAAAATTTGGGCTTGCTATTCACAAGATGCATTGCCTGATGTGAACCACGCCTCGAACAAAAGAGATCTCAGAAGACATAAGATTAAGAATGGTTGACTTGCATAAAGCTGGAAAGGGTTACAAAAGTATCTCTAAAAGCCTTGATGTTAATCAGTCCACGGTAAGACAAATTGTCTATAACTTGAGAAAGTTCAGCACTGTTGCTACTTTCCCTAGGAGTGGCCATCCTGCAAAGATGACTGCAAGAGCACAGCACAGAATGCTCAATGAGCTTCAGAAGAATCCTAGCGTGTCAGCTAAGGACTTACAGAAATCTCTGGAACACGCTAACATCTCTGTTGACGAGTCTACGATATGTAAACCACTAAACAAGAATGGTGTTCATGGGAGGAAACTACGGAAGAAGCCACTGCTGTCAAAAAAAACCCATTGCAAGTCTGAAGTTTGCAAAAGGGCACCTGGATGTTCCACAGTGCTGCTGGTAAAATATTCTGTGGACAGATTAACCTACAGTTGAGTTGTTTGAAAGGAACACACAACACTATGTGTGGAGGGAAAAAGGCACAGCACACCAATATCAAAATCTCATCCCAACTGTAAAGTATGGTGGAGGGAACATCATGGTTTGGAGCTGCTTTGCTGCCTCAGGGCCTGGACACCTTCCTATCATTGACGGAAAAATGAATTCCCAAGTTTATCAAGACATTTTGCAGGAGAATGTAAGGCTATCTGTCCGCCAATTGAAGCTCAACAGAAGTTGGCTGACGAAACATGACAACGACCCAAAACGCAGAAGTAAATCAACAACAGAATGGCTTCAACAGAAGAAAATACGCCTTCTGGAGTGGCCCAGTCAGAGTCCTGACCTCAACCCAATTGAGATGCTGTGGCATGACCTCAAGAGAGCAGTTCACACCAGACATCCCAAGAATATTGTTGAACTGAAACAGTTTTGTAAAAAGGAATGGTCCAAAAGTCCTCCTGACCATTGTGCAGGTCTGATCCACAACTACAGAAAACATTTGGTTGAGGTTATTGTTGCCAAAGTAGGGTCAACCAGTTATTGAATCCAGTGGTTCACTGTGAATGGTTACACGGTGTGTTCAATAAAGACGTTACAACTTTGTTTGTGTGTTATTCGTTTAAGCAGTCTGTTTGTCTATTGTTGTGACCTAGATGAAGATCAGATCAAATTTTATGACCAATTTATGCAGAAATCCATGTATTTCCAAAGGGTTCACATACTTTTTCTTGCCATTGTATATACCAGAGCCCATTATCCAGTGGTGTAAAGTACTTAAGTAATGTTTTTGGGTATCTTTACTGTACTATGTATATTTTTGACTACTTTTACATCACTACATTCCTAAAGAAAATAATGTACTTTTTACTCCATACATTTTCCCTGACACCTAAAAGTACTCGTTACATTTTGAATGCTTAGCAGGACAGGAAAAAGGTCCAATTCAAACACTTATCAAGAGAACATCCCTGGTCATCCCTACTAACTCTGATCTGGCGGACTCACTAAACACAAATAATTCATTTGTAAATTATGTCTGAGTGTTGGAGTGTGCCCCTGGCTATCCGTAAATTAAAAAACAAGAAAATTGTGCTGTCTGGTTTGCTTAATTTAAGAAATGTTAAATGATTCGTACTTTTACTTTTGATACTTAAGTATATTTTAGCAACTATATTTACTTTTGATACTGAAGTATATTTAAAACCAAATACTTTTAGACTTTTACTCAAGTATTTTACTGGGTTACTTTTACTTGAGTCATTTTCTATTCATGTATCTTAACTTTTACTCAAGTATGAGATTTGAGTACTTTTTCCACCACTGCCATTATTTTTACAGGGTTCAGACTGGCATCAGATTGAACTGCCTATGAACGAAGTGTATTTGCAACTTTGGGGGCTTTATGCAAGTTTGTAAAATATTACAATGGGACTTAATAGTGCCGACTGACTTTATGTTCCTAACTTTAACTGCAATAACAATCGCTCTGACTTTCTTGGTTTGACACACAAAATCTCTTGTTCTAAGAAAATGCTGGAACCAACACCCAATCTGAGATATCCATATTGACTGTGCAACTAAACAGGAAGGTATCTACACAGCAACAGGCAAACCTAATTATAGCAATAAACATTGAGATGAGCTATTCTGACAAATTTCAGTTGACCCCAAATTCTCTCTGTCATAGGTGCAGGCAGCCTCCCTCATTAGCCGACCAGTTCCCCATGGCTGTTGTGTGGACAGTCATATTAATCATAAACTCAGGAGGGCCTATGATGTAATTGTTCCCAATCAGTAGGAGGGTAAACTTAACAGCCATGGTTTCCATGGGAGAAGAATTACCTGTGGATCATTCAGAAACTCATTAAAACTAATGGGGTGGAGAGGGTGAGTAATGCCAACCAACCCCACAAATCACTGAGACAGTGTGAACAAATACATATTTCTTAAGACTAGAAAAATATGTTATTCCCTTATATGCTGTAATACATTTATTTAATATTTTTCAGCTAAATACTTAGTAAGAAATTCAGTTTATGAAGTGAGGCATTATCAAGCATAATTGTTTAAAAAAAGTCTTATATATCAGCTCATAATATGCCTGACTAAATGTATATCCTTAATTCTGAATTCATTAAGTTTATCTAGTAACATGACATTGTTCATACAGGTCTCCAGTTGTGTGGAGAATATTCATTTCATAAACAGATTGTTCCCTAAGATTCACAGCTTGTGTGGTGCTAAAACCCACTTTAATACCACCTAGTGGCTCCTAACCAGAAAAGCACTAGCACGTCATTTGGCTTCATAATGTCGGCTATGAGGCAATCTAGCTACTGTGCATTCAAACATAAAAGTATTTACCTGTCCAACTGTTATTTGTTCCAGTACATTTGTGCTTTTTTTATTTCACCCCTGGACAAGGGGAAGTTTATAGAGAGTGTGTAGATACTGCACTACAACTTGGATATAATTAAGTTCTTAAAAGTAACTCACTGATTGAAAGAACAAAATAGACCAGGACTGTGACAAAGTGTTCCATTCAACCAATCCTTCAGCGTTTTATTTGTGTAGCCCCATCTTATCTGAGGTCTATTAGGCACTAAAAGATGCTTGGGCATGTTTGACCTGGTGTCTGCACCTTTTTAAATAGCCCTCCGCCCCTATAAAGGTTCTCAGGGTGTCAACCTGTCACTTGTTTTAACCTAATCCCTCTTCACTCCCTCTCTCTCTGAAGCCTCATTCCCTCCTTTCCTCCCTACTTGTCAAAGATGAAAGGAGAACAGCACCCAGACAGGTGAAAGGAAGAGGAGCGCCAGGTTTAAACAAACAGAGAGAGGAAGAGAAGCCAAAGGAAAGGTCACCGTCGCCACATCGACACAGCAGCAGACCGAGGGAGAAAGTCAGAGACAGAGGGATTGTTATCTGTAATAGACTATGTTCCAGCTAGTGAGCAGTGACTATAAGGTTAAGAATGTGTGTGTGTTTGGTTTTACTATCCTTGTGGGGACATTTCGTCAGTCCCCACAAGGAAAAAGGCTATTTTACGCTTTGGGTTTAGGTTCAAGATTAGGGTTACAATTAGGGTTAGTATTATGGTTAGAATTAGGGGTTAGGTTTAAGAGTTAGGTTTAGGGGTTTGGGGTTAAGGTTAGGATTAGGTTAAGGGTTAGGGGTTAGGGGTTAAGGAAAATAGGATTTTGAATGGGAATCAATTGTTTGGTCCCCACAACGATAGTAAAACAAAGGTGTGTGTGTGTGTGTATGTGTCTGTGTAAGTGAGTGGGTGTTTGGGGTTATTGACAGCTACAGCAGGAGCTGGCAGAGCCCAGGTTCCCATGCAGTGAACCATATCACTCCCCACGGCCCAATATTGACCAGTGTAATACGAGAGCTCTGTTCACAATGGCATTGTGACTCTGAAGGGCTGGACTCATGTTGAGAAAATGTCATCTATGTGTTACAACTGTGATTTGTCTCCTCGACAAACAACAGAAAAAACTCCTCCATGTGCCTGCTATATTCCTCAGGGACACACGCCCAATCACACACAGATTTTCTTAGTGAGCCTTAAGCAAGATCACATGGAGCCACCATGCTAACAAACTGTAATCAGATACAGTATGTAATGTATGTGTAATTAATTTGTGTAATTAAATAACTACAATCACACTAACTCACAGTCAATTATTTCACAACGACAACAGACATCCGTAGACCATCTTCCTTCATTAACGTTCATTAGACAGTCATTGTAAAGTAGAGGAAGAGGGAGCTAGATTAGAGATTGTTTTTTAAATGACCTGACCTGTGTCTGTTTATACAATCAATTTGACTTTGCTTTTACCAATCTACCTACATAATAACATAATGGTTCACAATACAGGCATTATCAGTGTGTGCATGCATTGAGTTACTAAACTTGTTTTGGCTGATTTCATTGTGCTACAGATGAAAAATAAAAAGCAATTTGGGACTTATTTTTTTGTACTACTGATCAACATTTGCATATCGGAAGCAATCTCTTATTTTATAAAAGTGTACGCTGTCTCATTTAGACCTAATGACGTCATTCACACACAGTGAGAGCATTGAGTGAGAGAGACAGAAGAGGCGTGAGGCAAGGGAGATGAAGTTAATTAATCAAGTTCTTGTCAATGACTATGGTTTCTGGTGACAATCAGTTTTGAAATCAGTATATTTTGCGTTATAGTTTGCATATTATCACAAACAAAGTACTAGGATAGTGAACTGATGTTAGCTTCAGCTGTAAGCTAGGACAGTTAGCCTACACAGCTGGATGCTAATGGTATCTTCTTGCATTGTAAAGTGTTCTAGCTTGTAAAATGGACAATGTTTTGCGAACAGTAATTAACATTTGCAACACTTCCACATGCCTTGTTGCATTAATTTCTGTGCAGCATGAGTGGAGAGCTAACATGATCCCGCCCAGACTCCCAGTGCAATGGTTCTTCTGACAGGCTAGAGCTAGCAATGAGTAAGTGGAGCAGGCACGGTGTGCTCGCGCTATAAGGAGACATAGACGGACTTAATCCTCTCTCAATCAGTAGATGACGTGAGACACATTTGACACAAGTACTGAAAGTAACAATTTTTTTTGTACCAAACTATTTTTCATGTTCTAGCACCAACGTTTCAGTATACTATACAACACTAAACTTACGTGACCAGTCACATTGTTTTTCACTGGAACCCTATCGACCAATAAAAAATTGGTGTCACACTTCAAAGTCAAAGGGTTGCAAATGCGAGTGTTTTGGTCGCAGTCTCGAACCCTGCTCTCACTCAAGCAGGCTGTTACTATATGGTATCAAAACAAAATACAAAGACTGTCAGGAACAGTCCCAATATTGAACTGACAAGAACAGCAACAGCAAACAGCAGTGTGTGGGTGTGTGGGCACACATTAAGAGCAGGTGTGTGCATAGAGATCAATCTGGAGAGATGATCATCACGCACCCAGACTAGCGTATAGGAGCCTGTCTCTGTCCAGGCTCACACAGTACAGTCACGTGGGCAGGGTGATTTGCATGGCCTGTTTCATACTACTGCCTATGTGGTGATAAGCAAAGACAGTCACTCTTATCTGCTCTGTTTTTCAGTGACTCTCACTCTACCTTCAGAGGAACTCACCTTTGAGAGATGAGGAGATGAGGCTTAGATATGCAGGAAATGGAAGGTACAGCAGATCGGCTCATTACATAAAACAATACTTAAATATAGCTTACCTGACATGAGGAGTGTGGGAACCAAGCCTGTGTAAACATTTGAATACAGCCTTATACTTCTATTCTGACCTCAATATTTGTCTTGCTACTTACACTCTTCATACCACTTCGTTCTGGGTCTACAAGGGATACCCCAATGATCTAGTTAATCACCGTTAAATAACTGTCTCCTCTCATATGACTTTACCCAGTGGGGGGGGATCTCAATCAAATCAAATCAAATCAAATTGGATTTGTCACATGCGCCGAATACAACAGGTACAGACCTTACAGTGAAATGCTTACTAACAAGCCCTTAACCAACAATGCAGTTTTAAGAAAATACCTAAAAAAAGTAAAAGATAAGAATTACAAATAATTAAAGAGCAGCAGTAAATAACAATAGCGGGGCTATATACAGGGGGTACTGGTACAGAGTCAATGTGCGGGGGCACCGGTGTCGAGGTAATTGAGGTAATATGTAAATTAAGGAAGAGTTATTAAAGTGACTATGCATAGATAATAACAGAGATTAGCAGCAGCGTAGAAGGGGGGGGGGGGGCAATGCAAATAGTCTGGGTAGCCATTTAATTAGATGTTCAGGAGTCTTATGGCTTGAGGGTAGAAGCTGTTTAGAAGCCTCTTTGACCTAGACCTGGCGCTCCGGTCCGCTTGCCGTGTGGTAGCAGAGAGAACAGTCTATGACTAGGGTGGCTGGAGTCTTTGAAAAATTTTAGGGCCTTCCTCTGACACCGCCTGGTATAGAGGTCCTGGATAGCAGGAAGCTTGGCCCCGGTGATGTACTGGGCCGTACACACTACCCTCTGTAGTGCCTTGCGGTCGGAGGCTGAGCAGTTGCCATACCAGGCAGTGATGCAACCCGTCAGGATTGGTGCAGCTGTAAAACCTTTTGAGGATGTGAGGACCCATGCCAAATCTTTTTAGTCTCCTGAGGGGGAATAGGTTATGTCATGCCCTCTTCAAGACTCTTGGTGTTGTTGGACCATGTTAGTTTGTTGGTGATGTGGACGCCAAGGAACTTGAAGCTCTCAACCTGCTCCACTACAGCACCGTTGATCCTCCTTTTCCTGTAGTCCACAATCATCTCCTTTGTCTTGATCACGTTGAGGGAGAAGTTGTTGTCCTTGCACTACACGGTCCGGTCTCTTACCTCCTCCCTATAGGCTATCTCATCATTGTCGGGGATCAGGCCAACCATTGTTGTGTTGTCAGAAAACTTAATGATGGTGCTGGAGTCGTTCCTGGCCGTGCAGTCATGAGTGAACAGGGAGTACAGGAGGGGACTGAGCACTCACCCCTGAGGGGCACCCGTGTTGAGGATCAGCGTGACGGATGTGTTTCTACCTACCCTTACCACCTGGGGCGGCCTGTCAGGAAGTCCAGGATCCAGTTGCAGAGGGAGGTGTTTAGTCCCAGGGTCCTTAGCTTAGTGATGAGCTTTGAGGGCACTATGGTGTTTAACACTGAGCTGTAGTCAATGAATAGCATAAGCTGGACTTCTAAAGCTTCTCAACTAGGCTATCCCTGACAAAAAAAAATCTTGCTCAACCAAGAGTATTCTTTTAACTTGTATTTTTCCATATATATATATATATATATATGAGAGAAATTCGAGTAGATAGCCAGAGCGAATTTACGAACCGACCCGAACAACTATACCACTTAGCTAAGCTATGAATGACGTGAATAATTAAGTCAATAAAGGTTGGGTAGTTAGTTAGCATAAAGTAAATATACTCATTCGATGTACCAGTAGCCAACTACAGTTACAGTTACAGTAAGTAAGCTAACATAACGTGTACATACTGCTGCTGTAATGATATGCTATGCGATTTGTAAAGATAGTATAGCTAACAAATTGTCAACCAACATAACGTGCAACGTAACTTATTTGAAAAGTCATTACTTTATTCCATTGCTCAACATTTTCTTAATATTTGTCATAATTAATTAAAGTAACAAATTTGTATTCGCTCTCGTCTGACTTTTGCTAGATATTTTCTGAAACGTTGTGACGCCACGCCCATTTACGAAAAAATTATTGCATTATGCGCCCTAAAAGCACGGAAATAGTGTCAACTGCGTATATACTTCGTATTTTGGCAAATTTAGTATGACATCCGGGAACTTATTTCATATGAACTATATCCATACTATGACCAATACGCATACTACAGTATATACTCAATTTACATCACAAATAATACGGTTACTGCAGTTAGTATGAGTATTTGAACACAGTTCCAGAGTTAAAGCATGGAGGAGGAGATGTGATGGTGGTGTGGTGACGGGGTGCTTTGCTGGTGACACTGTCGGTGGTGTATTTAGAATTCAAGGCACACTTAACAAGCATGGCTACCACAGCATTATGCAGCGATACGCCATCCCATCTGGTTTGCGCTTAGTAGGACATTCATTTGCCAACAAGTATTTCACACTTTTGTGGTTACCACATGATTCCATATGTGTTATTTCATATTTGTGATGTCTTCACTATTATTCTACAATGTAGAAAATAGTAAAAATAAAGATGAACCCTTGAATGAGTAGCCGTGTCCAAACTTTTGACTTGTACAGTATGTACTGAACTTGTCTGATGCTTTAAGCAGGCTGTTTGATTCTATAATTAAGACACACAAATTACTTAAGAGGGAGCCAGAGATCAAAATAGCCTAACCAGAAGAAAGAAACCTATGCCCGACCCTCCTTCACCCACTGCTGCTAGTCTTCGCAGAATTCTTCTTCTTAAGGTGTCGGTAATAGGGCATACTTTTCCATTTGGAGTGACAATTTATTTTCCGTTTATGATTTCCATATGTACATTTCCATAGAACAGTTTAATCTCATTTATATTACTCTCTCTATCTCAAAATCATTGTCTGTGTTTAACAGTGGTGCAAAGTGGTGCAAAGTTGTGTGCATAAGGACCATGCGGATGCCTCAGAATGATCAGGCAGGCTGTTTAGCAGTTCCAGTCAGCTGGATTTAGGACTATGCAGATACCACAGAGCGGGTGGACAGGCTGTGTGATGGCAATGCTATTATTATAGGGCCAGCACAGTGCTGCTGTCTGCACCTGCTGTCTCTGTGTGTTGCGTTATTTCTCTGGGTTGTAAAAGCAAACAGAGCAAGAACTGGCTACCCTTTATTTGACTGATGAAGCTGGCAAGGTAACAGCTGTTTGACTGAACAGAATTTTTACATTTTTTATTACCAGCACTGAGCTAGTAGTACAACTGACATGTAATGTTAGCTAATGTTTCTTCCCCTCTTGGCTGAAGATCTGTCTGAAGAGAATGAACTAGCTAGCTAGTAGCTACTATAGCCAGTTCAGTTCTATACCACAGATAGAACGATGAGACAGACATTTCACCGGATGTATAAATGTGAAGCATCCGGTTGGCGTTTCCACTCACTACCAAATATGGTGGTGAGAGGAAGCCCAGTTGCCGGCAGTGAGAGAAGATGGAGCGAGATGTATTTTGATCGACATTCTGCTAAATTTCTCATCAATGAAACATTTGATCTCAATACAGTTTTCTGTTTACAAAACTACAATCTGTTACGAAAAGAGTGGGCTAAGTTTTGTAGACTTTACCCTTTGCCAAATTAAAAAAAAATTGCATTGTTTAGGAGTGCCAGCGCAAATTTAGTTATTGCACACTCTCTCTTCACAGTAGGCATTCCCCAATGGAAATATGCAAATGAGTTCTAGAACACACAAATAATATTTCACCAACTCGTGCTTAGCTCTGCCTACCTTCTTGCTTGTTCTGCAAACTATGGCTCATTTGTTCCTATTTGAAACAACAGGCTGTGTTCTGTCTTGGTTTAGTTATAAAAAATATTTCATATTGCTGCCTGCTCTCTGGTGTTGACCCTGTCCACCCGGTCTTAAATCCAGCAAATGAAACAGGCAAAAGCCCTACCCAACCACTCTGAGATGTCCGCATGGTCCTAAAGCACACTGATACCGCTTTTTGAATCACATTGAAATGATAAAACTGTCCCCCCAGTCCTCAGCAAAAGTTTCACCTCTGGTTGTGTATATTACTGTTTTATTTGATTACTTTATTATTTCATTCCAAGTCATCATCTCATCTCTATACACTGACTGTACAAAACATTAAGAACATCTTTCTAATAATGACTGGCACCCCCCTCTTCTTTTGCCCTCAGAGCAGCCTTGTCAGGGCATGGACTTTATGACGTGTCAAAAGTATTCCGCATGGATGCTGTCCCATGTTCACTACAAAGCTTCCCACAGTGGTGACAAGTTGGCTGGATGTCTTTTGGATGGTGGACCATTCTTGATAGACACGGGAAACTGTGAAAAACTCAATAGCGGTGCACTTCTTGACACAAACCTGTGCATCTGTCCTGGCACTTAATCCCATACCCCATTCAAAGGCACTTGAATATTTTGTCTTCCCATTCACCCTCTGAATGGCACACATACACAAGCCATGTCTCAACTGTCTCAAGGCTTAAAAGTCTCCTCCCCTTCATCTACACTGATTGAAGTATATTTAACAAGTGGCATCAATAAGGGATCATAGCTTTCAACTTGATTAACTTGGTCAGTCATGGAATGCCAGCTAGGATTGTTGATTTATTTTGATTTTTATATAAATATGTAATTTGGGGTCTCCTTGGGCAGTCCTAATAATTGCTTAATTTTCATGCAAGTAAAACTGGATTCGGGTTTTAAGGGTTAAGATACAGTTAACATCAGTGTTTCATACTTCATTTGTGGATTATACCTTTGGATTTACCTTTTGATTGCAAGCCTTTCATATTTTTTACCTTCACAATTGTTATACCTTTTTAGCATCAATATCAATTGGAATCTGTCCATGTTTTACCATTCAACAATTAAGGAACACGTCTTACAAACCCTGGACATTTGGTGAGGATAATAAATTGACATTTTTGTCATGGAAAGAGCAGGTGTGTTTTGTACACTCAGTGTAGAGCTGCTGCCTGAAAAAAATCACTATTTTAGTAGTTCTTTAAAGTAAATAATGCATACTTTTATGTCTGATGAATACCAACTATTAATCACTTAGATCATGTATTTTTATGTAGAGATACCTCGCGAAGCAACTGCTCTCTACTCTTTCCCTCTTGATTGCGCATAGTCAGTTCTATCCGGGTACCTTGGGACGTCCCTACCCCATTGAAGTTGAAATTTTAAATGGTTAAGGTAAGGGTCAAGGTTAGGGTTAGTTAAGGGTTATGGTTAAGGTTAAAGGGGAATTTCACCCTGGGGGAATCTTGGCATGTTTTCATCATGTCCTAGGCATTTCTAGGACAGTGTATTTTATACATAATTGCCTAGGTGGAAGGCAGGTCTGGGCTTTGTGCGCTGAATAATAAACCCTATGACAGCTTCCGGTGTATTGAATGGGGAGGGGGGCGAGATCTGAAAATAAATGTAGGCCGGCTTTGAGGCATTTTGTGAAGGCTCTATGTTATACTGATCGATCTATACTTTTGTGTGTGTAGATATGGTTGTCCTTGTTCGATAGAGCCATTGGACGCCAAAAGTTTGGGAACCCGTGATCTACTCTAATGACATCATGCTATCTTAGCATCTCTGTCCCCAAAATGTGTGAACTGTTGATTGTAGAAATGGCCATAAGCCAAAATGTGCATATATTTACTGCTGTGGTCTACCCCCCCAACTGCTTCGTCTGGCTGTTGGTATTATTTCTGATTATTTGAAACCCTTTCTGGCATCTGAACTGGTTGTGTTAGGAGAAGTAAATCTTGATTGGATTACTCATGCCTCAGATCTGTTTAAAATATCTGTCTTGCATTCAACTTAACTCAGTTGATAACGACACTCGGATGAATGTAAAAAACCTAGCAAACTCCTCATTGATTGACCTTATCCTGACTAACCATGCCCATAAGTATTTGGCTAGTGGTGTTGTTGCAAATGATATCAGTGACCACTGCCCTATTGCATTCATTAGAGGTACCACATTGAAAAACTCTGACCCTCGTATAATTGTGAAGAGAAATAAATAAATAAAAATCTTTCCCTAGACAATCCTTCATGATCTACAGTACCAGTCAAAAGTTTAGACACATCTAGTCATTCAAGGGTTTTTCTTTATTTTTAGTATGCTCTACATTGTAGAATAATACTGAAGACATTACAACTATGAAATAACACATATGGAATCATGTAATAACCAAAAAAATGTTAAACAAATCTAAATATATTTTAGGTTCTTCAAAATAGCCACCCTTTGCCTTGATGACAGCTTTGCACACTCTTGGCATTCTTTCAACCAGCTTCATGATGAATTATTTTCCAACGATCTTGAAGGATTTCCCACATATGCTGAGCACTTGTTGGCTGCTTTTCCTTCACTCTGCGGTCTAACTCATACCAACCCATCTCAATCTGATCGAGGTTGGGTGATTGTGGAGGCCAGGTCAGATGATGCAGCACCATCACTCTCCTTCTTGGTCAAACAGCCCTTACACTGTCTGAAGGTGTGTTTTGGGTCATTGTCCTGTTGAAAAACAAATGATAGTCCCACTAAGCGCAAACCAGATGGAATGGCGTATCACTGCAGAATGCTGTGGTAGCCATGCTGGTTAATAAGAGTGCTTTGAATTTGAAATAAATCAACGACAGTGTCACCAGCAAAGCATCCCGACACTATCACACCTCCTCCTCCATGATTCACGGTGGGAACCACACATGCAGAGAGCATCCATTCACCTACTCTGCGTCTCACAAAGACACGGCAGTTGGAACCCAAAATCTCAAATTTGGAGACCAAAGGACAGATTTCCACTGGTCTAATGTCTATTGCTTGTGTTCCTTGGCCCAAGCATGTCTCTTCTTCTTATTGGTGTCCCTTATCCTGTTGGGGCTAGGGGGCAGTATTTTCACGGCCGGATAAAAAACGTACCCGATTTAAACTGGTTACTACTCTTGCCCAGAAACGAGAATATGCATATAATTAGTAGATTTGGATATAAAACACTCTAAAGTTTCTAAAACTGTTTGAATGGTGTCTGTGAGTATAACAGAACTCATATGGCAGGCAAAAACCTGAGAAGATTCCATACAGGAAGTGCCCTGTCTGACAATTTGTTGTCCTTCTGTTGCATCTCTATCGAAAATAGAGTGACACTTTCTAAGGCTTCCATTGGCTCTCTAAAGCTGCCAGAAAGTGGAATGGGGTGTCTGCTGTCTCTGGGCAATGTACAGCAGCAGAGTTTGTAAGTGGTCAGCCTGGGGACAGTGAGACTGAGATGCGCGGTCACAAGACTTCTCCATTTTTTTCTTTCAGTCTTTGAATGAATACAACATTGCCCGGTTGGAATATTATCGCTATTTTACGTGAAAAATAGCATAAAAATTTATTTTAAACAGCGTTTGACATGCTTCTAAGTACGGTAATGGAATATTTTGCATTTTTTTGTCATGAAATGTGCTCACGCGTTACCCTTCGGATAGTGACCTGAACGCACGAACAAACGGAGGTATTTGGATATAACTATGGATTATTTGGAACCAAAACAACATTTGTTGTTGAAGTAGAAGTTCTGGGAGTGCATTCTGACTGTCACATCCTGACCAGCAGAGGGAGCAATTTGATTAGTTTTGGTCAGGATGTGGCAGGGTTTTTGTGTGTGTGAATGGTTGTGTTGGTGATTAGGACTCCCAATTGAAGGCAGGTGTGTTGAGTTGCCTTTGATTGGGAGTCCTATATAGGAGTGTGTGTTCTTCTTTGGGGTTGTGGGTAGTTGTCCTTGCACTGCGTTGTATGTGCCTGCAAGACTGTTGCTGTCGTCTTTATTGTTTTTGTCCAGTGGATACTTTACTCCTTTTTTTTAAATAAAAAAACATGAGTATCCACATACCTGCTGCGCCTTGGTCCATTCTTGACGACGGTTGTGACAGAATTACCCACCAAACCAGGACCAAGCAGCAGAGGAACGAGGAGGAAGGATTGACGTGGGCAGAGATAAGGAGGAGTGTTTCCAGGGCTATGGAAGAGATTAGTAAACTCGAGAAGCAGCCCCAATAATTTTTTTGGGGGGGGCACAAGGGCAGTTTTGCGGGGCAAGAATGGAGCCCCAGGCCAGCTCCCCGCACTAGCATGGAGGTGCGTGTCTCCAGGCTGGCACGTCCAGTACCAGCCCCACGCATCAGGCGTCTAGTGTGTCAGCCCAGCCTCGCCAGTCAGGAGTCGCCAGAGCTGCCCGCCAGTCAAGAGTCGCCAGAATTGCCTGCAAGTCAGGAGTTGCCAGAGCAGCCTGCCAGTCAGGAGTCGCCAGAGCCGCCCGCCAGTCAGGAGTCGCCAGAGCCGCCCGCCAGTCAGGAGTCGCCAGAGCCGCCCGCCAGTCAGGAGCCGCCAGAGCCGCCCGCTAGTCAGGAGCCGCCAGAGTGGCCCGTCTGCCCGGAGATGCCAGAGTGGCCTGTCTGCCCGGAGATGCTAGAGTGGCCCGACTGCCCGGGTCTGCCAGAGTGGCCCGACTGCCCAGGTCTGCCAGAGTGGCCCGACTGCCCTCCGGCCCAGCCCGAGTGGCCCGCCTGTCCTCCGGCCCAGCCCGAGTGGCCCGACTGCCCGGAGATGCCAGAGTGGCCCGACTGCCCGGAGATGCCAGAGAGGCCCGACTGCCCGGGTCTGCCAGAGTGGCCCGACTGCCTGGGTCTGCCAGAGTGGCCCGACTGCCCGGGTCTGCCAGAGTGGCCCGACTGCCCGGGTCTGCCAGAGTGGCCCGACTGCCCTCCGGCCCAGCCTGAGTGGCCCGCCTGTCCTCCGGCCCAGCCCGAGTGGCCCGCCTGTCCTCCGGCCCAGCCCGAGTGGCCCGCCTGTCCTCCGGCCCAGCCCGAGTGGCCCGCCTGTCCTCCGGCCCAGCCCGAGTGGCCCGCCTGTCCTCCTGCCCAGCCCGAGTGGTCCGTCTGCCAGGGTCAGCCCGAGTGGCCCGTCTGCCCGGCGCAGCTATCGGCGCAGCTATCGGCACCACCGAAGTGGGCGACGCCGAAGGTGGAGAGAGGTCCACGTCCCGCACCTGAGCCACCTCCAGGATAGGTGGGTTGGGGAGGGAGGGTGTAGCACAGTGCCGTCGTTGACGGCAGCCACCCTCCCTTCCCTCCCTTATTGTTTAGGGGTTATTGTTTATTGGTTTTGTTGGGGTATTGGGGATTTTTTGTTGTGTTTTCTTTTTGTAAGGTGCATTACGGGGTCTGCACCTTGAGGGGGGGGTACTGTCACATCCTGACCAGCAGAGGGAGCAATTGGATTAGTTTTGGTCAGAATGTGGCAGGGTTTTTGTGTGTGTGAATGGTTGTGTTGGTGATTAGGACTCCCAATTGAAGGCAGGTGTGTTGAGTTGCCTTTGATTGGGAGTCCTATATAGGAGTGTGTGTTTTTCTTTGGGGTTGTGGGTAGTTGTCCTTGCACTGCGTTGTATGTGCCTGCAAGACTGTTGCTGTCGTCTTTATTGTTTTTGTCCAGTGGATACTTTACTCCTTTTTTTAAATAAAAAAACATGAGTATCCACATACCTGCTGCGCCTTGGTCCATTCTTGACGACGGTTGTGACACTGACGAAGAACAGCAAAGGTAATCCAATTTTTCTAATAGTAATTCTGAGTTTAGTGAGCCCCAAACTTGGTGGGTGTCAAATTAGCTAGCCTGTGATGGCCGAGCTATGTACTCAGAATATTGCAAAATGTGCTTTCGCCGAAAAGCTATTTTAAAATCTGACATAGCGTTTGCATAAAGGAGTTCTGTATCTATAATTCTTAAAATAATTGTTATGTATTTTGTCAACGTTTATCATGAGTAATTTAGTAAATTCACCGGAGGTTTTTGGTGGGTATGCAAGTTCTGAACATCACATGCTAATGTAAAAAGCTGTTTTTTGATATAAATATGAACTTAATTGAACAAAACATGCATGTATTGTATAACATAATGTCCTAGGAGTGTCATCTGATGAAGATCATCAAAGGTTAGTGCTGCATTTAGCTGTGGTTTTGGTTTTTGTGACATATAGGCTTGCTTTGAAAATGGCTGTGTGATTATTTTTGGCAGGGTACTCTCCTGACATAATCTAATGTTTTGCTTTCGCTGTAAAGCCTTTTTGAAATCGGACAATGCGGTTAGATTAACGAGAGTCTTGTCTTTCAAATGGTGTAAAATAGTCATATGTTTGAGAAATTGAAGTTATAGCATTTCTGAGGTATTTGTATTTCGCGCCACGCGATTCCACTGGCCGTTGACTAGGGTGGTACGCAAACGTCCCACTGGCCCAGAGAGGTTAATGGTATCCTCCACTTGGGCTCCTGAGTGGCACAGCAGTCTAAGGCACTGCATCTCAGTGCAAGAGGTGTCACTGCAGTCCCTGGTTTGAATCCAGGCTGAATCACATCGAGCTGTGATTGGGAGTCCCATAGGGCGGTGCACAATTGGCCCACTATCGTCCGGGTTTGGCCGGGGTAGGCCATC
The DNA here is from genome assembly GCF_901001165.1 of Salmo trutta. NCBI lineage: Eukaryota > Metazoa > Chordata > Actinopteri > Salmoniformes > Salmonidae > Salmo > Salmo trutta. Next base: position 42,273,333 of record NC_042974.1, on the reverse strand, counting down.
ATTGTAAATAAGAATTTGTTCTTAACTGACTTGCCTAGTTAAATAAAGGTTAAATAATTTTTTTTGTAGTGTTTTCTTTGCAGCAATTCGACCACAAAGGCCTGATTCACACAGTCTCCTCTGAACAGTTGATGTTGAGATGTGTCTGTTACTAGAACTCTGTGAAGAATTTATTTGAGCTGCAATCTGAGGTGCAGTTAACTCCAATGAATGTATCCTCTGCAGCAGAGGTAACTCTGGGTCTTCCTTTCCTGTGGCGGTACTCATGAGAGCCAGTTTCATCATAGCGCTTGATGGTTTTTGCGACTGCACTTGAAAACGTTCAAAGTTCTTGAAATTTTCCACATTGACTGACCTTCATGTCTTAAAATAATGATGGACTGTCGTTTCATAATATGGACTTGGTCTTTTACCAAATAGGGTTATTTTCTGTATACCTTGTCACAACAAAACTGATTGTCTCAAACGCATTAAGAAGGAAAGAATTTCCACAAATGTACTTTTAACAAGTGTGGTATCCCAGGAGTTCTACCCCGGGGGATGATAATAGAGGGGAGGTACGTGAGGCGACGTTGGCTCCCTCTGCTGGGAATACGGGAGCTGGGCACCCCGACACAGACAGCTCCAAGTGGAAGTAATTAGGGGAAAGTGCTAACCATCAGTGGAGGCCAAATGAAAGGAGCACTGTAGCACACCGCGAGGGAGAACGGGGAGAAACCGACACCAAGCAAAAGTAGAGAAGAAGGACAGAGCCAAACCTAAGTAATTTTCTTTGTTATGTTAATTTTCTGTCTTAGTAAAGTTGTTTTTGCGGACTAAATCCTCCCTGTCTCTGTGTCAATCTCTGCACGCTCAACCCAACACCCCACGGTTTACCACACAAGGTACACCTATTACTTGAAATGCATTCCAGCAGACTACCTCAAAAAAATGGTTGAGAGAATACCAAGAGTGTGCAAAGCTGTCATCAAGGCAAAGGGTGACTACTTTGAAGAATTTGTATAATGCTTTTTTGGTTACTACATGATTCTGTATGTGTTATTTCATAATTTTCGTATCTTTACTATTATTCTATAATGTAGAACATAGTAAAAATAAAGAAAAACCCTTGAATGAGTAGGTGTGTCCAAACTTTTGACTGGTACTGTATATTATTCAGAGATTTATTTCTTATAGCTGCATACCTGACCCTGTTTTGTCACTTTCATTTTTCTCATCCATTTTACTTATTTGGCTGATAAACACGCCCCTTTCAAGCAACTCAGAGTCAAAAATCAAACTAATCCATGGTACTCTCCTTTACTCTCAGACATACTCTTGCTAAGAAATCAAGCTTAGGCCAAGGTTGACTCATTAGCTGCAATTGAGAAATAGGTCCACTGCCTCGGTTAAACAGGCCAGATCAAACTACTTCCTTAGCACTATGGCAGACTGTGTTGGTGATCCCTCTAAATTCTGGAAAAAGTTTAATTCACCGAAGCAGGGCAAATTGCTCTACTTCCCTGCCTAAACAAATAGTTTTAGACTCCTGCATCATTATTTTAAAAAGTTCAGATTTGTGATGCTTTTAATCAGCATTTTATCTCAGCTGGCTTCCTATTTGAAATAAATTGTGGTCATATTTGTCTTGACCAGTCAGTTGACTGTTCTTCCCACATACAGCCTCCAGTTGCCTCTATGGACGATCAGTCAACCTCACGTGACTTTGGAAAAGATAGTCAGGGTTTTTCTTTTTGGCAATTTACAGAAGCAGACGTTCTTGCTGCCTCATTAGCTATTGACACCAAGAAGTCACTAGGAGCTGACAACTTAGACCTGTGCTAATTAAATAAAACATTTGTGTTACTAAGCCAGAAATGAGGGGCGCTGCATACTTAATGCTTAATGCAGCGCCCCTCATTTCTGGCTTAGTAACACACATTTTTTTATTTAACTTTAGTATCAGGAAATATTCCAAAAGTATGGAAAACAGCTCCTTTGTTTTGCGAAAATACTAGAATCATTGGTCAACAAACAGCTACGTTATTTTCTATCTTTAAATGGTATTCCTAATAATAATCAATCCGGATTCAGACCTAAACATGGCACCACTACGTATATAATGCTTGATGTAAATTATATTGATAATGCCTTAGATTATAAAAAGAATTGTGCTGCCATGTTTGTAGACTTTGAAGACTGATTTTTAAGCTGTGCTAAATTCAAACAAAACAAAATGCATGTTATTTTCTAGGTCCCATAGCCCAGATTTAAATGAATTTGTAATTACTAGTTTGAACGGTACACAAATTGAGCAAGTTCCTCCCTACAAATATCTTGGTATCTGGCTTGATGACAAACTGTTATTTAAAAAAGATGTCACTGAGCTGGTGAAGAAGTTCAAGGTTGGTTTCTTTTACAGAAACAAAGCATGTCTGACTTTTGCTAATAGGAAGGAACTTGTCCAGGCCACTTTTATGTCTATTTTAGATTATGGGGATATTATCTATATCCTGTTAGGGCTAGGGGGCAGTATTTACACGGCCGGATAAAAAACGTACCCGATTTAATCTGGTTATTACTACTGCCCAGAAACTAGAATATGCATATAATTATTGGCTTTGAATAGAAAACACCCTAAAGTTTCTAAAACTGTTTGAATGGTGTCTGTGAGTATAACAGAACTCATATGGCAGGCAAAAACCTGAGAAGATTCTGTACAGGAAGTGCCCTCTCTGACCATTCCTTGGGCTTCTTGACTCTGTTTATTGAAAACTTAGGATCTTTGCTGTAACGTGACACTTCCTACGGCTCCCATAGGCTCTCAGAACCCGGGAAAAAGCTGAATGATGTAATTCCAGCCCCTGGCTGAAAAACATTAGCGCCTTTGGTAAGTGGTCTATCAGAGGACAATGAGCCTGAGGCGCATGCACGGGGCGACCTCATGTTTTTACTTTCTCTCTCTTTGAACTAAAACACAGATTCCCGGTCGGAATATTATCCCTTTTTTACGAGAAAAATGGCATAAAAATTGATTTTAAACAGCGGTTGACATGCTTCGAAGTATGGTAATGGAATATTTCGAATTCTTTTGTCACGAAACGCGTCGGGCGCGTAACCCTTATTTACCCTTCGGATAGTGTCTTGAACGCACGAACAAAACGCCGCTATTTGGATATAACTATGGATTATTTGGGACCAAACCAACATTTGTTATTGAAGTAGAAGTCCTGGGAGTGCATTCTGACGAAGAACAGCAAAGGTAATAACATTTTTCTTATAGTAAATCTGACTTTGGTGAGGGCTAAACTTGGTTGGTGTCTAAATAGCTAGCCCTGTGATGCCGGGCTATCTACTTAGAATATTGCAAAATGTGCTTTCACCGAAAAGCTATTTTAAAATCGGACATAGCGAGTGCATAGAGGAGTTCTGTATCTATAATTCTTAAAATAATTGTTATGTTTTTTGTGAACGTTTATCGTGAGTAATTTAGTAAATTCACCGGAAGTTTGCAGGGGGTATGCTAGTTCTCAACGTCACATGCTAATGTAAAAAGCTGGTTTTTGATATAAATATGAACTTGATTGAACAAAACATGCATGTATTGTATAACATAATGTCCTAGAAGTGTCATCTGATGAAGATCATCAAAGGTTAGTGCTGCATTTAGCTGTGGTTTGGGTTTATGTGACATTATATGCTAGCTTGAAAAATGGGTGTCTGATTATTTCTGGCTGGGTACTCTGCTGACATAAAATAATGTTTTGCTTTCGTTGTAAAGCCTTTTTGAAATCGGACAGTGTGGTTAGATTAACGAGAGTCTTGTCTTTAAAATGGTGTAAAATAGTCATATGTTTGAGAAATTGAAGTAATAGCATTTCTAAGGTATTTGAATATTGCGCCACAGGATTCCACTGGCTATTACGTAGGTGGGACGATTTCTTCCCACCTAGCCCAGAGAGGATATGCATGCAGAATCTACACTTAAACCACTAGATGCTGTTTTCTGTTGTGCTCTTAGGTTTATTACTGGCGATGGTTATAGAACCCTCTCTGGTATGCAATCTGGTTTCCGCTCGGGTTATGGATGTGTCACTGCAACCTTAAAGGTCCTCAATGATGTCACCATTGCCCTTGATTGTAAGCAATGTTGTGCTGCTATTTTTATTGAATTGCCCAAAGCTTTTGATATGGTAGACCATTCCATTCTTGTGTAGTAGTATTGGTGTCTCTGAGGGGTCTTTGGCCTGGTTTGCTAACTACCTCTCTCAAAGAGTGCAGTGTATAAAGTCAGAACATCTGCTGTCTCAGCCACTGCCTGTCACCAAGGGTGTACCCCAAGGCTTGATCCAAGGCCCCACGCTCTTCTAAATTTACATCAACAACATAGCTCAGGCAGTAGGAAGCTCACTCATCCATTTATATGCAGATGATACAGTCTTATACTCAGCTGGCCCCTCCCCAGATTATGTTTTAAACGCTCTACAACAAAGCTTTTCTTAGTGTCCAACAAGCTTTCTCTGCCCTTAACCTGATTCGGAACACCTCCAAAACAAAGATGAGAAGAATGCCCCTCTCCCCACAGGTGTGATTACTACCTCTAACGGTTTAGAGCATGAGGTAGTCACCTCATGCAAGTACTTGGAAGTATGGCTAGACGGTGCACGGTCCCCAAAGCACACACATTCCTGGGTCGCTCATCTTTTCAGTTTGCTGCAGCTAGCGACTGGAAAGAGCTGCAACAAACACTAAAACTGGACAGTTTTATCTCAATATCTTCATTCAAAGACTCAAACATGGAAACTCTTACTGACAGTTGTGGCTGCTTTGCATGTTGTATAGTTGTCTCTACCTTCTTGCTGTTTGTGCTGTTGTCTGTGCCCAATAATGTTTGTACCCTGTTTTGTGCTGCTACCATGTTGTGCTGCTGCCATGTTGTGTTGCTACAGTGTTGTTGTAACTACGTTGTAATCATGTTGTGTTGCTACCAGGCTGTGTTGTCATGTGTTGCTGCCATGCTATGTTGTTGTCTTAAATCTCTCTTTATGTAGAATTGTGTTGTCTCTCTTGTCATGATGTATGTTTTGTCCTATATTTTAATTTAATATATTTTTATTTTTAATCCCAGCAGGAGGACTTTTTTTAGTTTATGTTATTTCACCTTTATTTAACCAGGTAGGCTAGTTGAGAACAAGTTCTCATTTACAACTGCGACCTGGCCAAGATAAAGCAAAGCAGTGCAACACAAACAACAACACAGAGTTACACATGGAATAAACAAACATATAGTCAATAATAAAATAGAAAAAAGTATATAAACAGTGTGTGCAAATGAGGTAGGATAAGGGAGGTAATGCAAGAAATAGGCCATTGTGGCAAAATAATTTATATATAGCAATTAAACACTGGAGTGATAGATGTGCAGAAGATGAGTGTGCAAGTAGAGATACTGGGGTGCAAAGGAGCAAAATAAATAAAATAAATAATGGTATGGGGATGAGGTAGTTGGATGGGCTTTTACAGATGGGCTATGTACAGGTGCAGTGATCTGTGAGGGAGGGAGATATGAGTCTCCAGCTTCAGTGATTTTTGCAGTTCGTTCCAGTCATTGGCAGCAGAAAACTGGAAGGAAAGGCGGCCAAAGGAGGAATTGGCTTTGGGGGTGACCAGTGAAATATACCTGCTGGAGCGCGTGCTACAGGTGGGTGCTGCTATGGTGACCAGTGAGCTGAGATAAGGCGGGGCTTTACCTAGCAAAGACTTATAGATGACCTGGAGCCAGTGGATATGACGACGAATATGAAGCGAGGGCCAGCCAACGAGAGCATACAGGTCGTAGTGGTGGTTAGTATATGGGGCTTTGGTGACAAAACGGATGGCACTGTGATAGACTGCATCCAATATGCTGAGTAGAGTGTTGGAGGCTGTTTTGTAAATGACATCGCCGAAGTCAAGGATCGATAGGATAGTCAGTTTTACGAGGGTATGTTTGGCAGCATGAGTGAAGGATGCTTTGTTGTGAAACAGGAAGCCGATTCTAGATTGAATTTTGGATTGGAGATGCTTAATGTGAGTCTGGAAGGAGAGTTTACGGTCTAACCTGACACCTAGGTATTTGTAGTTGTCCACATATTCTAAGTCAGAACCGTCCAGAGTAGTAATGCTGGACGGGCGGGCGGGTGTGGGCAGCGATCGGTTGAAGAGCATGCATTTAGTTTTACTAGCATTTAAGAGCATTTGGAGGCCACGGAAGGAGAGTTGTATGGCATGGAAGCTCGTCTGGAGGTTTGTTAACACAGTGTCCAAAGAAGAGCCAGTAGTATACAAAATGGTGTCGTCTGCGTAGAGGTGGATCAGAGAATCACCAGCAGCAAGAGCAACATCATTGATATACAGAGAAAAGAGTCGGCCCGAGGATTGAACCCTGTGGCACACCCATAGAGACTGCCAGAGGTCCGGACAACAGGCCCTCCGATTTGACACACTGAACTTTGTCTGAGAAGTAGTTGGTGAACCATTTGAGAAACCAAGGCTGTTGAGTCTGCCGATAAGAATGTGGTGATTGACAGAGTCAAAAGCCTTGGCCATGTCGATAAATACAGCTGCACAGTATTGTCTTTTATCAATGGCGGTTATGATATCGTTTAGGACCTTGAGAGTGGCTGAGGTGAACCCATGACCAGCTCGGAAACCAGAACCATTGCGGAGAAGGTACGGTGGGATTCGAAATGGTCGGTGATCTGTTTGTTAAATTGGCTTTCGAAGACCTTAGAAAGACAGGGTAGGATAGATATAGGTCTGTAGCAGTTTGGCTCTAGAGTGTCTCCCCCTTTTAAGAGGGGGATCACCATGGCAGCTTTCCAATCTTTGGGGATCTCAGACAATATGAAAGAAAGGTTAAACAGGCTAGTAATAGGGGTTGCAACAAGGCAACAAGGCTTTTGCCTTTTGGTATGCAGTCATTGTAAATAAGAATTTGTTCTTAACTGACTTGCCTAGTTAAATAAAGGTTCATTGGAGAGAGCAGCATTTTCTTGTTTTTATTTACAATGCACTTGTGAGGGAAATTTTGTTGTCTGAAGAGATTGTGCATCTTGTCTCATACAATCATTGGTTCCTGTAGGTATTGGGTAGAGATATGAGATGGAGATGGTCATGACCCCCACCCAGAATATGTTCTATGAGTTAAGATAGGAGACAGTGCCAGTCACATGCAGGAACCAACCCTATGAACCATGCCTATGTAGCTTGTCTGTGTAAGCAGTATATAAGAGATCTAACGGGACAGCCCCGGTGGAGCTCACTTCAGACCGATACTTTATGCATCTAAGTTTGACTGTGACCACTCCAGCTTACTGTTAATAAAGAATGATTAATTTAACATTGACTTCAGGTGTCCCTGGTGGTAATTCCCACTGCAATTTGGTGTCAACGAACAGGATGGTTGATTCTGCCTGTGGAGCTTTCCAGTGGGGGTCTGCGACGGAAGACCAGTGGCACATTAAGGCATGAGGGAAATTCCCGTCTGACCAAAAGACGACGAGGGTGCGCGCAGACCAGACCGTTACTGTGAGCTGCCCAGGAGAGACATCATCTGCGAACAATTGAGGGACAGAGCGACTGAATTTCATTAAGTCAATTTAAATGAATTGTATAAAAACAATACAAAAATAAAACCAATAAAACTAAACACAAAATGAAGAAATTACATCTATGTAGTCTGGGCCCACTGTGGTCTGGGACTACTGTAGCCTGGGACTACTTAGTGTGTTTGGGGATAGTACTAAGTGAATGTGAATGTGAGAGTTGTGTGAGTGTTGACTGAATGAATAACCCAACCAGTTCGGTGTGAGCTGAATTTTTTGATCTATAACGTTATCTAGTGGTTCCATCCACCACCGCCCATTCGTAGTCTGGGACTCCTAGTAATAACATGTGGTGTTGTTTTATATGCATAGAAGTAGCGGCCTATAGTCATTTCTGGGAATTGTCTATGTGGTCTGGGACCACGGTACCATCGTTTCTGGGAGGCTAGAGTGTACCATAGTCTCTGGGAGTCTAGAGTGTACCATAGTCTCTGGGAGGCTAGAGTGTACCATAGTCTCTGGGAGGCTAGAGTGTACCATAGTCTCTGGGAGGCTAGAGTGTACCATAGTCTCTGGGAGGCTATAGTGTACCATAGTCTCTGGGAGGCTATAGTGTACCATAGTCTCTGGGAGGCTATAGTGTACCATAGTTTCTGGGAGGCTAGAGTGTACCATAGTCTCTGGGAGTCTAGAGTGTACCATAGTCTCTGGGAGTCTAGAGTGTACCATAGTCTCTGGGAGGCTATAGTGTACCATAGTTTCTGGGAGGCTAGAGTGTGCCATAGTCTCTGGGAGGCTAGAGTGTACCATAGTCTCTGGGAGGCTAGAGTGTGCCATAGTCTCTGGGAGGCTAGAGTGTACCATAGTCTCTGGGAGGCTAGAGTGTACCATAGTCTCTGGGAGGCTATAGTGTACCATAGTCTCTGGGAGGCTATAGTGTACCATAGTCTCTGGGAGGCTATAGTATACCATAGTTTCTGGGAGGCTAGAGTGTACCATAGTCTCTGGGAGTCTAGAGTGTACCATAGTCTCTGGGAGTCTAGAGTGTACCATAGTCTCTGGGAGGCTAGAGTGTACCATAGTCTCTGGGAGGCTAGAGAACCATAAACATGGGGTGGTGTGGATGTAAGGACCTATGTTGATTTATGACGTTATATAGTGATTCTGTGTGATGTGAAGATACGAATGGAGAGATTACTATTACCAAATATGCTGAATAAATGTATAATGGGTTACTAGAGATTTGATCAAGGAACATGTGAATAGTATAATGGGTTACTAGAGATTTGATCAAGTAAAAATGGAATACCCACTTACACATATAAGTGGTGTAAAAAGTATTAAGAGAAATGTTCAGAGTGGTCCCCTTTATGGATAATTTGATAAAAAATAAGGTTAAATCATTGTATGACTGTCAAAAGGGTCTGGGAAATACATTCTCAGAAAAGATTGGCGCATATCCAGTTTTGGTAAAGGTATTGGACCTGACATACCCCTAATCAATAAAACTATAAATGCTAATGGGATTTCCTCCACCCTGGTAATACATTTTGAAATAAAAACCCATGACCTGTTAAATAGAATAAGAGCCTTGGGACTGATTTTAAATTAGAGGCCGCCAACTGGTGTTTGGGTTAGAGATCAGCTTCTTGTGGACAAATAGATAAGCCACCAGTAGATCCAAGTGGTACTCACTGAACTCAAACGGGCTGTAAGTGACACAGTGGGGCATTTGGGACAGAGGTATAAATAATTGAATAAGAGTAGATCCAAGTAAATGTTTTTAGTACCGAATATTGAGCACTAACTTTTTGAAGGACCTAAAAGATTTGTTAAACAACAGGTTTCATATTTTGACTAGTTGATGTCACAGGGACAGTCAGTACAGAACATATGTCAATGCAACAGGTCAGAATGGTAAGATTACAAGAAAGGGGCTCTGGGATTGTTTACTTTAGAAGGTGCCTATTCCGCTTAACAGGAAACCGTATCACCTGATGTGTCTGAAGTATAATTCTGTATATCCTCTCTGGGCCAGTGGTTCTTTCATCACATTCCCAGTGGGTCAGAAATGTACATACACTCAATTAGTATTCGGTAGCATTGCCTTTAAATTGGTTAACTTGGGTCAAACGTTTCGGGTAGCCTTCCACAAGCTTCCCACAATAAGTTGGGTGAAATTTGGCCCATTCCTCCTGACAGAGCTGGTGTAACTGAGTCAGGTTTGTAGGCCTCCTTGCTCGCACACACGTTTTCACTTTTGCCCACAACTTTTCTATAGGATTGAGGTCAGGGCTTTGTGATGGCCACTCCAATACCTTGACTTTGTTGTCCTTAATTAACCTCTCTGGGCTAGGTGGGACGCTTGCGTCCCACCTACTCAACAGCCAGTGGAATCCCGTGGCGCGATATTCAAATACCTTAGAAATGCTATTACTTCAATTTCTCAAACATATGACTATTTTACACCATTTTAAAGACAAGACTCTCGTTAATCTAACCACACTGTCCGATTTCAAAAAGGCTTTACAACGAAAGCAAAACATTAGATTATGTCAGCAGAGTACCCAGCCAGAAATAATCAGACACCCATTTTTCAAGCTAGCATATAATGTCACAAAAAACAAAACCACAGCTAAATGCAGCACTAACCTTTGATGACCTTCATCAGATGACACTCCTAGGACATTATGTTATACAATACATGCATGTTTTGTTCAATCAAGTTCATATTTATATCAAAAACCAGCTTTTTACATTAGCATGTGACTGGCATGTGACTAGCATTCCCACCGAACACTTCCGGTGAATTTACTAAATTACTCACGATAAACGTTCACAAAAAACATAACAATTATTTTAAGAATTATAGATACAGAACTCCTTTATGCAATCGCTATGTCCGATTTTAAAATAGCTTTTCGGTGAAAGCACATTTTGCAATATTTTGAGTAGATAGCCCGGCCATCACAGGCTAGCTATTTTGACACCCACCAAGTGTGGTACTCACCAAACTCAGAATTACTATTAGAAAAATTGGATTACCTTTGCGTTCTTCGTCAGAATGCACTCCCAGGACTTCTACTTCAATAACAAATGTTGGTTTGGTTCCAAATAATCCATAGTTATATCCAAATAGCGGCGTTTTGTTCGTGCGTTCAAGACATTATCCGAAGGGTAAAGAAGGGTGACGCGCCCGACGCGTTTCGTGACAAAAAAATTCGAAATATTCCATTACCGTACTTCGAAGCATGTCAACCGCTGTTTAAAATAAATTTTTATGCGATTTTTCTCGTAAAAAAGCGATAATATTCCGACCGGGAAACCCTGTTTTCGTTCAAAGACAAAAAAATAAAAACATGGTGTCGGCTCGTGCACGCGCCCCAGTCTCATTGTTCTCAGATCGACCACTTACCAAATGCGCTACTGTTTTTCAGCCATGGTCTGAAAAGTCACCATTCATCGTTCTGGCGCCTTCTGAGAGCCTATGGGGGTGTTAGAAAATGTCACGTTATGCCAGAGATCCCCTGTTTTGGTTAGAGATGATCAAGAAGGCCAAGAAATAGTCAGAGAGAGCGCTTCCTGTTTGGAATCTTCTCAGGTTTTGGCCTGCCAAATGAGTTCTGTTATACTCACAGACACCATTCAAACAGTTTTAGAAACGTTAGGGTGTTTTCTATCCAAATCAAACAATTATATGCATATTCTAGTTACTGGGCAGGAGTAGTAACCAGATTAAATCGGGTATGTTTTTTATCCGGCCGTGCAAATACTGCCCCTATCCCCAACAGGATATGCATGGTTTTATCAAGACTTCCTGCCCAAGATGCAGTAAACTTGATAATTGATTATGTATTTTTGGATATGATTCTGAATCTCTCCCTTTGAAAGGCTTCCTGAGGCAGGTGCCTTAGGGGAGCATTTATTGAGACTGTGTACTATACAGTATAAAGGTACCTGGATTCGGCTGTTACCGCCCCTTTTTTTCAATTTTTGTCTAAAATGACATATCCAAATCCAACTGCCTGTAGCTCAGGACCTGAAGCAAGGATATGCATATTCTTGATACCATTTGAAAGGAAACACTTTGAATTGTGTGGAAATGTCAAATTAATGTCGAAGAATATAACACATTAGATCTGGTAAAATATAATACAAAGAAAAAAACATGCATTTTTAAAATATTTTTTTGTACCATCATCTTTGAAATGCAAGAGAAAGGCCATAATGTATTATTCCAGTCCAGGCGCAATTTAGATTTGGCCACTAGATGGCAGCGGTATATGTGCAAAGTTTTAGACTGATTCAATGAACCATTGCATATCTATTCAAAATGTTTTATAAAGACTGCCCAAATGTGCCTAATTGGTTTATTCATACATTTCAAGTTCATAATTGTTCACTCTCCTCAAACAATAGCATGGTATTATTTCACTGTATTAGCTACTGTAAATTGGACAGTGCAATTAGATTAACAAGAATTTAAGCTTTCTGCCCATATCAGATATGTCTATATCCTGGGATTTTTGGGGGTTTCTTACAACCACATGCTAATCACAATAACCTACATTAGCTCAACTGTCCCGCGGGGGACACCGATCCTGTAGAGGTTTTAACAAGACATTTGTGGAGTGTTTGAAAAACAAGTTTTAATGACTCCAACCTAAGTGTATGTAAACTTCCGACTTAAACTGTACCTGGCGGGTTCGTCAGGTCGTTGGTTCACCCTGACATTTCCATTCCTTTTCTGAAAACAGAACTTGACCAACTGCTCACCAGTCACAGCAAGGGCCGTCCGGACCGTTATGCTGTTCTGCTATTCCAAGGATGTGTTTACTACAGTGTGTACTGTAGGCTATGTTTACATGTCAGACTGCACAGTAGCCTAATTAACAAATGCAGGTGGCTTTATTATCCAAATGTTAAAGCATATACTGTACAGGTCTGTATTTCTTCATCAGCATCTTTATGCTTTCGTTAATAAAATAATTATAAAAATACTCTTTCAAAATGCAGATGTTAATTTAGTTATGGATCCATAACAAATTACTATGGGAATAAATATCACTGAATTACAGAAATATTGGAACAAAGTTGTCAAATGAAGGTAAACAAATTCTTGCTTACTGGAAAATACTTTCAAACACACACAGTCACGTTGTACAGCGACATTATGGCTATTGGCAGGTAGCAGGACAATAGACTTGCCTAGGAGGGTAGAGGGAGTATTCTATCATCAAATGTATTTCTTAGTTCTTAGTTAGGGTGGCTGTCTCACAACCTGCCCTAATAGGTTGAAATTTCAGTTTAATCCACCAGAAAAGACAAAACAAATAATACAACAAAAAGTATTATTATTATTATTATTATGTATCACATCCGACCGTGATTGGGAGTCCCATAGGGCGGCGCACAATTGTCCCAGCGTTTCTCTCCCTCTAAACACAGAAATACATGTTTTGGCCTTTACAAATATTATTTTGGCCTTTATTCAGATTTCAATCGCTCACTTTAGTTTTTGGCAGACAGTCATATACAGTGAGGGAAAAAGTATTTGATCCCCTGCTGATTTTGTACGTTTGCCCACTGACAAAGAAATGATCAGTCTATAATTTTAATGGTAGGTTTATTTGAACAGTGAGAGACAGAATAACAACAAAAAAATCCAGAAAAACGCATGTCAAAAATATTATTAAATGATTTGCATTTTAATGAGGCAAATAAGTATTTGACCCCCTCTCAATCAGAAAGATTTCTGGCTCCCAGGTGTCTTTTATACAGGTAACGAGCTGAGATTAGGAGCACACTCAAAGAGAGTGCTCCTAATCTCAGCTCGTTACCTGTATAAAAGACACCTGTCCACAGAAGCAATCAATCAATCAGATTCCAAACTCTCCACCATGGCCAAGCCCAAAGAGCTCTCCAAGGATGTCAGGGACAAGATTGTAGACCTACACAAGGCTGGAATGGGCTACAAGACCATCGCCAAGCAGATTGGTGAGAAGGTGACAACAGTTGGTGCGATTATTTGCAAATGGAAGAAACACAAAAGAACTGTCAATCTCCCTCGGCCTGGGGCTCCATGCAAGATCTCACCTCGTGGAGTTGCAATGAGCATTAGAACGGTGAGGAATCAGCCCAGAACTACACGGGAGGATCTTGTCAATGATCTCAAGGCAGCTGGGACCATAGTCACCAAGAAAACAATTGGTAACACATTACGCCGTGAAGGACTGAAATCCTGCAGTGCCCGCAAGGTCCTCCTGCTCAAGAAAGCACATACACATGCCATCTGAAGTTTGCCAATGAACATCTGAATGATTAAGAGGACAACTGGGTGAAAGTGTTGTGGTCAGATGAGACCAAAATGGAGCTCTTTGGCATCAACTCAACTCGCCGTGTTTGGAGGAGGAGGAATGCTGCCTATGACCCCAAGAACACCATCCCCACCGTCAAACATAGAGGTGGAAACATTATGCTTTGGGGGTGTTTTTCTGCTAAGGGGACAGGACAACTTCACTGTATCAAAGGGACGATGGACGGGGCCATGTACCGTCAAATCTTGGGTGAGAACCTCCTTCCCTCAGCCAGGGCATTGAAAATGGGTCGTGGATGGGTATTCCAGCATGACAATGACCTAAAACACATGGCCAAGGCAACAAAGGAGTGGCTCAAGAAGAAGCACATTAAGGTCCTGGAGAGGCCTAGCCAGTCTCCAGACCTTTATCCCATAGAAAATCTGTGGAGGGAGCTGAAGGTTCTAGTTGCCAAACGTCAGCCTCAAAACCTTAATGACTTGGAGAAGATCTGCAAAGAGGAGTGGGACAAAATACCTTCTGAGATGTGTGCAAACCTGGTGGCCAACTACAAGAAACGTCTGACATCTGTGATTGCCAACAAGGGTTTTGCCACCAAGTACTAAGTAATGTTTTGCAGAGGGGTCAAATACTTATTTCCCTCATTAAAATGCAAATCAATTTATAACATTTTTGACATGCGTTTTTCTGGATTTTTTTGTTGTTATTCTGTCTCTCACTGTTCAAATAAACCTACCAAATTATAGACTGATCATTTCTTTGTCAGTGGGCAAACATACAAAATCAGCAGGGGATCAAAGACTTTTTTCCCTGTAGCCCTGGCACCTACATGAAGCTGAGTGACTCACTCATTCATGGCTTTGGATAAAAATAAATAATTACTAACATAGTCTTTAATAAAGAATTTTTTGGTTATGCTGACATGGACACCATGTACAGTATTATAATATCCCATTATGGGCTGTTAGCAGGACAATATAGCTTTACCAACACCTCTCTGTATTTTGATACTTTGTGGATGGGGCCTCCCGAGTGGTGCAGTTGTCTAAGACACTGCATCACAGTGCAAAATATGTTGCTACAGATGCAGGTTTGACACCCGTGCCGGCCACCACCGGGAGACCCGTATGTAATCATTGGCGGTCACGTCATTGAAAAAACATTTTTAGATATACTGTAGGCCTACCGTAGGTGACATGAGTCTCAGTAGCATTGAGTAAGGTGTTGTTAAAAGTGGTGAAGGTGTTATTTATTTAAAGAGCATATTAAAGTTAGAAGCAATAGGATTTTAAGCAATAGCCTACCCGCTGTGGTCAACTATTTTAGCACCGTTTCACGTTTTCTGAAACAAGCATGGGGACTGCTCTTGATAAATCACTGAGATTTTTATTTTCACTGAATCCATTTGGGTATTGGTTAGACTACAATTATACAATTAGGGTGTGGAAATGTTATGCTGTTAGTAGTGTAGCCTACTCCCGACCTGCACGTTGTGCAGCGCCATATTTTCCATTCCATCCTAACGGAAACCCTGAGGGTTTTTCTTTGAATAGAAACACCATAATATTAATCAAATTAATTAAGCAACATTTCTTAAAATCAGTCCCATATACTGTGTTCTTACAAAAAAGTGTTCAATTCTCTAGTACAGCCACTATTGAAGACTATCAAATACTTCTCAAAGATTCCCTCTGGTGGTCAAACTAGCATTAACTAGCATTAACGGTAAAAATGGCTGACACTTAAACAACTGCCATAGAATTCTGCGGCACCATACAAGCTGTGCTTTTAACAAACTATAGTTTTGGCAAGTTGGTTAGGACATCTACTTTGTGCATGACACCAATTGATTACAGACAACGATTGACAACAATTGAATCCTACAGACGAAGAACCATATATGTGACAATTTTTCCATTTTAAGATAATCAGCTATTTTTATATTATTAATTGTGTGTACCACATTAGGTGTTTTATGGTTGACAAATAATTCACCATACTCATATCTTCCAACAACGATTGATATTATTTTGTTATTTCAAAAAATACTTATTTTATTGGTGTTTTAATTTTTAGAATGTGGAAGAACAGTATATCTCCAGCGATGATTTCAGTTTGTGGAAGAACAGTATATGTGACATTTTGCATGACACTTGTAAAATGTCCTTTTTTAACACCTGATATGATGTTTTAAGTACTTTCAAGTACAGATGCCCTTCATGTAAATAACTTAAATGCAATATGTAGTTAATTAATTCTTTCTGCACGTCGTGGAACACGCTCTTCCCTGCAGGATACAGTGTAACGTTACATATAACTAGCTAGCTACTATAGCCATGTCGAATCATCCGGTGGATGGACAAAAAGTAGCTAGCTATGTTTCTTCTATAATCTAGCAATAACATTTGTAACGATAGTGTATAAATTAGTAGCCAACGAACTTTAGCTAATATATTTTCTCTATAGTTACAAATTAGACAACCCAGAACATACATGTTAGTTACTGTACTCTATAGCTAGCTAGCTTGATTGTTTGATATACGGTTCTTCCACATACCTCTTTTGGACAGCTTTTCACTGTTTTTTCTTGACCCTTACGATTTGTATAGGGTTTTCCCGCATTCCGTAAGATCTTCCTTTGCCTGTCTTTCCATTCTTTTAGTTTTGTTTTACGTTTCTTTCCCACATTTCGGCGATTTTCATCAGCAACAGAAAAGTTGTGCGCTTGTCCGTCCATTCTGAGTGGTGCACATAAACGGTTATTCCACGAGAGCCTATCTTTAAATTAAAAAATATTGTTAATTAGCGCGTGGAAAGCTTGTGAAACCGGTTCACTATAGAAAAAGGATGTCCAATAATGATTTTTCATGTATA
Organism: Salmo trutta; assembly: GCF_901001165.1. Lineage (NCBI taxonomy): Eukaryota > Metazoa > Chordata > Actinopteri > Salmoniformes > Salmonidae > Salmo > Salmo trutta. Next base: position 42,256,577 of record NC_042974.1, on the reverse strand, counting down.
TCTCTTTTTTTTGAAAAATGTCACATATACGGTTCTTCGTCTGTAGGATTCAATTGTTTACAGACAGATTATTTCACTTATAATTCACTGTATCACAGTTCTAGCGGGTCAGAAGTTTACATACACAAAGTTGACTGTGCCTTTAAACAACTTGGAAAATTCCAGAAAATGCCATGGCTTTAAAAGCTTCTGATAGGCTAATTGACATAATTTGAGTCAATTGGAGGTGTACCTGTGGATGTATTTCAAGACCTACCTTCAAACTCAGTGCCTCTTTACTTGACATCATGGGAAAATCAAAAGAAATCAGCCAAGACCTCCACAAGTCTGGTTCATCCTTGGGAGCAAATTCCAAATGCCTGAAGGTACCACATTCATCTGTACAAACAATAGTATGCAAGTATAAACACCATGGGACCACGCAGTCGTCATACCACGTAGGAAGGAGACGTGTTCTGTCGTACTTTACTTTGGTGCAAAAAGTGCAAATCAATCCCAAAAAAACAGCAAAGGACCTTGTGAAGATGCTGTAGGAAACAGGTACAAAAGTATATATATCCACAGTAAAACGAGTCCTATATCAACTTAACCTGAAGGGCCGCTCAGCAAGGAAAAAGCCACTCCTCCAAAACCGCCATTAAAAAAAAGCCAGACTACGGTTTGCAACTGCACACGGGGACAAAGATCGTACTTTTTGGAGAAATGTCCTCTGGTCTGATGACACAAAAATAAAACTGTTTGGTCATAATGACCTTCATTATGTTTGGAGGAAAAGGGGGAGGCTTGCAAGCCGAAGAACACCATCCCAACCGTGAATCACGCGGGTGGCAGCATCATGTTGTTGGGGTGCTTTGCTTATGTGGATATATTGAAGCAACATATCAAGACATCAGTCAGGAAGTTAAAGCTTGGTCGCAAATGGGTTTTCCAAATGGACAATGACCCCAAGCATACTTCCAAAGTTGTGGCAAAATGGCTTATGGACAACAAAGTCAAGGTATTGGAGTGGCCATCACAAAGCCCTGACCTCAATCTCATAGAACATTTGTGGGCAGAACTGAAAAAGTGTGTATGAGCAAGGAGGCCTACAAACCTGACTCAGTTACACCAGCTCTGTCAGGAGGAATGGGCCAAAATTCACCCAACTTATTGTGGGAAGCTTGTGGAAGACTACCCAAAACGTTTGACCCAAGTTAAACAACTCAAAGGCAATGCTACCAAATACGAATTGAGTGTACAGTATGTAAACTTCTGACCCACTGGGAATGTGATGAAAGAAATAAAAGCTGAAATAAATCATTCTCTCTAGTATTATTCTGACATTTCACATTCTTAAAATGAAGTGGTGATTCTAACTGACCTAAGACAGGGAATTTTTACTAGGATTAAATGTCAAGAATTGTGAAAAACTGAGCTTAAATGTATTTGGCTAAGGTGTATGTAAACTTCCGACTTTAACTACCTATATTAGGCGGTGTCAGAGGAAGGCCCAAAATATTGTCAAAGACTCCAGTCACCCAAGTCATAAACTGTTCTCTCTTTTACCACACGGCAAGCGGTAACGGAGTGCCATGTCGAGGTCCAAAAGGCTCCTTAACAGCTTCTACCCCCAAGCCATAAGACTGCTGAACAACTAATAAAATTGCCACCCGGACTATTTGCATTGACACCCCCCTGTTCGCTTTTACATTGCTGCTACTTGCTGTTTATTATCTATGCATAGTCACCTTACCCCTACCTAAACAAGCGTTAAAAAGTTTGGGGTCACTTAGAAATGTCCTTTTTTTTAAAGAAAAGCACATGTTTTGTCCATTAAAATAACATCAAATTGATATATAATACAGTGTAGACATTGTTAATGCTGTAAATTACTATTGTAGCTGGAAACGGCAGATTTTTTAAATGGAATATCTACATAGGCGTACAGAGGCCCATTATCAGCAACCATCACTCCTGTGAAATTTCTAAGTGGCCCCAAACTTTTGAACGGTAGTGTACATGTACAAATTACATCGACTAACCTGTACCCCCGCACATTGACTCGGTATCGGCACCCCCTGTATATACTGTAGCCTCATTACTGTTATTTTTTTATTATTTGTTATTTTTAAAGTTTCTTATCTTTATTTTTAAACATTTACTTGAGTTTATTTAGTAAATACTTTCCTAACACTTATTTTTCTTCAAACTGCATTGTTGGTTAAGGACTTGTAAGTAAGCAATTTTAACTGTAAGGTCTACAGTTGTTTTCGGAGCATGTGACAAATAGAATTTGATTTGATTTAGAGCTCAGAGACAGGATTGTGTCGAGTCACAGATCTGGGGAAGGGTACCAAAAAAATTCCCAAGATCCCCAAGATCACAGTAGCGTCCATCGTTTTAAATGGAAGAAGTTTGAACCACCAAGACTCTTCCTAGAGCTGTCCGCTCGGTCAAACTGACCAGTCGTGGGAGAAGAGCCTTGGTCAGGGAGGTGACCAAGAACCCGATTGTCACTCTGACAGAGCTCCAGAGTTCCTCTGTGGAGATGGGAGAACCTTCCAGAAGGACAACCATCTCTGCAGCACTCCACCAATCAGGCTTTTATGGTAGAGTGGCCAGACGGAAGCCACTCCTCAGTAAAAGGCACATGACAGTCCTCTTTGCCAAAAGGCACCTAAAGGCCTCTCAGGCCATGAGAAACAAGGTTGTCTGGTCTGATAAAACCAAGATTGAACTCTTTGACCTGAATGCCAAGCATGTAGGAAACCTGGCACTATCCCTTCGTTGAAGCATGGTGGTGGCAACATTATGTTGTGGGGATGTTTTTCAGCGGCAGGGACTGGGAGACTAGTCAGGGTCGAGGGAAAGCTGAATGGAGCAAAGTACAGAGAGATCCTTTATGAAAACCTGTTCCAGAGCACTCAGGACCTCACTGGGGTGAAGGTTCACCTTCCAAGAGGACAACAACCCTAAGTACACAGCCATGGCAACACAGGAGTAGCTTCGGGACAAGTCTGAATGTACAGTAATACAATGGAATATATTAGCAAAAATGTCTATAAACCTATTTTTGCTTTGTCATTATGGGGTATTGTGTGTAGATTGATGAAAAAACGATTTAATCCATTTCAGAATAAGGCTGTAACGTAACAAAATTTGGAAATATTGAATGGGTCTGAATACTTTCCGAATGCACTGGATGTACTGTATTCTAGTCAATGCCACTCCGACATTGATCGTCCTAACATTTCCAATTCCATTATTTTACTTTGAGATCTGTGTGTATTGCTATGAATATTTAGATACTACTGCACTGTTGGAGCTCGGAACACAAGCATTTCGCTACACCCGCAATAACATCTGCTGCCGCCGACGGAGATGGCAGCATCGCGACTAGCTCTTAAGCAACTCTGCAGTATTTTGCTTGTTCATGTACTATTTTTTTTACATTATTAGCTCAGGTATTGTTTTGTGTCATTACATACAGCTGGGAAGAACTATTGGATATTATAGCGACGGTAACTCACCAGAACTTCCAGCATTAAAACCAGGATTATGACTTCCCTGGAGCAGATCATTTGTTTGCTCTCCCTAGAGCAATCAAACTTATTCCAGAGGCTGACCCAAAACAACGCCAGCGAAGGAGAGGTACTCGAGGTGGTCTTCTGGTCGACTCAGGAAGCGTGCACAACACCCACCGCTCCCGAGTATTTTACTCGCTAATGTCCAATCTCTGGATAATAAAATTGATGAGCTCAAGGCAAGAGTTGCTTTTCAGAGGGACACCAGGGATTGGAATGTACTCTGCTTCACGGAAACATGGCTCTCTCGAGATATACTGTCTGACTCTGTAAAGCCAGTTCGGTTCTCAGTACATCGCACCGACAGGAACAAACATCTCTCCGGGAGGCAGAAGGGTGGAGGTATATGTTTTATGATTAATGACTTATGGTGTAACTGTGATAACATACAGAAACTCAAGTCCTTCTGTTCACCCGACCTAGAATATCTCATAATTAAATGCCGACCGTACTGTCTCCAGGAAGAATTTTCATAAATAATAGCCACAGTGGTCTATGACCTACCCCAACCAGAAACCGTGGATAGATGGCAGCATTCACACAAAACTGAAAGCGCGAACCACCGCATTTAACCAGGGCAAGAAGACTGGGAATATGGAAGAATACAAACAGTGTAGTTATTCTCTCTGCAAAGCAATCAAGCATGCTAAATGTCGGTATAGGGACAAAGTTGAGTCCCAGTTCAACGGCTTAGACACGAGACGTATGTGGCAGGGTCTACAGACAATCACATATTCTAAAAGGAAAACCAGCCATGTCGCGGACACCAACGTCTTGCTTCCAGACAGACTGAACACCTTCTTCGCTCGCTTTGAGGATAATACAGTCCCACCGACGTGGCCCGCTACCAAGGACTATGGGCTCTCCCGTACCACTCACCTCTGTCATCATGAAGTGCTTTGAGAGACTAGTCAAGGATCATATCACCTCCACCTTACCTGCCTCCCTAGACCTTCTTCAATATGCTCACCACCCCAATAGATCTACAGACGATGCAATCACCACCACACTGCACACTGCCCTGTCCCATCTGAACAAGAGGCATAGCTATGTAAGAATGCTGTTCATTGACTATAGCTCAGCATTAAACACCATAGTACCCTCCAAGCTCATCATCAAGCTCGAGGCCCTGGGTCTGAACCCCGCCCTGTGCAACTGGGTCCTGGACTTCCTGACGGGTCGCCCCCAGGTGGTGAAGGTAGGAAACAACAACTCCTCTTCGCTGATCCTCAAACCTGGGGCCCCACAAGGGTGCGTGCTCAGCCCCCTCCTGTACTCCCTGTTCACCCATGACTGCGTGGCCAAGCATGCCTCCAACTCAATCATCAAGTTTGCAGACGACACAACAGTAGTAGGGTTGATTACCAACAACGATGAGACAGCCTACAGGGAGGAGGTGAGGTCTCTGGGAGTATGATGCCAGGAAAATAACCTCTCACTCAACTTCAACAAAACTAAGGAGATGATCGTGGACTTCAGGAAACAGCAGAAGGAGCACCCCCCTATCCACATCGATGGGACAGCTGTCATCCAGAAGGCGAGGTCAGTACAGGTGCATCAAAGCTGTGACCGAGAGACTGAAAAACAGCGTCTATCTCAAGGCCATTAGACTGCTTAACAGCCATCACTAGCACATCAGGGGTGGCTGCCTTATAGACATAGATTAGGAATTACTGGCCACTTTTAATAATGTATCACTAGCCACTTTAATAATGTTCCGTATCTAGCCTTACTCATCTTATATGTATAAACCGCACACCACACTATTCTACGGTATCTTAGTCACTTTTAAATTGTGTTTACATATTGCATCACCCATTTCATATGTATATACTGTATTGTATTCTATACTACACCACTGACTGTTAAACAGCCATGTCCAGCACATCAGAGGCTGCTGCCTATAGACATAGATTAGGAATCACTGGCCACTGTAAGGAAATGAAACACTAGCCACTTTAATAATGTCTCCGTATCTTGCATTACGCATCTCATATGTGTAAACTGTACACTATACTATTCTACGGTATCTTAGTTACTTTATTTGTTTGTAAATATTATGTCACCCATCTCATATGTATTTATCGAGAGACTGAAAAACAGCTTCTATCTCAAGGCCATCAGACTGTTAAACAGCCATCACTAACATTGAGTGGCTGCTGCCAACATACTGACTCAACTCTAGCCACTTAATAATGGAAAAATTGATGTAATCAATTTATCACTAGCCATTTTATATAATGCTTACATACCCTACATTACTAATCTCATATGTATATACTGTACGCTATACCATCTACTGCATCTTGATGTAATTAAATGTATCACTAGCCACTTTAAACAATGGCACTTTATATCATGTTTTCATAACCTACATTACTCATCTCATATGTAAATACTGTACTCTATACCATCTACTGCATCTTGCCATCTTGATGTAATGTATCACTAGCTACTTTAAACAATGCCACTTTATATAATGTGTACATACCCTACATTACTCATCTCATATGTATATACTGTACTCTACACCATCTACTGCACCTTGCCTATGCCGTTCAGGCATCACTCATTCTTATATTTTTATGTACATATTCGTATTCATTCCTTTACACTTGTGTGTACAAGGTAGTTGTTGTGAAATTGTTAGGTTATATTACTTGTTAGGTATTACTGCATGGTCGGAACTAGAAGCACAAGCATTTCGCTACACTCGCATTAACATCTGCTAACCATGTGTATGTGACAAATACATTTGATTTGATTTGATCGTACTCTATACTATGCCACTGTATCTTAGTTGAATGCAGCTCTGACGTATATGTATATATATATTCTTAATCCATTCCTTACTTAGATTTATTTTGTATTTTTTATTTATTTTGTGAAACTGTTAGATATTACTTGTTAGATATTACTGCACTATTGGAGCGAGAAGCACAAGCATTTCTCTACACCTGCTAAACACGTGTATGAGACCAATACAATTTGATTTGATTTAAATATGTGTATGTGACAAATACAAATGTATTTGATTTGTTTGTTCTTATAGGTAGCCAGATCGTGATTACAACAAAACATTTTACCACACTGTCTTGTTACATTGGTGAGTAAAAACTCATGCTTCCTCATACCCTTCAACTTTTTTGTCTGAAAATAAAATATTAATTTGACTCAACTGCGTTACACACTCCAGTGAGCAGATGGCGATGTGGGACTTTAAGGTAATGCTGCCAATGTGACGTATAATCTAGTGGACGGGACGCTTCTTACACACAGCAACAGTTAGACAGCCACCTCGGTAGCTTGCTAGCCAAACCGATACAGCTCGTTAGACGCTTTCGTGTATATTAGCCACTGTGTTTTAAACCCATTTTTGTTGTCTAGTTAGTTAGCCCATTTAATGTCATATTTACCGTGTTGTTATTGGTAAACTAGCTGGCTGGTTAAATTAGCACTATCCTAGCTAGCAAGCTAACATCGCCGACCATGACCTCACTAAGCTACTCTCCAACTATTAAAGAAGCGGGGGTCTGCTGGACGGAGAAGGAGGAAGAGGAGGCTGTTACAATACAACAACAAGTGGAGGGTGAGGCTGTTAGAGTGAAAGAAGAAGAGAAAGAAGTTACAGTAAAAGAAGAAGGAGACGCGTTCAGAGTGAAAGTGGAGGAGGAAGTTACTGTGAAAGAGGAGCAAGAGGAGGATGGAGTTGTCGGAGTGAAAGAAGAGAAGAGGGAAATGACTGTCACATCGAAAAAGGAGGAGGAAGAGGAAACTGGATATCTGGGCACTGTTTCCCAAAGTGGTCTTAAGGCATCCTATGGTTCTAACGATGAATTTAACCTTAAAATGCGTTTGGGAAAATCGGCCCAGATTAACACTGGTAAGTACTGTCTTAAAAACAGAGGCACAAACGCTGCAGTTGTTGAACGGATGTGTGGTGTTAAAGGGTAAATCTGCAGTTGTAACATCCATATTTGGACTTGATAATGATTTATATCTAGCCATTGATTCTTGAAGAATATAACACATGCCTTATGGGCTTAGTTCAAAGTTTTGTCTTAGCTTGATTATTGTCCAGCCATGTGGTCAAGTACTGCAAAGAAATACCTAGTTAAATTGCAGCTGGCAAGAACAGAGCTGCAGGTCTTCTCTTAAATGTAATCAGAGGGCTAATATAAATGCTATGTGTGCCAGTCTCTTGGCTAAGAGTTGAGGAGTTGCAGATTGGTTGGTTGATTGATTGTGTGGCTTTTTAAAGGGCAACCAAGGATTTAAACAGCAACAAAATGGTATCCCTGAGAATTGGTTTGGTTAACATTTGAGGGATGGGCGCTGGAGAAATGTAACCACTCTCAAATCCACAGAGAAAGCTATTGTAGAAACCTTAACCCAAAACCTAGCGACCTCGTCAAGAAGTTCGGACATCTTGGCGTAATGGTTATAATGTGTTGTCTTGACTGTGGCTGGGTCCAGGTTTGAGTCCAGCTCAGGGCTCCCCCTGAATTTGCTACGCTATCGATACAAATAAGTCATCCACCGATATGACATTTTTGGCCAATACCGATATTTTGCTTGCCCAAAAAAATACGATACCAATATTTACAATTTTAGTGGCCTTTTAAGCATTCTGGTACAGTTAAATAGTTAACACACACACACACATGGACGCAGCGGTCTAAGGCACTGCATCTCAGTGCAAGAGGCGTCACTACAGTCCCTGGTTCGAATCCAGGCTGTATGACATCATGATTGGGAGTCCCAATGATTGGGAGTCCCAAACACAATTGGCCCAGCGTCGTTCGGGTTTGGCTGGGGTAGGCGTCATTGTAAATAAGAATTTGTCCTTAACTGACTTGCCTAGTTAAATAAAGGTTATACACACCACACTGACCAAAAAGTTATTTGGTTGGCATTATAAGTAAAACATCATCAACACCTATTTCTTTCACTTACTTGCTGTGCGGTTTCGTTGATCATTTGTTCAGTTTCATTCTCAACCAAGATTTCTCATACTATGGAACGCCGTTTGGCTCTTTACGTGTCAAGTAAGTAACACTATTTGACGTGTCAAGTAAGTAACACTATTTGACGTGTCAAGTAAGTAACACTATTTGACGTGTCAAGTAAGTAACACTATTTGACGTGTCAAGTAAGTAACACTATTTGACGTGTCAAGTAAGTAACACTATTTGACGTGTCAAGTAAGTAACACTATTTGACGTGTCAAGTAAGTAACACTATTTGACGTGTCAAGTAAGTAACACTATTTGACGTGTCAAGTAAGCTTGTTGACCAATCAGGACCTGAATATGACTGCACATCACATAGTAATTGAACGAGTTCATCCATTTTTTTATGTAGTTATTACACATTGATTACACAATCACTCGTATTTCATATGTCACAATGATTCATCGATATGTATGCTATGATGCTGGTAAAGTTGTCTCGCGCACCTACAGTGCTGGTCATAAAAAAATAAAAGCTAGCTAGCTAATGGATTGTGGGCTAGGTTAGGACATTGTGGGCTAGGTTAGGAATGCTGTGTTGCACATGTAGCGCAACATTTTACGTGGCATCATTACATAATTTACCTACGTTATATAGGTATGCACGTCAGCTTGGACATCGGTTTTGCACATCGTGTTAAACAACACATCGGGCCAATACCGATGTTGGGATTTTTAGCAAATATCGGCTGATTCTGATATGTTCACCGATATATCGTACATCCCAAGTGTCATGACGCAAGCTCTTTCAGTGAATTGACTAGCAGAGATGTGAACAACCCCGACCCCCCCCTCTCCTGTTAGTTTTTATGACTTTACAACCATGTCGTAAATTCCTTGCAGAGACTCTTGTCTCCCTGACCATGCCGTATGGGAGAGAGAGGGTCACAGTAGAACAAAGGAACTCTCCCCCGCCATATTCTACTACATCCCAGAATTTGAGAATTGAACAATATTTGTATTTTGGAGACTGTTTAAATGGTCGGTGAAGAAGCCAGCTAAGACCCGGTTCATTTTGTTTCATGTTTGTGACCTCATGAAAGACAATACAGCCACATTACCTTAACTCTGTTCATACAGGATCCTCAGTTATGAGGCTTGCATTGTAGAATAATAGTTAAGACATCAAAACTGTGAAATAACACATGGAATCATGTAGTAACCAAAAAAGTGTTAATCAAATCAAAATATATTTGAGATTCTTCAAAGTAGCCACCCTTTGCCTTGATGACAGCTTTGCACACTCTTGGCATTCTCTCAACCAGCTTCATGAGGTAGTCAACTGGAATGCATTTCAACTAACAGGGGTGCCTTGTTAATTTGTGGAATTTCTTTCCTCCTTAATGCATTTGTGCCAATTAGTTGTTGTGACAAGGTGGTATACAGAAGCCCTATTTGGTAAGAGACCAAGTCCATATTATGGCTCAAATAAGCAAAGAGAAACGACAGTCCATCATTACTTTAAGACATGAAGGTCAGTCAGTCTGGAAAATTTCAATAACTTTGAAAGTTTATACAAGTGCAGTCGTAAAAACCATCAAGCGCTATGATGAAGCTGGCTCTCATGAGGACCGCCACAGGAAAGGAAGAACCGGAGTTACCTCTACTGCAGAGGATAAGTTCATTAGAGTTTCCAGCCTCAAATTGCAATCCAAATAAATGCTTCACAGAGTTCAAGTAACAGACACATCTCAACATCAACTGTTCAAAGGAGCCTGCATGAATCAGGCCTTCATGGTCGAATTTATGCATAGAAACCACTACTAAATGACACCAATAATAAGAAGAGACTTGCTTGGCCCAAGATACACGAGCAATGGACATGCTGTGCTTTGGTCTGATGAGTGAAAATGTGTGATGTTTGGTTCCAACCGCCGTGTCTTTGTGAGATGTAGAGTAGGTGAACGGATGATCTCTGCATGTGTAGTTCCCACCGTGAAGCATGGAGGAGGTGGTGTGGGGGTACTTTGCTGGTGACACTGTCTGTGATTTATTTACAATTCAAGGCACACTTAACCAGCATGGCTAACAGAGCATTCTGCAGCGATACACCATCCCATCTGGTTTGCACTTAGTGGGACTATCATTTGTTTTTAAACATGACAATGACCCAACACACCTCCAGGCTGTGTTGACCAAGAAGTGATGGTGCTGTTTTGGGATGAGTTGGTCCGCAGAGTGAAGGAAAAGCAGCCAACAAGTGTTCAGCATATGTGGGGACTCCTTCAAGGCTGTTGGAAAAGCATTCCAGGTGAAGCTGGTTGAGAGAATGCCAAGAGTGTGCAAAGCTGTCATCAAGGCAAAGGGTGGCTGCTTTGAAGAATCTAAAATCGAAAATATATTTAACACTTTTTTGGTTACTACATGATTCCATATGTGTTATTTCATAGTTGTACAATGTAGAAAATAGTAAAAACAAAGAAAAACCCTTGAATGAGTAGGCATGTCCAAACTTTTGACTTGTACAGTATGTACTGAACTTGTCTGATGCTTTAAGCAGGCTGTTTGATTAAATAATTAAGACACACGAATTACTCAAGAGGGAGCCAGAGATCAAGATAGGTTTTTTCCTTCTGGTTAGGCTATGTCCAACCCTCCTTCACCCACTGTGCTCGTCTTCGCAGAATTCTTCTTCTTAACCTCTACGGGCTAGGGGGCAGTATTGAGAATTTTGGAAAAAATATGTGCCCATTTTTAACTGCCTCCTACACCAACTCAGAAGCTAGAATATGCATATTATTGTTCAGGTTTGGATAGAAAACACCCTAAAGTTTCTAAAACTGTTTGAATGGTGTCTGTGAGTATAACAGAACTCCTATGGCAGGCAAAAACCTGAGAAGGTTTCATGCAGGAAGTACCCTGTCTGACAAGGTGTTGTTGTTCTTGCTTCTGTTTATTGAAGAGTCAGGATCTTAGCTGTAACGTGACAATTCCTAGGGCTCCAATAGGCTCTCAGAACCCGGGAAAAACCTGAACGATGACGAGGCAGCCTCAGGCTGAAACACAGAATCGCCTTTTCCAAGTGGCCCAACAGAGGACAATGGAATTAAGCGCGTGCCCGATTCGACCCCGTGCAGTATTTTCCTTCGGTTGTTTAGCTAATTGCAGATTCCCGGTCGGAATATTATCGCTTTTTTTACGAGAATAATGGCATAAAAATTGATTTTAAACAGCGGTTGACATGCTTCGAAGTACGGTAATGGAATATTTAGAAATCTTTTGTCACGAAATGCGCTGTGCGAGTGATTTGCTGATGTCAACGTTGTGAACACAGTGACCCATGGTGGGGTTATGGTATGGGCGGGCATAAGCTATGGACATCAAATACATTTGCATTTTATCGATGGCAATTGGAATGCCGTGAGATACCGTGATGAGATCCTGAGGCCTATTGTGGTGCCATTTATCTGCCTCGTCACCTCATGTTTCAGCATGATAATGCACGGCCCCATGTTGAAAGCATCTGTACACAATTCCTGGAAGCTGAACATTTTCTAGTTCTTCCATGCCCTCATACTTACCAGACATGTCACCCGATGAGCATGTTTGCGATGCTCTGGATCGACGTGTATGACCGCATGTTCCAGTTCCCGCCAATATCCAGCAACTTTGCACAGCCATTGAAGAGGAGTGGGACAACATTCCACAGACCACAATCAACAGCCTGATCAACTATATGTGAAGGAGATGTTGCGCTGCATGAGGCAAATGGTGGTCACACCAGATACTGACTGGTTTTCTGTTCCACGCTCCTACCTTTTTTTTTAAGGTACAATAACTGTCAAAAGTTTGGACACACCTACTCATTCAAGGGTTTTTCTTTTCTTTTTACTATTTTCTACATTGTAGAATAATAGTGAAGACATCAACTATGAAATAACACATATGGAATCATGTTGTAACAAAAAAAGTGTTCATCAAATCAAAATATATTTGAGATTCTACAAAGTAGCCACCCTTTGCCTTGATGACAGCTTTGCACAGTCTTGGCATTCTCTCAATCAGCTTCACGAGGAATGCTTTTCCAACAGACTTGGAGTTCCCACATACTGAGAACTTGTTGGCTGCTTTTCCTTCACTGCGGTCCAACTCATCCCAAACCATCTCAATTGGGTTTGGGTCAGGTGATTGTGGAGGCCAGGTCACTCTCCTTCTTGGTCAAATGAGTCCCACAAACCAGATGGGATGTCCTATTGCTGCAGAATGCTGTGGTAGCCATGCTGGTTAAGTGTACCTTGAATTCTAAATCACAGACAGTGTCACCAGCAAAGGACCATCACACCTTCTACTTCAAGGTGGGAACCACACATGCGCAGATCATCCGTTCACCTACTTTGTGTCGCACAAAAATACGGCCGTTGGATCCAAAAATCTCAAATTTGGACTCATCAGACCAAAAGACAGATTTCCACCGGTCTAATGTCCATTGCGTGTGTTTCTTGGCCCAAGCAAATCTCTTCTTATTATTGGTGTCCTTTAGTAATGTTTTTTTGCAGCAATTCAACCATGAAGGCCTGATCACAGTCTCCTCTGAACAGTTGATGTTGAGATGTGTCTGTTACTTGAACTCTGAAGCATTTATTTGGGCTGAAATCTGAGGTGCTGTTAACTCTAATGAACTTATCCTCTGCAGCAGAGGTAACTCTGGGTCTTCCTTTCCTGTGGCGGTCCTCATGATGGTTTTTGCGACTGCACTTGAAGAAACTTTCAAAGTTCTTGAAATGTTCTTGATTACTTTAAGACATGAAGGTCAGTTAATGATGGACTGTTGTTTCTCTTTGCTTATTTGAGCTGTTCTTGCCATAATATGGACTTGGTCTTTTACAAAATAGTGCTATCTTCTGTATATCAACCCTACCTTGTCACAACACAACTGATTGGCTCAAACACATTAAGAAGGAAAGAAATTCCACAAATGAACTTTTAACAAGGCACACCTGTTAATTGAAATGCATTCCTGGTGACTACCTCATGAAGCTGGTTGAGAGAATGCCAAGAGTGTGCAAAGCTGTCATCAAAGCCTAGGGTGGCTACTTTGAAGAATCTCAAATATATTTTGATTTGTTTAACACTTTTTTGATTACTACACGATTCCATATGTGTTTATTTCATAGTTTTGATGTCTTCACTATTATTCTACATTGTAGAAAATATTTAAAATAAATATAAATCCTCTAATGAGTAGGTGTGTCCAAACTTTTGACTGGTACTGTGTATGTGACTAGCAGATGCATATCTGTATTCCCAGTCATGTGAAATCCATAGATTAGGGCCTAATGAATTTATTTCAGTTCACTGATTTCCTTATTTGAACTGTAACTCAGTAAAAACTTTTAAATTGTTGCATGTTGCAGTTACATTTTTGTTCTGTATAAAATCTTCGCTCACCATTTTTACTCCATGCAGATATACTACATCCGTAACTAGCGGTTTCTGCATTAGCATTGAGCAGTTTCTACAACCAAATTGCGTGCACACCGCCCTCATGCGGCAAATTTTAGCAAACATAGAAGGGGGCCTGCCTATATTGGTGACCAAAAGTAATCTGGCACAGAACGAAGGGTTTCAGAAAGTCTATTTTATTTCTAGCCTAGAGTAATCCACTTTACCACTAATGTGAAAAAAATACAAAATATGACTGTTGTTGCTCACTTGACTGTCTTTAAGACAATTGGCAAATACATTTGTAAAAGCATTTATACTTCATTAGACAGTCATGGGCATCACCTTTTAGCTAAAATAAACTGGGGATTTCTGTTGTTGTGGGCCTTTAACCATCTGTCTGACTTTGTTGTTCACACAGGAGAGAGATTTGACTATCGTGGATCCTCTGTAGAGCCTCAACAACATCATGAAGCTGACGAGGCAAAGAAGAGTCTCTCCACATCAGAACACCTCAAGAAACACCAGCGGAAACCCACAGGGAAGAAATCTCACCGATGCTCTGACTGTGGGAAGAGTTACTCAAGATCAGATTCACTAAAGGTACACCAGAGAATTCACAATGGAGAGAAACCTTATACCTGTGATCAATGTGGGAAGAGTTTTGTTACATCTAGCCGTTTGACTATACACCAGAGAACACATACAGGAGAGAAGCCATATAGCTGTGATCAATGTGAGAAGAGTTTTGTTACGTCTAGCCATCTGACTATACACCAGAGAACACACACAGGAGAGAAATCTTACCAGTGCTCTGACTGTGGAAAGAGTTACTCAAGATCAGACTCACTAAAAGTACACCAGAGAATTCACACTGGAGAGAAACCTTTTAGCTGGTGTCAGTGTGGGAAGAGTTTGAATGATCCAAGCAGCCTGAAAACACACCAGAGAATTCAGGCTGGAGAGGAACCTCACTGCTGCTTTGACTGCGGGAGGAGATTCACCTCATTAGCGGACCTTAAAATACGTCAGAGAATCCATACAGGAGTGAAACCTTATAGCTGTTATCAATGTGGGAAGAGTTTTACTGAATCTAGACAGCTGACAATACATCAGAGAGCACACACAGGAGAGAAACCTTACCCCTGCTCTAACTGTGGAAAGAGTTTTGTTTCTTCAGTACATTTAAAATCACACCAGAGAACACACACTGGAGAGAAGCCTTATAGCTGTAATCAATGTGGGAAGAGTTTTACTCACTCAAGCTGCCTGATGGTACATCGGCGAACACACACAGGAGAGAAACCTTATAGCTGTAACCAATGTGGGAAGAGCTTTGTTACATCTAGCCGTCTAACTATACACCAGAGAACACACACAGGAGAAAAGCCTTATAGCTGTGATAAATGTGGGAAGAGTTTTACTACATCTAGCCATCTGACTATGCACCAGAGAATACACACAGGAGAGAATCCTTATAGCTGTAATCAATGTGGGAAGAGATACGCTGGTAGAAAATCTCTGATTAAACATCAGAAAATACACAAATGAAGACGTTGTTCCATGATTTCAATTAAATAATGTCACAATGTAGAATGTTTTTAACATTTTAGTAGGAGTATTTTAATGTCATAATGTATAACCCTAAAAGTTGCCCCCCCCATTCTATTGATTTCAGTGTGATATGGATATTAGCCTCATAAGGGCAAAATCCAGGCTCTGAATTGAAAGAGCACTATTTATGTGATTAACAAAGAAAGTGTTGCATTACACTTACCACGTTGGGACCCACTTGAAAAAACACTTCAAAATGTAGCTAGCTGTTTTCTACAAATGGTCCTCTAACCAGTGATGTAAACATTATTCCCAGATGCCATGTGGTTTTTGAGCTGTTAGTTTTAACAGGACATGCAACCTCATCTCCCTCCTCTCGTGCAACTGATTTCAATGTGATATCGATATGAGGGATGACATAAGTGTTGCATTTCTCTACATTTTTGTGACCCCTAAATTTAAACGCATTACTCCAAAATGTAGCGGACTGAAATTCCACAAATTAACTTTTAACAAGGCACACCTGTTAATTGAAATGCTGGTTGAGAGAATGCCAAGAGTGTGCAAAGCTGTCATCAAGGCAAAGGGTGGCTACTTTGAAGAATCTCAAATATAAAATATATTTTGATTTGATTGCTACATGATTCCATATGTGTTATTTCATAGTTGTGATGTCTTTACTATTATTCCACAATGTGGAAAATAGTAGAAACAAAGAAAAACCCTTGAATGACTAGGTGTGTCCAAACTTTTGACTGGTATTGTATGTAACTTTTGGTTGACAGTGAAAGTTGAAAATACATATTTTTCAGTTTGTTATTTCAATGACTTGAAAACAACGTAATTTCAACATACTTGCAGCCTATACACATGGACAGAGTATTAAAAAATTGGTCTATTAACAATTGTATTAACAATCGTACATCACTCTAGTATTTATACACACAATTTATTTACAACATTCAAGTGCTAATTGTATTTATTCAACTTCCGAAGAAGCGTGACTCAAATCACCTACTCATAGCAAACATCGAGCGTAGCAAAATATATATATTTTGTATTATTCCATGCCTCACCATTAAGTGAATTATTGCCAATACCTATTAACAAAGGGGTGTACATTTGGTTTTGATATGTCATAATATTTACATTTCATGTAACATTTAGTAATCTTAATTATTCATGCAACCAACTTTCATTTACAAGTATATTGTTTACAAACAATGGAGTAAAACAAGCTTATTTTGGGTTGGACATTGCATCCTATTCTTACTATTTTAGCTAATGGCATTTCCTTAGGGTGCTCATTAGTCTTTCAGTTTTTATTGTTATTCTTTAGTTTTCTATCCTCTTATATTTGTTGTGTAGTAACTATTTTAGTTCTTGTTTTCATTTCTTTATTTTTCTATGAAGTGCATTGTGTTGCATCCATGTCTGAAATGTGCTATATAAATAAAGCATAATTTAATTTTAACATATTGCAAAACAAATGGAACCAATGACCAACTTCACCCAATCCAGTGCATTTTTGTTGAAAATGAACATTTTTGAAATCAACAGTGCGTCAAAGGATTCAACTACTGAAACAAACAAATGGATCAAACAGATGAATCCCACTTTTCAAGCCTGGTGGCATGGTAAACTCCACCCCGGGCTCTACCAGGGGCACACTTGAGGTGGTCTCCCACAGCTCTGCGTACTGTATGTGGCAGTAGGTAGTACCAATGGCTGACCGAGCCCCTGAAGACAAAAGTCTTCACAGATTCCAAATGATCCTCATTAAATTATTCCATTAGGTTCAATACATACAGTGGGGGGAAAAAGTATTTGATCCCCTGCTGATTTTGTACGTTTGCCCACTGACAAAGAAAGGATCAGTCTATAATTTTAATGGTAGGTTTATTTGAACAGTGAGAGACAGAATAACAACAAAAATATCCAGAAAAACGCATGTCAAAAATGTTATAAATTGATTTGCATTTTACATTTACATTTACGTCATTTAGCAGACGCTCTTATCCAGAGCGACTTACAAATTGGTGCATTCACCTTATGATATTTTAATGAGGGAAATAAGTATTTGACCCCCTCTCAATCAGAAAGATTTCTGGCTCCCAGGTGTCTTTTATACAGGTAACGAGCTGAGATTAGGAGCACACTCTTAAAGGGAGTGCTCCTAACCGCAGCTTGTTAACTGTAAAAAAGACACCTGTCCACAGAAGCAATCAATCAATCAGATTCCAAACTCTCCACTATGGCCAAGACCAAAGAGCTCTCCAAGGATGTCAGGGACAAGATTGTAGACCTACACAAGGCTGGAATGGGCTACAAGACCATCGCCAAGCAGCTTGGTGAAAACAGTTGGTGCAATTATTCGCAAATGGAAGAAACACAAAAGAACTTTCAATATCCCTCAGCCTGGGGCTCCATGCAAGATCTCACCTCGTGGAGTTGCAATGGTCATGAGAACGGTGAGGAATCAGCCCAGAACTACACGGGAGGATCTTGTCAATGATCTCAAGGCAGCTGGGACCATAGTCACCAAGAAAACAATTGGTAACACACTACGCCGTGAAGGACTGAAATCCTGCAGCGCCCGCAAGGTCACCCTGCTCAAGAATACATATACATGCCTGTCTGAAGTTTGCCACTGAACATCTGAATGATTCAGAGGACAACTGGTGAAAGTGTTGTGGTCAGATGAGACCAAAATGGAGCTCTTTGACATCAACTCAACTCGCTGTGTTTGGAGGAGGAGGAATGCTGTCTATGACCCCAAGAACAACATCTCCACCGTCAAACATGGAGGTGGAAACATTATACTTTGGGGGTGTTTTTCTGCTAAGGGGACAGGACAACCTCACCGCATCAAAGGGACGATGGACGGGGCCATGTACCGTCAAATCTTGGGTGAGAACCTCCTTCCCTCAGCCAGGGCATTGAAAATGGGTCGTGGATGGGTATCCAGCATGACAATGACCCAAAACACATGGCCAAGGCAACAAAGGAGTGGCCTAGCCAGTCTCCAGACCTTAATCCCATAGAAAATCTGTGGAGGGAGCTGAAGGTTCGAGTTGCCAAACGTCAGCCTCGAAACCTTAATGACTTGGAGAAGATCTGCAAAGAGGAGTGGGACAAAATCCCTCCTGAGATGTGTGCAAACCTGGTGGCCAACTACAAGAAACGTCTGACCTCTGTGATTGCCAACAAGGGTTTTGCCACCAAGTACTAAGTCATGTTTTGCAGAGGGGTCAAATACTTATTACCCTCATTAAAATGCAAATAATTTTATAACATTTTTGACATGCGTTTTTCTAGATTTTTTTGTTATTCTGTCTCTCACTGTTCAAATAAACCTACTATTAAAATTATAGACTGATCATTTCTTTGTAAGTGGGCAAACGTACAAAATCAGCAGGGGATCAAATACTTTCCCCCCCACTGTAGCTTCAAAATAGATGCCTACCATCTCTATAATGAATAGGCTGACCAAAATATAGCATAGTCATTTCGAGCTTCAATAATAATAAATCAGTTATTTATTGCTTTTCTTATGTGCCAAAAGTGACAGGAAAACAGTGTGAGCCAGCAATCTTTCTTTACATTGAGCATCACCCCTTACCTGCGATATCGTGATTTGTCCAATTGATCAGTGACACAATCTGCATACAGTGAGGGGAAAAAAGTATTTGATCCCCTGCTGATTTTGTACGTTTGCCCACTGTTCAAATAAACCTACCATTACAATTATAGACTGATCATTTCTTTGTCAGTGGGCAAACAAACAAAATCAGCAGGGGATCAAATACTTTTTTCCCTCACTGTACCTGAACAAAGTTCCTCGTTAGTCGTTGCACAGTCTTGACAGCATAGAGATAGATAGGCCTCAACTTTCTGTGTCATTGTAGCATCCGTGACCGCATGGGCAGCGCCATTGAGGCTACAACCCATAGCAATCCCCACCCAGTTGACAACTCTGACTACTTTAAAATGGTGGAACCCTCAATGTCTCTGCCCATGCTAAAATAGCCTTTTGGCCACTAGAGGCCTCTATCATTCTCTATGGTTGACAGATGCTGCTACTGTACCATTTATGTTACCTGCGTAGTATTCTCTCGTGGACCGAATACAGTTGACAAATTACGCAAATTCTGGGTTAACCTAAATTAGTTCATGTGAAATTACACGTTCCATAAACCATGGTTCATGAACAGAAATGTTCATTTTTGGCAACCGGAGGGAAATGAGTGCCAATTTCCTGGTTTGATTTGTGTTTAATGAGGATGAGGGATGATTATGTCTGTGGCAGCTCTTGTCAAACATTAGGTCTGGGCCATTGATGTGTTATTGGCACACAGATGCCTTGGGCCTCTTTCTCTGTTCCCACTCTCTTCCTCTAATGCAAAACTGGTAACCTGGGAAAAAGGCCTGAGCAGAAATGTATCATCGGGTCATTAAGTTTCTTATCGAGGACCATCCTCCTTCAGGTAGGTCTACAGGGAGCATCACAGGGCCATCAGAGATTATTTAACATCTGATTAGTTTAATCTGAAACCTACTCCTGTCAAATAACAAGACTTACAATAAGAACTGCATTTGAGCCCTATTCCACCAATATATGTAAGGTGCTAACCATGTATTTTACTTTTATTTAACTAGGCAAGTCAGTTAAGAACTAATTCTTATTTTCAATGAAGGCCTAGGAACAGTGCCTTGTTCAGGGGCAGAACAACAGATTTGTACCTTGTCAGCTTGGGGATTTGAACTTGCAACCTTTCGGTTACTAGTCTCACGCTCTAACCACTAGGCTACCCTGCCACCCCAGGGTAGCCTACTGTAGTTTAACATAGGGTACGTACTTGCTTTAACATAGGGTACGTGTGTTGCCCTATACGACCTCCAAGTACTTCCAAATATCTATGAGGTTTTCTGGACACTAATCACACGATTGGTGTAGCAGATGCAACTGTTGGTGTTGCAAATAACTGTTAGGCCTCTTAGTGGAATTAAATCGTTATGCTTCTGAGTCAGTGGAGGTATTTACTCTACTTACACAGTTCTAACAATGCTCAAGTTTTAGCCCAATTATACTAACCGAGTAATCGAAAATCCACCACAGCTGTGGTTTCTGTATGCGCTTGAATGTATTACTGCATGCATGGTTAATGAATACCATGGTAAAAAAACGTTTTAGGCTTCTGAATGTATTACTGCATGCATGGTTAATGAATACCACGGTATAAAAAACGTTTTGGGCTTTTGGATTACGAGTGTTTTCCAAGTAGTGTTGTTGTCAAAGATATTAGTTGTAACCATAGATCTTGTGGCAATGCTGAGATGCTTAAGCAGTGTTGGAATGTCAACATTTCCAACGCTAGGCTCATTGAATAGAGAGCAGGTATGACATCAGTATACTTCTGCTTCAGTATCTAAGCACCAGCTGTATACAGACGTCATCCACCATGCCCAACCTGTCTGTCCAATAATTGTACTTTTGAATTCCGTAAAGTCAGTGGAAGAGGTGAAAGACAACAATCATTTTATCTTAAATGTAAGTCTACGAGAAATTGTGTGCCCTCAGGCCTGGAGAGAAGCTAAAGTCATTCCTCTACCCAAGAATAGTAAAGCCCTCTTTACTGGCTCAAATAGCCGACCAATCAGCCTGTTACCAACCGTTACTAAACTTCTGGAATAAATTGTGTTTGACCAGATACAATGCTATTTCACTGTAAACAAATTGACAACAGACTTTCAGCACATATAGGGAAGAACACTCAAGAAGCACAGCACTTACACAAATGACTGATGATTGGCTGAGAGAAATGAATGATAAAATGATTGTGGGGGCTGTCTTGTTAGACTTCAGTGCAGCTTTTGATATTATCGATCATAGTCTGCTGCTGGAAAAACATATGTGTTATGGCTTTACACCCCCTGTTATAATGTGGATAAAGAGTTATCTGTCCAACAGAACACAGAGGGTGGTCTTTAATGGAAGCCTCTCAAACATAATCCAGATAGAATTTAAGAATTCCCCAGGATAGCTTTTTAGGCCCCTTGCTTTTTTCAATCTTTGCTAACGACATGCCACTGACTGAGTAAAGCCAGTGTGTCTATGTATGCGGATGACTATACACATCAGCTACTACAGCGACTGAAATGACTGCAACACTTAAAGAGCTGCAGTTAGTTTCAGAGTGGGTGGGAAGGAATAAGTTGGCCCTAAATATTTCTAAAACTAAAAGCATTGTATTTGGGACAGATTATTCACTAAACCCTAAACCTCAACTAAATCATGTAATAAATAATGTGGAAATTGAGCAAGTTGAGGTGACTAAACTGCTTGGAATAACCCTGGATTGTAAACTGTCATGGTCAAAACATATTGATACAACAGTAGCTAAGATGAGAAGTATGTCCATAATAAAGCTCTGCTCTGCCTTCTTAACAACAATATCAACAAGGCAGGTCCTACAGGCCCTAGTTTTGTTGCACCTTGACTACTGTTCAGTCGTGTGGTCAGGTGCCACAAAAAGGACAAAAAGGAAAATTGCAATTGGCTTAGAACAGGGCAGCATGGCTGGCCCTTGGATGTACACAGAGAGCTAATATTAATAATATGCATGTCATTCTCTCCTGGCTCAAAGTGGAGGAGAGATTGACTTCATCACTACTTGTATTTGTGAGAGGTATTGACATGTTGGATGCACCGAGGTGTCTGTCTAAACTACTGGCACACAGCTCGGACACCCATGCATACCCCACAAGACGTGCCACAGGAGGTCTCTTTACAGTCCCCAAGTCCAGAACAGACTATGGAGGTGCACAGTACTACATAGAGCCATGACTACATGGAACTCCATTCCACATCAAATAACTGATGCAAGCAGTAAAATTAGATTTAAATAAACGGATACAAAAAAACACCTTATGTAACAGCAGGGACTGTGAAGCAACACAAACATAGACACATGCTTACACACGCACCCGATAACATACACATTATACACACACAAACATGGATTTAGTACTGTAGATATGTGGTGGAGTAGGGGCCTGAGGGCACACAGTGTGTTGTGAAATCTGTGAATGTATTGAAATGTTTTTTAAATTGTATAAACTGCCTTAATTTTGCTGGACCCCAGGAAGAGTACAGCTAATTGGGATCCATAATAAATACAACACAATGAGAGGAAATCATAGGATGCCTCCTTTCTGGCTCCAAGTGCTTGACATTTACATAAGGCTACTACTTTGCATCGACACACTGTCATCTGACTGACTGTCTGACAGTTTTACACAATGTTCTAGCACTAAAACCAACCGTGTTTTTATTTCAATAGTTCACATAGAACCAGAAGCATCACACAAAGACAGAAATATATCATCTTGAAAATGTATTGTGAGGTAAATGTTATGTTTATGTATCAAATCAATGCTACAAAGTATCGAATCAAGGCTGCTTTCTAATAACTAATTAGAAAGGTTCATGCAGGTGACTGACTGATCGTCTATGGAGGAATCCTCACTATCACTGTTCATCAACTTGGTAGTACGCCCAGAATATTGCTATGGGAACAACCAAGGTATCTCAGTTTCAAGGTCTCAACTTGGAGAGAGACCCTCGTGGGTTATTGGCCCGTCACATGTGTGAGCCACTGGTAGTGATTAATTCATTATGCTAAATCATGCAAATATAACTTGTCTGTGTATAGCCATATATAAGACAACTGCTGGGACTGCCCCAAAAGAGCGTTTGATAGACCTGTACAGTGTGCAGGTCAGTGATTCTACCTGTGGAGCATCCCAGTAAAGGTCTGCGAGGGAACATGTGAAGGCGTGCAAGGGAAATTCCCGTCTGACCAAAGACGACGTGGACCCGCCCAGACCAGACTTTTACTGTGAGCTGCCTGGGGGAAGTGGCTAGAGTGAGGGCAGGAGAGGCCCCACTGACAATTGTCTGTAGACATTTATATGAAAAGTGTCTTCGTGGTGTGACAACCACTGATAATAGCACAAGGTGTTATTTTAGGCATTTATGAGAAGTGTATATGTGGTCAGCGAACCACTGCGAATAGCATATGGTGCACCATAGCATTTATGACTATATAAACTATTGATACTATGATGCTGAGGGACTATAGATGCTGAGGGACTATAGATGCTGTAGGGACCATAGATGCTATACCTATAGCGACTATGGATGCTATTGGGATTATTGATGCTCAGGGACCATTAATACTGTAGAAACTATGGAGACTAGAGGAACCGCAGAAGATACATATGTATGCATAGGAGGTAACGACGAGTGATACGGGAGATTACTGAGTGTGTTTGGGAATAGTACTAAGTGAATATGGATGAGTGTATTGTGTGCTTGACTAATTAACTGAACAGGGTTTAAGCCCCAGTGTGAGAGTTGTGTGAATGTGGGATGACATGTTAAGTTTTTTCTAAAGACTTGCACAAAGGGTTTCAGTATGGGAAAGGGAAATAGTAAGAGTAGGATGAAGGATATGTGCTGGGAACCAAAAGGGCCGTGTTGTGTAACGGCAAAAACATTTGGTAGGGTACTGAACCAAACAGAGGACTGGACAAAATGGACAGATGGACATTTCCCTGTTGATGGGACACGAAGCACAGAAAGACTGGAGTTTGTGAGAGGCCAACTTGAAAGAAAACACAAGAAGGTTAAAGTGAAGTGGGACGATTTCAGAAAGTGGGAGAGAGAAGCAGAAAATGCAGAGGATAAAGCTGTAAGAGGACTGATGATAAAGCAAGTGGAACCGGAGAAGAAAGAGGAAGATGGAAAAAAAGAAAAAGAAGAAGCCTGGCTGGCCATTCTTTGTCGGGAACCCTTGCATGGGGCCCCCCTTGTATCCCCCACTGCCAAATCCTCCACCAGCACACAGAGATGTGGCCTCCCACCCCCTCCTAACCCAGTTGGGGTTGGGCATGTGCCAGGTGGAGGAGCCGTGGGATTAGGAGCTGTTGGAGGGGCTGCAGGTGCTGAAGACACAAAGCTAACGGCAAAAACAAGGACCAAAGCGAACGAGCAGAGAGAAACAGAGGAGAGGGAGAGTGAAGAAGAGGAGCTAGAAGAGCTCAGGAAAGAACTGGAGAAACGTAAGAGAAAGGAGGAAAGTAGAGAAACAGGAAGCAAATTAAGGAGTGCAAGCAGGAGGAATGAAGAAGAAAGTAGCCAAGACGAAGATAAAAGGAGCAGCAGTGAGGACAGCAATGAAGGCCAAGGAAAGACAGTTGAAGGAAAATAAAACGAAGGATGGAAAGACACTGAAGAAGGCACAGCTGATGTACTACTCTGGAGGAGGAAGAGGACACCAGGAAAATGGTGGCAACCAAGGAAACGGAGGAGGTAGAGAGAGAGGTAGAGGCCAAGGGGCCCCTGCTGTAGCTGATGGAGGGAGAGACTGGAGCTGCTACAACTGTGGGAAGGTAGGGCATCTTTCTCCCAGTAGGAGAAGGCCAAGGAGAGTGGCCGTCCCCACCTGCAGGCGTGCAGGTGAACAACCCACTTGGAAAAGGAGGTGGACGAAGGGGCTACCAACCATAGGAATGAGGCGGAAAACAAGAAGAAACGAATGAAGAAAACAATGATGAACAACCAGAAGAAACCTGTCAAATGCTAAAATGTACCACCTTGTCAACCCAAAACCCCATTAATGATATCTTCGGTAATAAACATAAATTCCATTCTTAGGTGGATGCAGGGGCCACGGTCTCAGTGTTTAAAATGTCTGCCCTGTCTGTCTCCCCCTCAAAGAAAACAATGTACACAGTGGGAGCGTCTGGAATTCTGGAGTGGGGAGCGGGCAAATGGAGACACCAAATCTTGTACTTCTCCGTATGCCCAGTAAATTTATTAGGAAGAGATTTGATGTGTAAAATGAATTTATCTGTTGCCTGTTCTGAAGAAGCATTGTCATTGGGATCGATAGAAAATGGAATCTTCCCATGCCTGATGAATTGTTACTGTGCTTGGCACCTGAATGATCTCCATGTTGAGGGACAGCTGAGAGAGCAATCCCTCTCTCCCCGTTGCATGGTAACTGGGAAGTGTCTGAATACCTACATTGTACTGCTGCTGTTCCCTCATGCGAAGAGGACCCAGAATACCAACAGAGATGGTCAAAACAAAAAGAGAAAATTGAGATAACCATGAATGGGATATACAGAGGAGAAGTCTTTGTAGCAGCTGGAGTGTTGTTGATGGATACTCAGATGAGTTTGTATGAAGTCCGTGGCTCTGTACCCCATTGTAGCTTATCAAAAACTCCAGAAAAACAATGGAAAGATGTGGGTATTTGGATGAAGAAAGTGATGGAAGCAACTGATTGGGTGGCCTGGGAAGGGGAAGGACAGTGGTCAGCTTCTACAGCAACTTTCTATTCCCCATACTGGGCTACTGCAATGACCAAGAAAATAACCAATTCCCGTTGAAACCATGCCTGTGGTATTACAAGATAATTCACATATTGATTGGCTAAAAGATATCCCTGAAGAACATTGGGCTAAATGAAAGACCGACATTGGATGCATGAAAGGAGCTGCACCAGTTGTGATAATTCCAAAAAGCTCCCACAGACCTTACAAAGCTCAGTACCCTCTTAGCAAGGAAGCCGAAAAGGGTATCATTCCCATTCATAGTGTGTTAGTTGAAAGAGGCACTCTGGTTCCCTCCCCGAATTCGCCTTGTAATACAGGTTCAGTATGTTTATGATTTGTTAGTTTGCTCAAAATCTTCAAAGATAGATTAGAGGCAATTTAAGCTTTCCCTAAACCTGTTACCAAGCAGTACATGATGTCTTTGTTGGGTGTGGCTGGTTACTGTCAACCATGGTTGAAAGACTTTGCAGAGTTAGTTCAACCACTGCAGGATTGTATTTATGGGAGAAAGATGGATGCGAGTGAAGTTGTGGTCTGGACGGATGAGGCTGAGATGGCATTGGTAAAATTGAAACGGGTTCTGGCAAACCCTTTATTGGGTTTGCCAGAACATAATAAACCCTTCCATCTCTTTGTTTTGGAGACGAGTGGGTTTATGTCAGCAGTTTTGACGCAGTATAATGGGGTGGGATATAGACCTGTTGGTTAATATTCTAAACGATTAGATAGTGTGATCGGGGGAATGGTTTCCTGTTTGAGATCAGTAGCAGCTGCTACTGATTCTGTTTTGGCATATTATGATGTTGTGGCTATGTCTCCCCTAACCATCCATGTGCCCCATGCTGTGCACACAATTATTACACAGGCAAGAACGGCTCATTTGACGCCTGCCAGACTGCTAGATTATCAGAACATTCTGTTGATGATGTCTCATTTTCCCCCTCAACTCTTCTCCCTACAGCAGATGCTGGTGAAGATCATGACTGTGACGTAGCTATTGAAAGTGACTGTAGCCCTAGATTGGATTTGAGAGACACCCCGTTAGATAATCCAGACTTAGTTTTTTTGTAGATGGGTCTGCCCAGAGAAATTAAAAAGGGGATCAATTAGTTATGACCATTTTGGAAACTGTGGAGAGTGCTCTACTCCCTTCGCACTTATCAGGCCAGGCGGCATAACGTTTTGGCCTGACTAGAGCTTGTAATTTGGGAAAGGACAACTCTGTTAACATTTACACTGATAGCAGGTATGCGTTGTGCATGATTTTGGAACATTGTGGAAGAATAGAGGGTTTTTGACCTTGTCTGGAAAACAGATTGCGCACAGTAACCTTGTTTCGTCTCTGTTACAGGCTATCCAGCTGCCCTCCTCTGTTTCTATAATCAAGTGTATTGTCTGCTTCCTCTTCTGTTTCCCCCCTTCCTACAGATGGCAGCAGTTCCAGCTCCCACCAACCCTTTCTATGTTGATGACGTGGTTGCTTTACAGGCAACGGCTGATGAGTCAGAGAGACGTAAGTGGGCTCGGTACTGTCGTAAAGACGCATCGGGTGTATGGTTGGATGAGAGGAGCAGACTGTTGTACTTTCCATTTCCTTGCCAAATTGTCACATGGTCAGGATCATGTGTCCAAAGGAGGGATGGTGGATCTTGTAAGTAAATATTGGTGTACAGTAGGTTTTATTGGTGTACAGTAGGTTTTACTGGTGTACAGTAGGTTTAATCGGTGTACAGTAGGTTTTATTGGTGTACAGTAGGTTTTACTGGTGTACAGTAGGTTTTACTGGTGTATAGTAGGTTTTATTGGTGTACAGTAGGTTTTATTGGTGTACAGTAGGTTTTACTGGTGTACAGTAGGTTTTTATTGGTGTACAGTAGGTTTTACTGGTGTACAGTAGGTTTTACTGGTGTACAGTAGGTTTAATCGGTGTACAGTAGGTTTTATTGGTGTACAGTAGGTTTTACTGGTGTACAGTAGGTTTTACTGGTGTACAGTAGGTTTTTATTGGTGTACAGTAGGTTTTATTGGTGTACAGTAGGTTTTACTGGTGTACAGTAGGTTTTATTGGTGTACAGTAGGTTTTATTGGTGTACAGTAGGTTTTATTGGTGTACAGTAGGTTTAATCGGTGTACAGTAGGTTTTATTGGTGTACAGTAGGTTTAATTGGTGTACAGTAGGTTTTACTGGTGTACAGTAGGTTTTACTGGTGTACAGTAGGTTTTATTGGTGTACAGTAGGTTTAATCGGTGTACAGTAGGTTTTATTGGTGTACAGTAGGTTTTACTGGTGTACAGTAGGTTTTATTGGTGTACAGTAGGTTTAATTGGTGTACAGTAGGTTTATTTGTGTTTGCAGAAAATTTCTTCAAGAACTGTTTGATTTGCATGACTAATAATATTGGACGCGGCATTTCAGTATCCCCCACGTCTAATCCAAGGCCTGAATGACCTTTTGAGCACTTAATGATGGACTGCATTGAGTTGACCCCTTGAACGGGGAACAAGTATTGTTTGGTGATTGTTGACATGTTTTCTAAATGGATTCAAGCTTTTGACAAAGAACATCTTGTCCCTGCAAGGAATGGAGGAAGACATGGTTGATTACTGTGTCACCCTTAACAGTGTTCTCAAGACTCTCTTTCCTCGAGTGAAGGCGTCTTTGCTGAACTTGGCAGGTGGAGCTGAGCACTGTTTGAGCCCAGGTGATTTCGTGGTGGTCAAAGACTTCAGGAGAAAGAGTTGGAAGAGGGGTCCAAGTTCCAAGTTCTTCTGACCACCCCCACTGCGGTGAAGGTTGCCGAGAGAGATACCTGGATCCACGTGTTGCACTGCAGACGAGTTCCTGATCCAGGAGAAATTAGGCTTTGCCAGTTCAAGTGGTGCAGTGTGGCCCTCTGTGTTAGCACAGGAGTGCTAATAAGAACAGTAGGTTGTCCTATTGTTGGAAACCTGACAGAGGATGAGATAAGTCCTGAGTCAACGGGGCCAATGCTGGTCCGGATTAGTGGCACAGAAGTAGATGATCATTGGGCCCTCATAACCATTAGGAAAATCTGTTCCTTTCTAGAGCAGAAATGGTTGCTAATCTTACATCTGGACAAAAAGAGTGTGTGGGTTGGGGCCAATTAAGGTAGGAGCAGGTTACCACTTGTGGGAGTTTCCATAGGGGTCAATCTGAATATACAAATGGACTTGACCCTGACCCCATGATGTTTTCTGCATTATATAACCACATAGGCCCACCATCGTTTGATAGGCCAGAGAATACTTTACTCCCACCCATGTCAGTAGCAGGAGTGATTGCAGCCCCTTGATGTATTAGAGGAGAAAGAAGTAATCATTTGGGTGAACTAGAATGTAATTGTACAATGTATTACAAAGGGTCCAATACCTGTAAGTTAACTGTTAACAATGCCGTTTCTTTTCCCCCTGTAGATAAGGACGATGAGTGAGAATTGGAGGTTGTTTTTTTTTGACAAGTTTAGATGGCCCAAGCGGATTTGTTTTATGTTTTGACTAGTCTCAGGAACAGTTGGTGCGGAACAGATGTCGCTGCAACCCGATGGTGGTAACAACTATGTAAACAATGGTTAAACATTGAGAGATTTAGTCAACCCTAAATTTGCAGATCCCTTGTGTATGTGTGTGTAATTTATATTGTAAAACCCAGAGTGAAGGGCTTGTAAGATTGGAGTGTCTGGTGCAACATGTTGATTTCACTTACTTTAATATAACCTTTGATAGAAGCTATAATCTAATGCGGACATAAAATGTTTACAATAATTATCACAGTGATAAAAGAAGGGAATGTAAGGGAAAAGTTATGTTTAATAATCAAATCAATGCTACAAAATATCGAATCAAGGCTACTTTCTAATAACTAATTAGAAAGTTTCATGCAGGTGACTGACTGATCGTCTATGGAGGAATCCTCACTATCACTGTTCATCAACTTGGTAGTACGCCCAGAATATTGCTATGGGAACAACCAAGGTATCTCAGTTTCAAGGTCTCAACTTGGAGAGAGAGCCTCGTGAGTTATTGGTCAGTCACATGTGCGAGCCACCAGTAGTGATTAATTCATTATGCTAAATCATGCAAATATAACTTGTCTGTGTATAGCTGAATATAAGACAGCTGCAGGGACTGCCCCAACAGAGCTTCTGATAGATGTGTGCAGAGTTTGCTGTAACCTCTCCAGCTTTCTGATAATAAAGAGGGATTCATTTTAAGGTTGGCTTCAGGTGTCCCTGGTGTTGAATTTCTACCACATTATAATATTTTAAGTTGTAGATGATAGGTAGAGGGTTCTTTCCACCCTAAAAACAAGTAAGACCTTCATGCCACCCCCACAGTTAGAGAGACAGAGATACATGGGAGAGACCCTGATAGTACCCACAAAAAGGGGCTTACCTGGTTATGAAGGACTCAAGGCAGCTTCGCTAAGGCAAAGCAGCAATATAATCAAGCACATACAGGATGGGTAGATAGCTGTGTAGGTTGTATACTAAGAGCCGTGAACACTATGGCTGATGCAGAGATATGGGAAGCTGGACCCACACACGTGGTAGAGGAACAGCTGACTCAAGTGGATGATGTCACTTCATGAGGTCATTACTCAGTGATGGTACAGTAACACTGAAATGTATCACATTACCTTGTAAGGAACTTTGATTCTGAGAACTTTCCATAGGACCTACCTGATGATCAAAAACAGAGCTTACAGTGGCTTGCGAAAGTATTCACCCCCTTGCCATTTTTCCTATTTTGTTGCCTTACAACCTGAAATTATTTTTATTTTTATCATTTGATTTACACAACATGCCTACCACTTTGAAGATTCAAAATATGTTTTATTGTGAAACAACAACAAATAAGACAAAAAACTGAAAACTTGAGCGTGCATAACTATTCACCCCCCCAAAGTCAATACTTTGTAGAGCCACCTTTTGCAGCAATTATAGCTGAAAGTCTCTTGGGGTATGTCTCTATAAGCTTGGCACATCTAGCCACTGGGATTTTTGCCCATTCTTCAAGGCAAAACTCCCCCAGCTCCTTCAAGTTGGATGGGTTCCGCTGGTGTACAGCAATCTTTAAGTCATACTACAGATTCTCAATTGGACTGAGGTCTGGGCTTTGACTAGGCCATTCCAAGACATTTAAATGTTTCCCCTTTAACCACTCGAGTGTTGCTTTAGCAGTATGCTTAGGGTCATTGGCCTGCTGGGAGGTGAACCTCTGTCCCAATCTCAAATCTCTGGAAGACTGAAACAGGTTTCCCTCAAGAATTTCCCTGTATTTAGCGCCATCCATCATTCATTCAATTCTGATCAGTTTCCCAGTCCCTGCCGATGAGAAACATCCTCACAGCATGAAGCTGCCAGCACCATGCTTCACTGTGGGGATGATGTTCTCGGGGTGATGTGGGGTGTTTGGTTTGCACCAGACATAGTGTTTTCCTTGATGGCCAAAAAGCTAAATTTTAATCTCATCTGACCAGAGTACCTTCTTCCATATGTTTGGGGAGTCTCCAACTTGCCTTTTGGCGAACACCAAACATGTTTGCTTATTTTTTCTTTAAGCATTGGCTTCTTTCTGGCTTTTCTTCCATAAAGCCCAGCTCTGTGGATGAATACTTTTGCAAGGCACTGTACGGTTTCATACTGAACGGTAACAGACACTGGTTTCACACATACCTTCATTAGCAAGGTCTGGTCTTCTTCGACTGGGCACACTTGAACTAGAACAAACTGCTCTAGAGTTACTATGGAAACAAAAAAACAATGAGGTTAAACAAACAGTGCTATTACCCAGCCAGGCAGTGGGTCACAAATGTTCACACTCAGTGCAGTGACAGTCACACTGAATCACATTTAATGGAAACTTCATGAAATAATGGGTTCTCTTTAACAGTTCGTAGCTTTGCCTTATTGTAATACAAAACAGGATACCATATGCACGTGATTAATTATAGTCATTAGATAGAGTAATCAACACGTATGAATTGATTAGCTAAATAAATCCTAACAATAAACACATTAAAGAAAGTATTTGAATATGGATCCTGTGTAAATGACATAGAACTTAATTATTGTGATATGCATTCCTGAATCACTGTTAAGAATCACAATCAACTTCTAAGAAGTATGAGGCAGTTGGCCAAATGTGGTGGTGACACCTACAACCACACTCACTATAGAAGAGGATCTCATCACATTTGGTCATAGTGATACTAGGCATAACCACTAACCCACTCACACTGGATTATGTGCTACTGCAAAATATTCTGTCAAAAAGACACAACTATGCAACTACAGTGCAATTGAGGGAACTTTTTTTCAAATCCTGTTAAAACTCTGTTTGGCAAAGGCATTAAACTGCTAAGGCATAAATATTTAATATTTCAACAAAACCCTTTCACACTGATGGTGCCTCAATGTATCAGTCAGCCCCCAGACTGCTCTTATTTTTCAAACATCAGAGACTTTTGTGTTCTTTATTGCCTTAGGGCTGAATAAGGTTGTAAGAACTGTTGACATGCTGAATGCACCGAGGTGTCTGTTTAAACTACTAGCACACAGCTCGTACACCCATGCATACCCCACAAGACATGCCACCAGAGGTCTCTTCACAATCACCAAGTCAAGAACAGACTATGGTAGGCGCACAGTACTGCACAGAGCCATGGCTACATGGAACTCTATTCCACATCAGGGTAACTGATGCAAGCAGTAGAATCAGATTTTTTTTTAAACAGATACAAATACACCTTATGGAACAGTGGGGACAGGCACAGACACACATACACATGATAAGACACGCACTCTACACACATGTACACATCAATTTTGTATTGAAGATATGTGATAGTGGAGTAGTGGCATGAGGGAACACACTAAATGTATTGGGTATACTGTTATGAAATGTAATGTTGTGTAATATTTTAAATTGTACATAACTGCCTTAATGTTGCTGGACCCCTGGAAGAGTAGCTGTTCCCTTGGCAGCAGCTAATGGGGATCCTTAATAAGTACAAATACTTGAGTAACTTTCCATTAAGGTATCTATACTTTTACTCAAGCATGACAAATTGGTACTTTTTCCACCACGTGTGTGTGTGTGTGTGTGTGTGTGTGTGTGTGTGTGTGTGTGTGTGTGTGTGTGTGTGTGTGTGTGTGTGTGTGTGTGTGTGTGTGTGTGTGTGTGTGTGTGTGTGTGTGTGTGTGTGTGTGTGTGATGAAAGTGAGTGAATGGAGAGGTTATTGTCTTTTAAGAGACAGGGGTGTCTTTACATGGGTAACATGTTACTGTAGGTGTCCTTATTCATGCATTCATAAAGCCTTTATAAACAGCTATATAACACATTACAACATTTGTAGTAGTTTTGGAGTAGTAGTTTTAATTAGTTATGAGCAGAAGATTTTATAAAACTATAAAACATTTGACCTCATCAAGCCATGAGGTAAAAGAGCTCAGAGGCAGGATTGTGTCAAGGCACAGACCTAGGGAAGGGTACCAAAACATTTCTGCAGCATTGAAGGTCCCCAAGAACACAGTGGACTCCATCATTCTTAAATGGAAGAAGTTTGGAACCACCAAGACTCTTCGTAGAGCTTCGTAGAGGATCTTGGTCAGGGAAGTGACCAAGACCCTGATGGTCACTCTGACAGAATTACAGAGTTTGTCTGCGGAGATGGGAGAATCTTCCAGAAGGACAACCAGCTCTGCAGCACACCAACATTCAGGCCTTTATGGTCGAGTGACCAGACGGAAGCCACTCCTCAGTAAATGGTACATGACATCCTGCTTGGAGTTTGCCAAAAGGCACCTAAAGACTCTCAGACCATGAGAAACATGATTCTCTGGTCTGACGAAACCAAGATTGAACTCTTTGGCATGAATGCCAAGCGTCACGTCTGGAGGAAACCTGGCACCATCCCTACGGTGAAGCATGGTGATGGCAGCATCATGCTGTGGGGACTAGGAGACTAGTCAGGATCGAGGCAAAGATGGATGGAGCAAAGTACAGAGAGATCCTTGATGAAGACCTACTCCAGAACGCTCCGGACCTCAGATTGGGGCGAAGGTTCACCTTCCAACAGGACAACAACCCTAAGCACACAGCCAAGACAACGCAGAAGTGGCTTCAGGACAAGTTTCTGAATGTCCTTGAATGGCCCAGCCAGAGCCCGGACATCTCTGGAGAGACCTGAAAATAGCTTTGCAGCAACGCTCCCCATCCAACCTGACCGAGCTTGAGAGGATCTGCAGAGAAGAATGGGACAAACTCCCCACATACAGCTGTGCCAAGCTTGTAGCATCATACCAAGGCTGTAATCACTGCCAAAGGTGCTTCAGCAAAGTACTGAGTAAAGAGTCTGAATACTTGTGTAAATGTTATATTTTTTTATATAAATTAGCAAACAAAAACCTGTTTTGGCTTTGTCATCATGGGGTATTTTGTGTAGATTGATGAGATGAAAAAATGATTTAATAAATGTTATAACAAAGCTGTAACCTACAAAATGTGGAAAACGTCAAACGGTCTGAGCACTTTTTGAAGGCACTGTAACATGATTATGACGCCCATCATTCCATTCAATGTAATAATGTGATAGAGTTTGGTAAATGATCCAAGCCCTGTTATAACATCTGGTATGTAGACTTATGTAGCATGTAGTAACATAAGGTTCTGATGAGTAGTTGAATGATGTGTTAAAGTAACTGTCCTTGAAAGATCACTTTTAAATGTTTATATTCTGTTAACTTATACCCAAATAAATGTTGTTGACTCGTCTTATACTCGTATTTGTGGCCAAAGCATAAACCTGATTAAAGACTCAAAAACCTCACCTCAAACTTGGATCTCGAACAGACCATTTAAAAAAATGCTATTTCCTCATAGAACATGTCATGTTGGCTCATTGGCTGAGCTGGCTTATTAGAGGTCAATTTGCATAAGTATATTTAATGACTGGTGACTATTTAATGACCCACACCATTCTGTAATTTGAGTACGCCCACACCATTCAAATAAAGAAAATCAGTTTATTTTAACATACATAATTAAACATTTTGTCACGGTTGTCGTAGGAATGAGCGGACCAAAGTGCAGCGTGTGTGCCATTCCACGTTTTATTTATACTGTGAAACTATGCAATACATAAATAAACTGAATAAACAAAACAACAAACCGTGACGCAGACGTGAAACATACACTACTCAAAATGAATCTCCCACAAACCCAAGTGGGACAAACACCAACTTAAATATGACCTTCAATTAGAGACAACGATGACCAGCTGCCTCTAATTGGAGATCATCTCAAACAAAGTCCAACATAGAAATACAAAAACTAGAACATCCCAACACAGAAATACAAAACTAGAACATAACAACATGTAAAAACTAAACTAGAAAACCCCCCTGACACACCCTGACCTACTCTACCATAGAAAATAACAACTTACTATGGTCAGGACGTAACACATTTTGGAATGAAAACTATTTAACTTATATTGTAATTAATTATAGATCATACAGTTGAAGTTGGAAGTCTACATACACCTCAGCCAAATACATTTAAACTCAGTTTTTCACAATTCCTGACATTTAATCCGAGTAAAAATTCCCTGTCTTCGGTCAGTTAGGATCACCACTTTATTTTAAGAATGTGAAATGTCAGAATAATAGTAGAGAGAATGATTTATTTCAGCTTTTATTTCTTTCATCACATTCCCAGTGGGTCAGAAGTTTACATACACTCAATTCGATATTTGGTAGCATTGCCTTTAAATTGTTTAACTTGGGTCAAACGTTTCGGGTAGCCTTCCACAAGCTTCCCACAATAAGTTGGGTGAATTTTGGCCCATTCCTCCTGACAGAGCTGGTGTAACTGAGTCAGGTTTGTAGACCACCTTGCTCACACACGCTTTTTCAGTTCTGCCCACAAATGTTCTATAGGATTGAGGTCAGGACTTTGTGACGGCCACTCCAATACCTTGACTTTGTTGTCCTTAAGCCATTTTGCCTCAACTTTGGAAGTATGCTTGGGGTCATTGTCCATTTGGAAGACCCATTTGCAACCAAGCTTTAACTTCCTGACTGATGTCTTGAGATGTTGCTTCAATATATCCATGTAATTTTCCTTCGTCATGATGCCATCTATTTTGTGAAGTGCACCAATACCTCCTGCAGTAAAGCACCCCCACAACATGATGCTGCCACCCCCGTGCTTCATGGTTGGGATGGTGTTCTTCGGCTTGCAAGCCTCCCCTTTTTCCTCCAAACATAACGATGGTCATTATGGTCAAACAGTTCTATTTATGTTTCATCAGACCAGAGGACATTTCTCCAAAAAGTACGATCTTTGTCCCCATGTGCAGTTGCAAACCGTAGTCTGGCTTTTTTTATGGCGGCTTTGGAGCAGTGGCTTCTTCCTTGCTGAGCGGCCTTTCAGGTTTATGTCGATATAGGCCTCGTTTTACTGTGGATATAGATACTTTTGAACCTGTTTCCTCCAGCATCGTCACAAGGTCCTTTGCTGTTGTTCTGGGATTGATTTGCATTTTTCGCACCAAAGTACGTTAATCTCTAGGAGACAGAACGCGTCTCCTTCCTGAGCGGTATGATGGCTGCGTGGTCCCATGGTGTTTATACTTGCGTACTATTGTTTGTACAGATGAACGTGGCACCTTCAGGCGTTTGGAAATTGCTCCCAAGTATGTACCAGACTTGTGGAGGTCTACAATTGTTTTTCTGAGGTCTTGGCTGATTTCTTTTGATTTTCCCATGATGTCAAGCAAAGAGACAGTGAGTTTGAAGGTAGTTCTTGAAATACATCCACAGGTACAACCCCAACTGACTCAAATAATGTCAATTAGCATATCAGACGCTTCTAAAGCCATGACATCATTTTCTGGAATTTTCCAAGCTGTTTAAAGGCACAGTCAACTTTATGTATGTTAACTTCTGA
This sequence comes from Salmo trutta, assembly GCF_901001165.1. Lineage (NCBI taxonomy): Eukaryota > Metazoa > Chordata > Actinopteri > Salmoniformes > Salmonidae > Salmo > Salmo trutta. Next base: position 42,219,684 of record NC_042974.1, on the reverse strand, counting down.
CCCACTGGAATTGTGATTCAATGAATTATAAGTGAAATAATCTGTCTGTAAACAATTACTTGTGTCATGCACAAAGTAGATGTCCTAACCGACTTGCCAAAACTATAGTTTGTTAACAAGAAATTTGTGGAGTGGTTGAAAAACAAGTTTTAATGACTCCAACCTTCTGACTTCAACTTCACCTGTAAACTTCCAACTTCAACTGTATTTCCTATAAATCTGGAAACACTGGACAGTTACAATACTTAAAAGGGGCTCTATGTGAACCACCACCCCCTTTTGAAAACTAGGCTAATTGCAACAACACTTGCATGCATTCAAACAACTCTCCACGTCTCCCACATCCCTTTCCCTGCCACCTCTGTGGATACCAGCTCTTGAGTCTTTTACCTTTGGTTTTGTCCACCAGCTTCAAACAGCTAAAAATATGATAATTGAGGTTATTGAAAATGTATTTTACAGCAATTTAGATGGTACAATGATTCTCTACACTCTACATTGCTTTTTTGTCACATAAACTGAAATTGAGCGAACAGTGTAGAATTTTAGCAGCCATGAAATGGCAGAGTGTTTTCTACATGTACGTTTACCCCAGTCTGCCAGTCTAAGTGATGCTGACCGAAGAGAGGGAGGGTGCGTCCTTCCAATTTCACAACAAGGAAAAAAATATTGTGAAACACTATCATTCCACTTTTACTGTAGATCTATTAGGGACATTTTCTGAAATTACAATAAATAACTAGATGGTCATTTTCCATGAACAAAAATTGTGTGACTTGCTTTAGCTCTTTGAAAGTATTTTTGTGGCAGTGGATAGGATAGCTTGAACATGTGAAAGTTGGTTTGGTGTCTCGAGCTAGAACGGTTCAAGAGTTACTGTTGGGAAATTATTTTATGCAAATGTTTTAAATGTTTTATGTCACATGCACAAGAACAGTGACATGCCTTTCTTGCAAGCTCCAAACCCAACAATGCAGTAATCAATATCAATGTAGCTCTAAAAATAACAAGGTAGAACAAAAACACATAACAAATAAAAATAAGAAGAACACTAGAAGTAAGAAGCAGGGTCAGTTCCAATACCACATTTACAATGTGCAGGGAAACTTGAGTGATAGAGGTAGATATGTATAGGGCTAAGGTGACTAGGCATCAGGATAAATGATAAACAGAGTAGCAGCAGTGTATATGATGATTTTCTCGCATATGTATTCCACTTTTCTAGGTGGGTGAGGGGAGTGTGGAATGCAACTGAGATTGCGTCATCTATGAATCTGTTGGGGCGGTATGCAAATTGTTGACGTGTGGCAGGTAGCCTAGTGGGCCAGTAACCAAAAGGTTGCTGGATTGAATCCCTGATCTGACAAGGTAAAAATCTGTCATTCTGCCCCTGAACAAGGCAGTTAACCCACTGTTCCATGGTAGGCTGTCATTGTAAATAAGAATTTGTTCTTAACTGACTTTGCCTTGTTAAATAAAGGTAAAAATATATATAATAAAATAAGCAGCCTTTCAAAGCACTTCATGATTACAGATGTGCTACAGGGCAGTAGTCTTTGTGGCATAAAGTCTTAGAGTGCTTGGGAACAGGAATGATGGTAGTCATCTTAATAGCTAAGTAAGCTAGGTAAGTAATGAACCATAATCATAACTCATGACGTTGCTACCCTGCATGAATCTTCAGGTAGCTAACCAACCAGGTTCAATGTTAGCTAGCTAACATTAGGCTATAGCTAGCCAAGCAAATGGCTCTTTCTGTCAGAAACGTGTAATATCTGAAAATGTAGCTAGCTAGACTATCTTACTTGTATACATCATTCATGGTTGGACGTGTCTCCTATCGGATGCCATGGTTGCCCTTAGTTTGAAGATGTAATCTGGAGACAGGTGTTTTCTCCATCTCCTTAGCTATCATACTCAAATTCCACTGATTTCAAAACTCAGTCCTCCAGAAAGTGGAGAGCAACACCTATGCAGTTCAGCCAACTCATTAGCCAATCATGGCTAGCGGGAAGGTTGCTAACTTGTTCTTTGGCTAAACCAAGTAGGCTCGTAATTTAACAATTTTATTCGTATTTACAGATGGCATACACATTTGTTATTAAGGCACATGAAAATTCACGTTTGAGAAGGCATTTTTGCCCAAAAACGCATTTTGATAAAAATGCAAACGGCTCTTCAAACAGCTCTCCTGTGAAGTAATGACCCATGACATGCACCTACTTTCCTAAAACGGGTCACATATGGTAAATAGTTGTTTGGATTTTCTGAATCAGAAATGACTTAAACTGTTGTTTTGGTCTGGCCTCTCTCGAAGTTATGGCGATAGTGACTACCGATTCTATCTATATGCATGGAAGGAATAATACGACGAGAACAGTGAGCTTCACCCCCCAGTGAAGGGCCCTGTCCTGCACCACTTCTACTGAGTCTGAGCCAGCAACTTGTGTACGAGTGGCAGGAGTTTTTTTTGTTTAAAAAAAAAAATGTTTAGTCATTTAGCAGACGCTCTTATCCAGAGCAACTTACAATAGTGAAAGCATACATTTCATGCAATTTCTTTTTTTTTTGTACTGGCCCCCCGTGGGAATCAAACCCACAACCCTGGCGTTGCACACACCATGCTGGCGTTGCACACACCATGCTGGCGTTGCAAACACCATGCTCTACCAACTGAGCCACAGGGAAGGCCTGTACTAGCCTGTGGCCCAGGCCTTCCCTGTGGCTCAGGGGGGCTGTCCTGACCCAGCGTGGGCTGTCCTGATATCAGAGTGGGGGCTGTCCTGACCCAGCGTTCTGCCCTGGACCTCAAGTTACATCCCTGCGCCTTCTTCTCCCATCGCTTCAATGCCATGTAGAGGAACTGTGGGGAATCGTAAGCTTCTCGTGGTGAAGATGGCGTTGGAGGAGGGGAGGTACTGGCTTGAGGGGGCGGAACATCTGTTCATTGTGTAGACCGAACACAAGAACCTGGAATATCTCTGCACCGCCAAGCGTCTCAATTCCAGGCAAGCTAGGTGGGCCACAGGAATGGAAGACCCAGAGTTACCTCTGCAGCAAAGGATAAGTTCATTAGAGTTACCAGCCTCAGAAATTGTAGCCCAAATAAATGATTCACAGAGTTCAACTAACAGACACATCTCAACATCAACTGTTCAGAGGAGACTGTGAATCAGGCCTTCATGGTCGAATTGCTGCAAAGAAACCACTACTAAAGGACACAAATAATAAGAAGAGACTTGCTTGGGCCAAGAAACCTGAGCAATGGACATTAGACCTGTGGAAATGTGTCCTTTGGTCTGATGAGTCCAAATTGGAGATTTTTGGTTCCAACCGCTGTGTCTTTGTGAGACGTGGTGTGGGTGAACGGATGATCTCCACATGTGCATTTCCCACCGTAAAGCATAGAGGAGGAGGTGTTATGGTGTGTGGGTGCTTTACTGGTGACACTGTCTGTGATTTATTTAGAATTCAAGGCACACTTAACCAGCAAGGCACACAGCATTCTGCAGCGATACGCCATCCCATCTGATTTGCGCTTAGTTGGACTATCATTTGTTTTTCATCAGGACAATGATCCAACACACCTCTAGGCTGTGTAAGGGCTATTTTACCAAGAAGGAGAGTTATGGAGTGCTGCATCAGATGACCTGGCCTACACAATCCCCCGACCTCAACCCAATTGAGATGGTTTTGGATGAGTCGGACCGCAGAGTGAAGGAAAAGCAGCCAACAAGTGCTCAGCATATGTTGGAACTCCTTCAAGACTGTTAGAAAAGCATACCAGGTGAAGCTGGTTGAGAGTGCCAAGCAAAGCTTTCATCAAGGCAAAGGGTGGCTATTTGAAGAATCTCAAATATAAAATATATTTTGATTCACAAAAAGCTCTATCTTGACTTATTGAACTCTTTAGGAACTCGCCTTTCATCTCATATTGATCTTGTCCATCTATGACAAACAGAAAGTGTTTTTTGTTTAAAATCTATACATTTTTTAGATTAATGGCTATAAATCAAGCTCTGGATGTGCTATAGTGATGAAAACACTCTCTCCTGCTGCACTACACTATACAAATTAGGGGATCAACATGGGTTCTTCTAAGATCCTCAAAGTTCTTTGAAGAACCTTAGGGTTCTTGGCTCTGAAAACTGCCACCAAAAGGTTATTCCATGAACCTTATAGGAGGTGGGGGTGCTTGCAGGAACCTAGCTGCCCAACTGAAACATTTGGATTTGAATTTGAAAGGACAACAGATGCAGGAACTTAACTGACAAAAATGTAAAGATCTCCTCAATTTAAGGTAAGTTCTGTCCCTTGTATGATCTAAATTGATATTGTTTTATGATGATCATTGTCATGACGTTGGCCTGAGAGGGGAGGTTTATGACCCCCATAAATACCTTTCCCCTTTTTCCTCTCTCTACTCTACCGATGTGACTATTGAAAATCCCTTTGTTAACATTGAGAGAGAGAGTCTGGTGACATCAAAAGATGGGAAACCATATTTCGGTAATCCAACCAGTTAAAATATGCGTTGTGACTTAATGAATATGATGTCAGTTTAGTTGGCGTCTGAGACATGATTACTGATGATAGGACGACATAAATTGTATCTTGGAAAATCTACACATTCTAGTTATCAGATTCACATGGAATTGTTGTGCAATTTAAATGTTTAAATATGAAACTATTTGTGAAAAGATGAAATGTAAGTTTTAGCTTCTTAAATGAGAGAACAGTGTATCATAGAGAAACTGCTCACTCAGAGGCCCCTCCCAAGTGAACAGACATGGGTTGTAAACTATGAAACACGGCCCTCTCTCCCAATCCTATATAAGCCCCTTGACGAAAATTTAACTTTCTGTTCCAAGGACGTGCAGACTGGCAGTCCCCACGTTGAAAGGACAAAGACCACCTACAGAACTAAGCCAACATCAGCAAGAACCTAACGAAATTAGCATCGAATTTCAATGTGAAGGTGACGACCTACACGCCGGAAGGATGAATTTCAACTATACCAGCCAGAATATAGCATGAGCTTAAAGTATGGCAACTTGGTATGAACTTTGAACTCTTATTCACTAAAGACACGGCACCATCTATCTTTTCATGTTCGTGCAAATCCTTCTAAAATAGATAATGGACACAATTCAATGGATATCAATCAACAAAGAGGAAAGAATATGTAGGCTATAAGAATATGTTGAAGGCTATCTGTATTGGGTGCAGATGACTGAACTGCTCATTTTTGTTTCTGTGTCTGCAGGTATACAGAGGAGGGCGCATACTAAGGTATATGAATTGGTATTGGTATGTTATGCAGATCACAGTTACATCCTCCTCCCTTACCTCTTCAATAAATATCCCATAGGCCTCTACATTATGGACAAGGTATGTCTATGAAAACCATTATCAAGTGTTTTTTCTTTCATTCACATTTACCACAAAAACCAAGGTATGAGTACTGTCATGTGCATGTTTTTTTAATCATCTGTATAATTTTTGGGGATTCACAGACTTCACCCTCCCTACATCTCTGATGAATATAAAATGAAACCTGTTCATTCACCATGCACTGCTAAATCATTCTGGCTATGGATACGGACAACAACACATTAACAGGAAAACGCCAGAGGATATACCCATTGGACTTGGGGCTCTGCTGTGAGTTTACCTCATATTTAGATTTTTCTATTCTGCTTTGCCACTAAAATCATAATAAACACTGAAAACTAAAATATTCTGTTATTGTTGTTATTGTTATGCATATTATTATTCATAATAATAATAATAGAGGCGGTGGGGGGGTAGTTAAAACATTTACCCCAAAAGGTACTTCAAAAGGTTATTTGAAGAGCCATTAAATTTGAAGAACCTCTAAAGGATACTCCGGGAACCTTTACTTTTTAGAGTATATAATGTAAGGATTGCAGGCATGTGTTTTGTCAGTATTTGTGACATAGGATTCAGCCAGGAGTTGATGGACAGTTGAAAGAGCGAGTTAAATGGTAGGACGGACATCCCAGCTTCAAGTTCTTTCAGATTTCACACCCAACGTCACACAGGAGGACAAAATATACTACTGTGTCTGTGGGAACCAGTGCTATTGCTCAATGCAAGCAATTTCAAATGTATCTGTCCACAGATATATTTATAAGCAAAAATGTCAGTTGGAACCGATACCAGAAACACGGCAGTCTCCTAAACAGGGGACTTTGACATTTAAGACATTTTAAGTTATACTTTTTTTTTCTCCTTCTAAAAAACCTCATCCACTTTAATGGGATTTCTTCAAAATATCTAAGGGTCCCACTGTGACATCATGACTTCCAACACTTACAGTAAACAATGTAACTTTTGACACAAATCAGCTACTTTAACCACTTTCCCAAAAGGTTAGAGGGTACAGATGCAGGATCTTAATTTGATTTATTTTGTAGCTGAGAATTTTCCTTCACAGCAGAAAATGCTAATTTGTAGTGTATTTGAAGTTTAAAAAAGGCTTCTAAAATGTGTAATTTCCACTTTAAAATGTTAGACTTTATTTTTCCCTAGCGGAAAATGTATCAACCCCTGCAAACAAATTCCATTAATTATAATACACATACTAATTCAAATTTCCTGTTGCTGCAGCCAACCAAATAATGTTACCTTGTCACGACGAACTGACGACATAAACTTTCATACTGGTTTCGTACTAGTTACGTAAGTGCGAACAGTGAAAGACCCATTTTGGTTGGTACAACGTAAGTTGTTTACATTGTTTACATTGTCATTTCGTTGTCAGTACGTCGTGACAACGTTATGTATTTAAGGTTGCCTATTCGTCATTTGCAATCCAGCATTGCAGGTATTTGGTTATGCCATATTGGGCAATTTTGCAGAAACATGAGTCCACCAAGCCTACCTGTTGCCTTCTGTCCACTCCTGTAGCATCAACCATATGAATTCCTATTTAGCCTACCCTCTGTGTGCATGGTGTGGTGTTTAACTTCTTTTAAATAAGGTAACACTTTGTAGAGTTAGATTGTACTCCTACATTCCACACTGTTCTCCTGCTTTGTGTTTATCCACAATTCCCTGCTCTCTTAAAGGTGCACAACACATTTAAGTATGATCATCACACATGGATTCTATCAACCCATGCCCCTTATCCAGATAGCGCTGCTGATAAAGCTCACCAGTCAAGAAATGTTATCTTCTAGCAGATAGCATAACAACAACAGACATGGCAGCTCTGCTTCTAGCTCCTAAGCAACTTTGCATATTTTTTTTGTATGTTATTTCCTACCTTATTAGCCCAGAACATTTTTGGTGTTATTACTGTAAGGGAACATTTTATTGTCTGAAGTGATAGCCTTGAATTGTACACAGGAATGTTTTTTGTGTTATTACTGTAAAGGAACATTTTATTGTCTGAAGAGATAGAAGATTCATACTGTGTACAATTCAAGGCTATCACCCTATCTTGGTTCATGCAGGTGACTGTGACCTCCTCCTCAGATCATTTGGAAGAACGCCCAGAATATGTTCTGGAAGTTAAGATAGAAGACATTGCTCAGTTTCTTGAGAAACTGAGCCGGTGCAATAACAGTCACCTGCAAGAACCAACCCTATGATCCATGCTTATGTGGCTTTGTGTAGCAGTATATAAGAGGATTAGGGGGACCACCCTGGCAAAGCTTGTGGCAGACGTGTAACGGTAGCTAGCGAACTTCCGTACATCGCAGTATTCCGTACACTTGACCTTATTTTACCGCCCCAAAAATGTAATACTTCCAGGTAAACTGTAATATTAATACCATTGTAAAGCACAATTTCTCCCCTTTCCAGAAAAATCAATGATGAGACCCTCATGCTGCCCGTCTCTGCATGTTTGAAGAAGGCAATGGAGCTCCACCGGGTCTTTTTAAAAATGGCAGAGGGGGAAGTGAAGGCTACTGAGTGATAGTAAAAGAGAAAGATATGTTATGTGGGGAAACTGCTTTTTTCACCTGATTTGTCCAACTTATCACCTCTAAAATGTAAATCAAATCAAAGTTTATTTGTCACGTGCGCCGAATACAACAGGTGTAGTAGACCTTACAGTGAAATGCTTACTTAAAGGCTCTAACCAATAGTGCGCGAAAAAAGGTATGTGTGTGTGTGTGTGTGTGTGTGTGTGTGTGTGTGTGTGTGTGTGTGTGTGTGTGTGTGTGTGTGTGTGTGTGTAGGCAAGTAAAGAAATAAAACAACAGTAAAAAGATATTTGAAAATAACAGTAGCAAGGCTATATACAGACACCGGTTAGTCAGGCTTATTGAGGTAGTATGTACATGTAGGTATGGTTAAAGTGACTATGAATATATGATGAACAGAGAGTAGCCGTAGCATAAAAAGAGGGGTTGGTGGGTGATGGGACACAATGCAGATAACCATTTGGTTACCTGTTCAGGAGTCTTATGGCTTGGGGGTAAAAACTGTTGAGAAGCCTTTTTGTCCTAGACTTGGCACTCCGGTACCACTTGCCATGCGATAGTAGAGAGAACAGTCTATGACTGGGGTGGCTGGGGTCTTTGACAATTTTTAGGGCCTTCCTCTGACACCGCCTGGTGTAGAGGTCCTGGATGGCAGGCAGCTTAGCCCCAGTGATGTACTGGGCCGTACGCACTACCCTCTGAAGTGCCTTGCGGTCGGAGGCCGAGCAATTGCCGTACCAGGCAGCGATGCATCCGGTCAGGATGCTCTCGATGTTGCAGCTGTAGAACTTTTGAGGATCTCAGGACCCACGCCAAATCTTTTTAGTTTCCTTAGGGGGAATAGGTTTTATCTTGACCTCTTCACGACTGTCTTGGTGTGTTTGGACCATTCGAGTTTGTTGGTGATGTGGACACCAAGGAACTTGAAGCTCTCAACCTGCTCCACTACAGCCCCGTCGATGAGAATGGGGGCGTGCTCGGTGCTCCTTTTCCTGTAGTCCACAATCATCTCCTTAGTCTTGGTTACGTTGAGGGATAGGTTGTTATTCTGGCACCACCGGCCAGGTCTCTGACCTCCTCCCTATAGGCTGTCTCGTCATTGCCAGTGATCAGGCCTACCACTGTTGTGTCGTCTGCAAACTTAATGATGGTGTTGGAGTTGTGCCTGGCCATGCAGTCGTGGGTGAACAGGGAGTACAGGAGGGGACTGAGCACGCACCCCTGGGGAGCTCCAGTGTTGAGGATCAGCGTGGCAGATGTGTTGCTACCTACCCTCACCACCTGGGGGCGGCCCGTCAGGAAGTCCAGGATCCAGTTGCAGAGGGAGGTGTTTAATCCCAGGTTCCTTAGCTTAGTGATGATCTTTGAGGGTACTATGGTGTTGAACACTGAGCTGTAGTCAATGAATAGCATTCTCACATAGGTGTTCCTTTTGTCCAGGTGGGAAAGGGCAGTGTGGAGTGCAATAAAGATTGCATCATCTGTGGATCTGTTTGGGCGGTATGCAAATTGGAGTGGGTCTAGGGTTTCTGGGATAATGGTGTTGACGTGAGCCATTACCAGCCTTTCAAAGCACTTCATGGCTACGGACATGAGTGCTACGTGTCTGTAGTCATTTAGGCAGGTTGCCTTTGTGTTCTTAGGCACAGGGACTATGGTGGTCTGCTTGAAACATGTTGGTATTACAGACTCAATCAGGGACATGTTGAAAATGTCAGTGAAGACACCTGCCAGTTGGTCAGCACATGCCCGGAGCACACGTCCTGGTAATCCATCTGGCCCCGCAGCCTTGTGTATGTTGACCTGTTTAAAGGTCTTACTCATGTCAGCTACGGAGAGTGTGATCACACAGTCGTCCGGAACAGCTGATGCTCTCATGCATGCCTCAGTGTTGCTTGCCTCGAAGCGAGCATAGAAGTGATTTAGCTCGTCTGGTATGCTCGTGTCACTGGGCAGCTCGCGGCTGTGCTTCCCTTTGTAGTCTGTAATTGTTTGCAAGCCCTGCCACATCCGACGAGCTTCGGAGCCGGTGTAGTATGATTCAGCCCTGTATTGACGCTTTGCCTGTTTGATGGTTCTTCGCAGGGCATAGCGGGATTTATTGTAAGCTTCCAGGTTAGAGTCCCGCACTTTGAAAGTGGCAGCTCTACCCTTTAGCTCAGTGCGAATGTTGCCTGTAACCCATGGCTTCTGGTTGGGGTATGTACGTACAGTCACTGTGGGGACGACGTCCTCGATGCACTTATTGATAAAGCCGGTGACTGATGTGGTGTATTCCTCAATGTCATTGGAAGAATCCAGGAACATGTTCCAGTCTGTGATAGCAAAACAGTCCTGTAGTTTAGCATCTGCTTCATCTGACCACTTTTTTATAGACTGAGTCACTGGTGCTGCCTGCTTAAATTTTAGCTTGTAAGCAGGAATCAGAAGGATAGAGTTGTGGTCGGATTTACCATATGGAGGATGAGGGAGAGCTTTGTACACGTCTCTGTGTGTGGAGTACAGGTAATCTAGAATTTCTTTCCCTCTGGTTGCACATTTAACATGTTGATAGAGATTTGGTAGAACTGATTTAAGTTTCCCTGCATTAAAGTCTCCGGCCACTAGGAGCACCGCCTCTGGGTGAGTGGTTTCCTGTTTGCTTATTTCCTTATACAGTTGACTGAGTATGGTCTTAGTGCCAGCATCTGTTTGTGGTGGTAAATAAACAGCCACGAAAAGTATAGCTGAGAACTCTCTAGGCAAGTAGTGTGGCCTGCAATTTATCACAATATACTCTACTTCAGGCGAGCAAAATCTAGAGACTTCCTTAGATTTCGTGCACCAGCTGTTGTTTACAAATATGCACAGACCGCCCCCCCTGGTCTTACCGGAGTGTGCTGTTTTATCCTGCCGGTGCAGCGTATATCCCGCTAGCTGAATATCCATGTCATCATTCAGCCACGATTCCGTGAAACATAGGATATTACAGTTTTTGATGTCCCGTTGGTAGGATATTCGTGACCGTACCTCGTCTAATTTATTGTCCAATGATTGCACGTTGGCGAGTAATATTGACGGTAACGGCAGCTTTCCTACTCGCCTTCTGCGGGTCCTGATGAGGCATCCGGCTCTTCGTCCTCTGTACCTGCTTCGCTTCTTCTTGCGAATAACTGGGATGTCGGCCCTGCCGGTTGTTTGGAGAATATCATGTGAGTCTTGCTTGTTGTTGAAAAAATCTTTGTCTAATCCGAGGTGAGTGATCGCTGTCCTGATATCAAGAAGCTCTTTTTTGCCGTAAGATACGGTGGCAGAAACATTATGTACAAAATAAGTTACAAATAACGTGAAAAAAACCCACATAATAGCACAATTGGTTGGGCGCCCGTAAAACTGCTGACATTTCTTCCGGCGCCACTATAAAGATTTTATATAATGTCTCATTACATACTTATTTGAAGGTTTGTGTCGAATTTGAATAACTTTAGCGCCGCCCTAAAAACCCTGCGGCTGTCACGGCTTTTGAGAGTCATGACGGCTTACAGTGACGACGCAAAAAAAATAACTATCGAATGAATTAACTGTTGATAAACTCACAAGTAATTAACTTTACACTCAATTCAAGGGGCTTTATTGGCATGGGAAACATGTTCACATTGTCAAAGCAAGTGAAATAGATAATAAACAAAAGTGTGCAAAGCTGTGTGCAAGAGTGTGCAAAGCTGTCATCAAGGCAATGGGTGGCTATTTGAAGAATCTCAAATATAAAATATATGTTGATTTGTTTAACACTTTTTTTTGGTTACTACATGATTCCATATGTGTTATTTCATAGTTTATGTTTTCACTATTATTCTAAAATGTAGAAAAGAGTAAAAAAATTAATTTAAAAACCCTTGAATGAGGTGTTCTATAAAACTTTTGACCGGTAGTGTATGTTGTGACAGTCGTGTATATTCCCTGTCAATTACTACTCTAGACTTTGTGCAAACTGGAAAACACATATCCGCATTTATTAAAACTGGGGACTTTAACCTGTTTGGAATAGGGGGCAGTATTGAGAATTTTGGAAAAAATATGTGCCCATTTTTAACTGCCTCCTACACCAACTCAGAAGCTAGAATATGCATATTATTGTTCAGGTTTGGATAGAAAACACTCTGAATTTTCTAAAACTGTTTGAATGGTGTCTGTGAGTATAACAGAACTCCTATGGCAGGCAAAAACCTGACAAGGTTTCAAGCAGGAAGTACCCTGTCTGACAAGGAGTCGTGCGTCTTGCATCTGTTTATTGAAAAGTAAGGATCTTAGCTGTAACGTGACAATTCCCAGGGCTCCGATAGGCTCTCAGAACCCGGGAAATAACTGAAGGTTAACGAGGCAGCCTCAGGCTGAAACACATTATCGGCTTTGGCAAGTGGCGGCTCAGAGGACCTTTGAATGAGGCGCATGCACGATTCGCTCCTGAGGAGAAATTTTATTCGGCTGTTTAGGCTCAATGCATATTCCGGTCGGAATATTATCACTTTTCTACGAGATAAATGGCATAAAAATTGGTTTTAAACAGCGGTTGACATGCTTCGAAGTACGGTAATGGAATATTTAGACATTTTTTGTCACGCCAATGCTCCATGCTCGAGACCGTGATGTAGCATTCTGATAGTGTCTAGAACTCACGAACAAAACGTCGCTGTTTGGATATAACGATGGATTATTTGGGACCAAACCAACATTTGTTATTGAAGTAGAAGTCCTGGCAGTGTATTCTGACGAAGAACAAGCAAGGTAAGAACATTTTTCTTATAGGAAATGTGATTTTGGTGGAGGCTGACCTGGGTGTGTGTCTAAATAGCTAGCCCTGTGATGCCGGGCTATGTACTTAGATTATTGCAAAATGTGCTTCATCCGAAAAGCTATTTTAAAATCGGACATATCGAGTGCATATGCTTTTTGTGAACGTTTATCGTGAGTAATATAGCAAACTGTTAGTAAATTCCCCGGAAGTTTGCGGGGGTTATGCTTTTTCTGAACGTCACATGCTAATGTAAAAAGCTGTTTTTTGACATAAATATGAACTTGATTGAACAGACATGCATGTATTGTATAACACAATGTCCTAGGTGTGTCATCTGATGAAGATCATAAAAGGTTAGTGCTGCATTTAGCTGTGGTTTGGGTTTATGTGACATGATATGCTAGCTTGAAAAATGGGTGTCTGATTATTTCTGGCTGGGCACTCTGCTGACATAATCTAATGTTTTGCTTTCGTTGTAAAGCCTTTTTGAAATCGGACAGTGGGGTTAGATTAACGAGATTCTTGTCTTTAAATAGCTGTAAAATAGTCATATGTTTGAGAAATTGAAGTAATAGTATTTCTAACGATTCAAAAATCGCGCCACTGGATTTCAGTGGCTGTTACGTAGGTGGGACGAGTTCGTCCCACATGCGCCAGAGAGGTTAATGAAGCAAATTTGAGGAAAATGCTACCGAAGTTCTATCAACACATTGCCTGTAGTAGTCGTGCTTCAAAAACTCTCAAACATTGTTATTCTCCCTTCAGGGATGGCTACAAGGCCCTCACCCGCCCTCCCTTCGGGAAATGAGATCATGACTCCATTCTGCTCCTCTCTTCCTATAGGCAGAAACTCAAACAGGAAGTACCTGTGCTGAGGTCTATTCAACGCTGGTCTGACCAATTGGAATACATGCTTCAAGATTGTTTTGATCAAGCGGACTGGGATATGTTCCGGGTTGCCTCTGAGAACAACATTGATGCATACACTGACACGGTGACTGAGTTCATCAGGAAGTGTGTAGTGGATGTTGTTCCCACTGTGACTATTAAAACCTACTCAAATCAAAAAACGTGGATAGATGGCAGCATTTGCGCAAAACTGAAAGCGCAAACAATCGCATTTAACCACGCCAAGGTGACTGGGAATATGGTTGAATACAAACAGTGCAGTTATGCCCTCCGTAAGGCTATCAAACAGGCAAAACGTCAGTACAGAGACAAATTGGAGTCGCAATTCAATGGCTCAGACACAAGACATATGTGGCAGGGACTCCTGACAATCACGGATTACAAAGGGAAAACCAGCCATGTCGCAGACACCGACGTCTTGCTCCCGGACAAGTTAAACACCTTCTTCGCCCACTTTGAGGATAACACAGTGCCACGACACGAGCTACTCCCGAGGACTGTGGGCTCTCATTCGTTTGCAATGACTCAGAAAATAGGGCACCTATTGGTAGATGGATAAAGACTTTTTAAAAAGCAGATATTAAATATCTCTTTGTATCATCACACCAAGTCACTACAAAGACAGGCGTCATTCCTAACTCAATTGCTGGAGAGGAAGGAAACCGCTTAGGGATTTCACCATGAGGCCAATGATGACTTTAAAACAGAGAGTTTAATGACTGTGAAAGGAGAAAACTGTTGTAGTTACTCCACAGTACTAACCTAATTGGCAGAGTGAAAAGAAGGAAACCTGTAAAGAAAAACAATATTCCAAAACATGCTTCCTGTTTGCAATAAGGCACTAAAGTAAAACTTGAACAAATGAGGCAAAGAAAGGAACTTTATATCCTGAATACAAAGTGTTATGTTTGGGGAGAATCCAGCACAGCACATCACTGAGTACCACTCTTTATATTTTCAAGCATGGTGGTGGCTGCATTATGTTATGGGTATGCTTGTCATCAACAAGGACAAGGGAGTTTATTTTAGGATAAAAATAAACGGAATAGGGCTAAGCACAGGCAAAGTATTTGAGGAAAACATGTTTCAGTCTGCTTTCCAACAGACACTGGGAGACAAATTCACCTTTCATCAGGACAATAATCTAAAACACAAGGCCAAATATACACTAGAATATATACAATGTTACTTACTAAGACAACATTGAATGTTCCTGAGTGAGTTTTGATTTAAATCGGCTTGAAAATCTGTGGTAAGACTTGAAAATATCTGTCTAAAAATTATCAACAACCAACTTGACAGAACTTTAATATTTTTTTTCAATAATGATATGCAAATATTTTACAATCTGTCACACCCTGATCTGTTTCATCTGTTTTTGTGCTTGTCTCCACCCACCTCCAGTTGTCGCCCATCTTCCCCATTATACCGTGTATTTATACCTGTGTTCTCTGTTTGTTTGTTGCCAGTTCGTTTTGTTTTGTGAAACCTACCAGCGTTTGTTCGCCTGCTCCTGTCAGTATTTATGCTGCAGTAGTTTATGTGTCGGGGGGCTAGGGTCAGTCTGTAACATCTGGAGTATTCCTCTTGTCTTATCCGGTGTCCTGTGTGAATTTAAATATGCTCTCTCTAATTCTCTCTTTCTCTCTTTCTTTCTTTCTCTCGGAGGACCTGAGCCCTAAGACCATGCCTCAGGACTACCTGGCATGATGACTCCTTGCTGTCCCCAGTCCACCTGGCTGTGCTGCTGCTCCAGTTTCAACTCTTCTGCCTGCGGCTATGGAACCCTGACCTGTTCACCGGACGTGCTTGTTGCACCCTCGACAACTACTATGATTATTATTATTTGACCATGCTGGTCATTTATGAACATTTTAACATCTTGACCATGTTCTGTTATAATATCCACCCGGCACAGCCAGAAGAGGACTGGCCACCCCTCATAGCCTGGTTCCTCTCTAGGTTTCTTCCTAGGTTTTTGGCCTTTCTAGGGAGTTTTTCCTAGGGAGTTTTTCCTAGCCACTGTGCTTCTTTCACATGCATTGCTTGCTGTTTGGGGTTTTAGGCTGGGTTTCTGTACAGCACTTTGAGATATCAGCTGATGTACGAAGGGCTATATAAATAAATTTGATTTGATTTGATTTTGATTTGTTCTTGCTCATGTTTTCTAGTAATTCCCAGTTTTGACCGTTCTGCCTGCCCTGACCTTGCCTGCCGATCTATACCTTGCCCTACCTCTCTGGATTATTGACCCGCCTGCCTTGAGACTGCCTGCTGTTCTGGACCTTTTGCACCCTCTCAGGGCTGTGAATACATGCTGTATGTAAATTAGACATTTCAATATTTAATTTTCAAACCATTTGCAAACATTCTAAAAACATGTTTTCACTTTGTCATTATGGGGTGTAGATATGTGAGAAACAAAAGTAATGTAATACATTTTGAATTCAGGCTTTATCACAACAAAATGTGGAATAAGAATGATATGCTACCAAACAAAAGCTACAGCTGTTTGTCAGAGTTTAGAGTGATGAAACTAACTAGCTAAAGTCAGCTAACAGCTCTCTAATGTCTCATCATTGAGCAGCCCAAAGGAGCCCTTGCTATGGATAGCCCTTGCTATGCCCAACTTCCATCAACGCATCTCCTTCGCCTCTAGCGGTGATAAAGTCCTAGACCACTGTTACTCTACCCACAAGCAAGCATACAAGGCCCTCCCTCGTCCACCATTTGGCAAATCAGATCATGATGCTGTACTCCTTTTTTCTGTTTACAAGCAGAAGCTGAGGTTGGAGCTAAAATAAAGGACAGGGCTACCACACAAAGGAATATCGCAGACAACCCTGAGGCTATGGCTGAGGACAGAAACAAGTACAAGAAGTCCTGTTACGACATAAAATGAGCTAACGGACAATGTAGGAATAAGGTGGAATCATACCACACAGGCTCTGATGCCCGCCGCATGTGGCAGCGGCTACAGTCCATTACGAATTACAAAGGAAGACCCAACAGGGATCTGCCCAACGATGCCTCTCTTCCAGACAAATCAGTGCATTTTATGAACACTTTGACAATAACAACACCATACCGGGTTTGATAGTCCCCGCTGACTGGGTTATTTCACTCTATTCGAGGCCGAATTGAGTAAGGTCTTTAATCAGATCAACACTGCAAGGCCGCTTGCAGGCATATTCATGGTAAATTTCAACCTCTCCTTGTCCCAGTCTGTAATCCCCACATGTCTTAACAAAAGACTCCACAATGCAAGTAACCATTTCGGGTGCCTTCGTAAATTCAGTCTGGCCATCTACTCCGATTTCAGCACACTCTCGTGTGAGTGTGCCAGAGAGCGCAGAATAACTGATGAATTTACGAACGCTCAAGACCCGTTGTATATGGCCGGTGTCAGTAAACTCATCGACCAGAGCATCCGGTGTTCGCTCTAAACGCGAAACCCGAGGAATTTACGAAAGGACAATCTGAAAGCACAGTTGCAGTCACCAACACTCTGGATAACATAACAGCCTAACCAGCTCTGCTAGGGCGAGTAATGTTCAGTGAGCTGTTCTCTCTCACTTAGATGTCTGGAAGTAGCTAACAAGTTAGCTTGGGTGCTTGCCTGCTGTTGTTAGTACATTGGGACTCTTAAAGAGATGGGTGGGGCTGAAGCTTAAGAGGGTGTGAACGATGCTGAATGGGTGTAGACAAAAAGGGCTCTCCAATAGTAGTACCAAAACATTCAAAGCACATTTTCTCAAAAGTGAGTTTAAAAGTTGATCAACTTTCAAAGCAAAATTACTTTCCGATTGTTCCTCAACTGTAGTGTATGATATGCCATTTTGTAGCTCTGAGTCTCTACTTTTATCCAATGTAAAAAAATGCCATTTAACATTTTGCTACATTAGACCGATTTGAGCCAGTCGGTCACATATGAAGAAGTATTACCTTCTCAATTTTCTTAATACAAAATTCCTGAGACAAATGTCAAAGAGCATACCAACCCACTGTTGAAACCATTTTCCAAATTGGCTTATACTCCCTTATCATACTGGCGATGTCACACCCTGATCTGTTTCACCTGTCTTTGTGATTGTCTCCACCCCCCTCCAGGTGTCGTTCTGCACGCCTTCCAAATTCCACCCCCAGTCCAACGGATAGTCGGAGCGAGCCAATCAGAACTTAGAGACGACTCTTCTCTGCCTAGTCTCCGCCAACTCTACCACCTGGAGTCAGCAGCTGGTATGGGTTGAGTACGCCCGCAACACCCTTCCTTGCTCCGCCGCGGGTCTTTCGCATTTCGAGTGTTCCTTGGGATATCAGCCTCCGCTCTTCCCCGAGCAAGAGGAAGAAGTAAGCAATCCCTCTGCCCAGATGTTCAACCGCCGCTGTCACCGTACCTGGAAGAGAGCCCGGGCTGCTCTGTTGAAGATCACTTCCAGGTATAGGCGCAAGCAGATCGCCACTGGACCCCTGCTCCATGCTATCGGCTCAGGCAGATGGGTATGGCTCTCCACCCGGGACCTGCCCCTCCGGGTGGAGTCCTGTAAACTTTCCCCCCGTTTCATCTGCTCGTTCCCCATCTCTAGAGTCATTAGCCCCACTGCTGTTCGTCTTTTGTTACCCCATACCCTCAGTATTCACCCTACTTTCCATGTGTCTAGGATTAAGCCCGTGTCTCATAGCCCTTTGTCTTCTGTTTCCAGGCCCACCCCTCCTCCCCATGACATCGATGGCCATCTGGTGTACACGGTGAGACGCCTCCTGAGTGTTCGACCACGGGCCAGGGGTTTCCAGTACCTGGTTGACTGGGAGGGTTATGGCCTGGAGGAGAGGTGCAGGGTCCCCGCTAGAGACATCCTGGACCCAGCCTTCATCGCCAACTTCCACCGTTGGCACCACGGTCAACCAGGTATGCACCCAGGTAGGATGCCATGTGGCGCCCCTGGAGGGGGGGTACTGTCACACCCTGATGTGTTTCACCTGTTGTTGTGATTGTCTCCACCCAGCTCCAAGTGTCACCCATCTTCCCCATTATCCCCTATGTATGTATACCTGTGTTCTCTGTCTGTCTGTTGCCAGTTCATCTTGTTTATCAATTCAACCAGCGTTTTTGTTCTCAGCTCCTGCTTTTCCCAGCCTCTCTTTTTCTCGCCCTCCTGGTTTTGGCCCTTGCCTGTCCTGACTCTGAACCCACATGCCTGACCACTCTGCCTGCCTCTGACCCTGAGCCTGCCTGCCGACCTGCACCTTTACCCCACCTCTGGATTATTGAGCTCTGCCTACCCTGACCCTGAGCCTGCCTGCCGTCTGGTACCGTTGCCCCACTTCTGGTTTACTGACCACTGCCTGCCTTGACCTGTCTATTGCCTGCCCCTGTTGGATTATTAAACCATTGTTAATTCGATGTTGTCTGCATCTGGGTCTTACCTTCATACCTGATAGGCGACCTCACCGCAGAGTTACAGGGTCAGAGAGTTAGAGAGCTAACCCTTAGGGAGAAATCCCAACCGTACTGCAGACCCAATCTGGTGAGATTTGTATCGAAACAAAACCAAAAACCAACCAAACAATAACAGCTATACACTTCTTCATATTATACTTAAATCTCACCCAATGGGTGGCAGGTAGCCTAGTGGTTAGAGAGTTGGGCCAGTAACTGAAAGGTTGCTAGATCGAATCCCCGAGCTGACAAGGTAAAAATCTGTCGTTCTGCCCCTGAACAAGGCGGTTAACCCACTGTTTCTAGGCCGTCATTGTAAATAAGAATTTGTTCTTAACCTGTCTGGGCTAGGGGGCAGTATTTTCACGGCCGGATGAAAAACGTACCCAATTTAAACAGGTTACTACTCTGGCCCAGAAACTAGAATATGCATATTATTAGTAGATTTGTTTTGAAAGCACTCTGAAGTTTCTAAAACTGTTTGAATGGTGTCTGTGAGTATAACAGAACTCATATGGCAGGCAAAAACCTCAGAAAAATCCAAGCAGGAAGTGGAAAGTCTGAGAATTGTAGTTCTTCTTTTGATTCTCTATCGAAGCTACAGTGTCTGTGGGGTGACGTTGCACTTCCTAAGGCTTCCATTGGCTGTCTAAAGCCTTCAGATAGTGGTTTGAGCATTCCTGTCACTGGGCAGATAATAGGAGCTCAGTTACTGAGTGGTCTGCCTGGCAACAAAGGGATTGGATATGCGCAGTCACGTGAGCACGCCGTTCCTTCTTTTTCTTCTTGAATGAATATGCTGTTGTCTGGTTGGAATATTATCACAATTTTACGTTAAAAATACCATAAAGATTGATTTTAAACAGCGTTTGACATGCTTCTAAGTACGGTAATGGAACATTTTGACTTTTCGTCTCTCGTTCCGCGCTCGTGCGTTATGCATTTGGATAAGTGATCTGAACGCATGAACAAAATGGAGGTATTTGTACATAAATATGGAATATTTCGAACAAAAACAACATTTCTTGTGGAAGTAGCAGTCCTGGGAGTGCATTCTGATGAAGATCAGCAAAGGTAAGAGAATATTTCTAATACTAATTCTGAGTTTAGGTTGCCCCGAACATGGCGGGTGTCTGAATAGCTCACCGTGATGGTTGAGCTATGTACTCAGAATATTGAAAAATGTGCTTTCTCCGTAAAGCTATTTTAAATTCTGACACAGCGGTTGCATCCAGGGGTAGTCTATCTATAATTCTTAACCTCTCTAGGGTCGGCGGGACGAAATCGTCCCACCTACGTAGCAGCCAGTGGAATCCTGTGGCGCGTTGTTCAAATACCTTAGAAATGCTATTACTTCAATTTCTCAAACATATGACTATTTTACACCATTTTAAAGACAAGACTCTCGTTAATCTAACCACACTGTCCGATTTCAAAAAGGCTTTACAACAAAAGCAAAACATTAGATTATGTCAGCAGAGTACCCAGCCAGAAATAATCAGACACCCATTTTTCAAGCTAGCATATAATGTCACAAAAACCCAAACCACAGCTAAATGCAGCACTAACCTTTGATGATCTTCATCAGATGACACACCTAGGACATTATGTTATACAATACATGCATATTTTGTTCAATCAAGTTCATATTTATATCAAAAACCAGCTTTTTACATTAGCATGTGACGTTCAGAACTAGCATTCCCCCCGCAAACTTCCGGTGAATTTACTAAAAATGTACTAAATTACTCACGATAAACGTTCACAAAAAGCATAACAATTATTTTAAGAATTATAGATACAGAACTCCTCTATGCACTCGATATGTCCGATTTTAAAATAGCTTTTCGGTGAAAGCACATTTTGCAATATTCTAAGTAGATAGCCCGGCATCACAGGGCTAGCTATTTAGACACCCAGCAAGTTTAGCACTCACCAAACTCAGATTTACTACAAGAAAAATGTTATTACCTTTGGTGTTCTTCGTCAGAATGCACTCCCAGGACTTCTACTTCAATAACAAATGTTGGTTTGGTCCAAAATAATCCATAGTTATGTTCAAATATCCTCTGTTTTGTTCGTGCGTTCAAGAAGGGTGACGAGCACGACGCATTTCATGACAAAAAAATTCTAAATATTCCATTACCGTACTTCGAAGCATGTCAACCGCTGTTTAAAATCAATTTTTATGCCATTTTTCTCGTAAAAAAGCGATAATATTCCGACCGGGAATCTGTGTTTAGGCTCAAAGACGATAGAAAATAAAAACATGGGGTCAACTCGTGCACGCGCTTCAGCCCATTGTCCTCTGATAGAGCACTTGCCAAAAGCGCTAATGTGTTTCAGCCTGGGGCTGGAATTACATCATTCAGCTTTTTCCCGCCTTCTGAGAGCCTATGGGAGCCGTAGGAAGTGTCACGTTACAGCAAAGATCCTCAGTCTTCAATAAACAGAGTCAAGAAGCTCAAGGAATGGTCAGACAGGCCACTTCCTGTAAGGAAACTTCTCAGGTTTTGCTATATGAGTTCTGTTATACTCACAGACACCATTCAAACAGTTTTAGAAACTTTAGGGTGTTTTCTATCCAAAGCCAATAATTATATGCATATTCTAGTTACTGGGCAGGAGTAGTAACCAGATTAAATCGGGTACGTTTTTTATCCGGCCGTGCAAATACTGTCCCATATCCCCAACAGGTTAAAAAATGTCTCTATCTTTTCTAGTGAGGTTGATCAGGCCTCACCAGAAAGTCAGGACAAAGGTCAATCAACACCGTTATGCATCTTCTTTCCCTTTTCTTTCCCTGTACTGCAGAAACCATTTCACAACATTTCAAACATTTCCATCATTCTGCATACCCAGTTTACAACCAAATTAACCTCTCTGGGACATGTGAGACGTTAGCGTCCCACCCGCAGGACACACTAGTCAACAGCCAGTGAAATAGCAGGGCGGCAAATTCAAAACAACAAAATCTCATAATTCAAATTTCTGAAACATACAACTATTATATCCCATTTTAAAGATACACTTCTCGTTAATCCAACCACATTGTCCGATTTCAAAAAGGCTTTACGGTGAAAGCATAACATTAGATTATGTTAGGACAGCGCCGAGACAAGAAAACCCACACAGCCATTTTCCAAGCAAGGAGAGGCTCACAAAAAAACAGAAATACAGCTAAAATGAATCACTAACCTTTGATGATCTTCATCAGATGACACTTCCAGGACTCAATGTTACACAATACATGTATGTTTTGTTCGATAAAGTTCATATTTATATCCAAAAAAACCATTTTACATTGGCGCGTGATGTTCAGAAATGTTTTGCCTCCATAAAACTTCCGGTGAATGAGCACATCAATTTACAAAAATACTCATCATAAACGTTGATAAAATTCACAACAGTTATTGAAAGAATTATAGATACACTTCTC
This sequence comes from Salmo trutta, assembly GCF_901001165.1. Lineage (NCBI taxonomy): Eukaryota > Metazoa > Chordata > Actinopteri > Salmoniformes > Salmonidae > Salmo > Salmo trutta. The sequence continues at coordinate 42,197,164 of NC_042974.1, read as the reverse complement.
CTTAAATGCAACCGCTGTGTCAGATTTCAAAATAGCTTTACGGTGAAAGCACATTGTTCAATATTCTGAGTACAGAGCTCAGCCATCAAAGCAAGCTATACAGTTACCCGCCAAGTTCTGGAGTCAACAAAACTCAGAAATAGTATTATAAATCTTCACTTACCTTTGCTGATCTTCATTGGAATGCACTCACAGGACTCCCACAAGAAATGTTTGTTTTGTTTGATAAACTCCATATTTATGTCCAAATACCTCCGTTTTGTTTGCGCGTTCAGATCACTATTCCAAAGACATAATACGCGAGCGCAAAACCCGAGACGAAGTCAAAAAGTTCCATTACCGTTCGTAGAAACATGTCAAATGATGTTTACAATCAATCCTTAGGGTCTTTTTATTAACATAAATCTTCGATAATATTCCAACCGGACAATAGTGTATTCTTCCAGAGGAAAAAGAAGGAATGGCGCGCCTGCGTGACTGCGCAGTAAACAACTCACTGGTCTCAGGCAGTCCACAGCTCTTATTCTCTCCCCAGTAACAGTAGAAGCATGAAACAAGGTTCTAAAGACTGTTGACATCTAGTGGAAGCCTTAGGAAGTGCAAAATGACCCCACAGACACTGTAGTTTAGATTGGCAATCACTTGAAAAACTACAAACCACTTCCTGGTTGTATTTTATCTCAGGTTTTTGCCTGCCATATGAGTTCTGTTATACTCACAGACATCATTCAAACAGTTTTAGAAACTTCAGAGTGTTTTCTATCCAAATCTACTAATACATATCCTACCTTCTGGGCCCGAGTTGCAGGCAGTTTAATTTGGGCACATTATTCATCTGAATATCCGAATACTGCCCCCTGTCACCAAGAAGTTAAAAAGACCCCACACAATAAATTAAAAACGGTATTAACACCACTAACAAATATTCATAACCGGTGAGTTGTGTGTGCTTCCCTTCACACTCCCTTTACGGGTCTAATAGGGAACCAACCCCACTCGTGATTTACCCCCTAGGACTTACCCTCTGCCTGCTCGGGCTTAACTTCCGGGACTTACCCTATCGCAGGAACCAACTCACTCGGGATTTACCCCCTAGGACTTACTCTCTGCAGGTACCAGCCTGCTCGGGCTTACCTTCCAGGACTTACCATATACCCTAAATCTACAACCGTTCGTATTACAATGGGACTACTGAATATGCTCTGGCTTTCTAGCTCTGTATCCTATAATTGGTTCAGCCTACGACTCTCATCTCCCCAAGATGTCAGAATGAGTGGCAACAGGTGTAGGAACTGTGCCTACGTGCTGGCTCCTGTTTCACTGATTCGGACTGTCTAGTTCGACTGTAAATCGTGGTGAATCCTGCTCACTGTTAGATTATAAATAAACAGAGTAAAACTCATGGACGACTAGTAAAGCTCAAACCAAGTTTATTCACCCACTCGGTCACATAGCTGCATAAGACCAAAACATGTTTCCACCAGCACAAGTCTTTCTACCCCCCTTTAGGCGGAGTCTCCTCCTTTTCTATCTTCATTACATCTTTGTTGCTAGGCAGGAAGTTAAGTGATGTGGGTAATAAACTGTTCCTTCTCCCTTCATGTGACCCGACCTGACCTCGGCCCACATTCCTCACTAATCCACAGCTATCCACCCTTATCAGTGACCGCAACCATGTGATTGCCTTTTCCCTTACTTAGTAACATTCCAAGCCCCTGGCTCATATCCAGAGATTGAGATTCAGATCAACTTTATTATCCCACCATTTGGACATGTGCTTAAGAATACAGTACATAAAACATGAAAACCCAGAAACTACACAAACTAATTCATTCAAAGTGCTATAGCTACACATTTAAAGTGAAAGTGCAATATGCTGTATACTTCATTGATCCCACCATATACATTCCTCCTACATATAACCATTCACTTTTGGTGTAGCAAGTATTTCAAACTAGAACTCAACAGTAGTTAAGTATTTCGTAAGTACATTTCCTTGGAAAGATAACTGCCCCATGCTTCTCCGCCTATGCATAGGCTATAGCCTACTCTATTTAATTGAGACCACACACGCACCTGATCTCGCATGTATGGCTACTGAACTTGAAGCAGCAAGAATAATGACAGCAACACTTGCTACATTTTGCATGGGCCTATAGGATATAGCCTACCTTTTTAGGAGGACGATTTACAGGCAAAGACACAGATGGGTAATCAATACTTATTGAAAATGAAAAGGCGCAACGCTCGCTCAACATACTACCCTAATCTATGTGCACGTTGTGCCTTTGTCTTTTTAATGATTACATTTTTTGATTGCACTTCGACTCTTTGTGCAATCAAAAAAATGAAATCATCATTAAGTATTATGTGTCTCTGCCTGCAAATCATCCTCCACTTTGATTGCAGTTAAGCACCCTCCTTCTTTCCATTATCAATAGCCTATTTATTTACAGACACTGTAGCAAACTAGTCTAATCATATTTGAGTTAACTGCCACTTGTATACAGCCTACTCTATTTCAATAAGACCAGACATTTTTTATTAAACTAGGCAAGTCAGTTAAGAACAAACTCTTATTTACAATGACGGTCTACCATGGCCAAACCCGAACGATGCTGGGCCAATTGTGCACCACCCTATGGTACTCCCAATCATGGCCAGATGTGATACAGCCTGGATTTGAACCAGGTACTGCAGTGACACCTCTTGCACAGAGATGCAGTGTCTTAGACCACCGTGCCACTCAGGAGATGTAGTATGTGCACTTGAACTCTCACGCCCAACTAGGAGAGGTAGGCTACTGGTTGAAGCTGCCAATTCTGAGAGAATAATACAGAAAATATGTGATTTTAATAGAACGGGTAGGCTAACGCATACAAAGCAGAAAGAGGGCCGTTTCCAAATAATCTGTGCGACAACTCAAATATTTTCATCCCAAAGTCGCCTGTCTGACCGACCGCAGCGCAAGGATCTCTGTCGGGACTGCAGCCATCTAGAGCACAGTCAGTACACAAAACTGCTAATCATGTTTTAGCAGGATTAAATGGTGACAGGGGTCCCAGCAGGGTCAGACAGCCAGGGAAGACCAGCCTACGGATCTCAGGTGAATTTTGCAGTATATTAACAATATCAGTGAATGATACAAAGTTTCATCTTGAATTGATAGATACACCTACAGTAGCTACAGGACAGCAGTTCAAGCTTAATGCTACAGTTTGGGATCTGGGAATAATGGTCATTTCAATTATTGAACCATTGATTCTATTCTTTCATAATATAATCTATAAATGTACACCAAGGTAATTCTTTGTCAGGCCTCATCTTAGGAGGATCAGATGTTGACAGGGGTCTCAGCAGGGCCAGGCAGCCAGGGAAGACCAGTCTGTGACGGAGTTGAGGTGAATATCTGCAGATACAACACTTTATTCTCTCTGTGCAGCAAACACTGGACAAGACAGATGCTATTTTAAGGCAGTCTGATAAATCTCAAGTTGATTTCCAAACTGTATCAAGAGTTGAGAGAGGCTTTTCCCGATGACACAAAACATGTCAAACAAAAATTTCAGGAAGATCTGGTAGAAGCTATTGATGATGATGAATGGATACAGATATATTTGAATGCCCAGTCACGTTCATATCATCTCCGATATAAATTACTGCAGTTTAAGACCATCCATAGAACGTACTATATGCCAATGAAACTGAACATCATGCACTCAGAAATTGTATTATGGAGATGTAAAACACAAAAAAGGACATATTTGCATATGTTGTGGTCTTGTGAAGACTGGCTGAATTCTGGCAAGGAGTATGTTCTTTTATGTCAGCATGTCTACAGATTCTCCCTTCTCCCTGTTTTTGTTTGCTTGGAACTATTGATACTGGAGACTTATCTGAAGAAACGGTGTAACCAAGCATTTATAGCGGCTAAGACATGGATTGCCATTCATTGGAAGGTTGGTTATCCTCCCACAATGTCAAGTCATGTATCACTAGCATTGACTTATTATCAGATTAAGGGTATACTGGGCAACTTTCATAAGGTCTGGATGCAATTTTATACAGAATACAGTATGACTAAAGGAGTTTGTATTGAAAAAAAGCCCACGTCAGGGGAGATATCAATTTAGGAAATCCTTAGCTGCTGGGCTGCTCAGTCCTGGCCCTGGGGATCTGCTGTCCTGTGGGTTGTCACTCTGACCTAACACACCCGAAACCAATAAATGAACGTTTCACTAAGATCCTAAAGCTTAGTGGGGTGTGTTGGGGCGCTGCAGAGTGGTGGACCCCTAGGGATAGGATGGTGCGACCCACCTATTTTGTGTGCAAGTAAAAAGATCACTACAGTACTATACGGCCTATGAGGTTAATTATATGGAGAATTTCCTGTTTCTGTGTATTAATGTATGTTAGAGTTTTTTTTATTTTTACCTTTCCCTTGGGAATTAAAAAAACTGAAGGTGGGAACTGGAAAGGAAATTGTGTTGGGAGAGAGTTGAGTTATTGACTAGACTGGTGGGGGTCGGGCATGCAGGTGGCTCGGCCTTGCTGGTCAGTCTGGCTGAAATTTGATATAGAGAATGTCTTATTAAAGACAATCAAAAGTTGTTCATTTGTTAGGCTATTAGTTAAAGGTGCAACACAATATGTATTATTGAATTAACTTTGATCTAGTTCAGTCTTATTAATCGCTTAAACATATTTAATAATGATCTCTTACCTAGCTTTATGACTGTGGGCATTTTTGCTTACTTTTTGTTCTAAATAGAGACGGCATATTGGATTGTGTAAAAGTGCAGGAAATTAGCTTTAGATGCCCCCAAAAAATCTGGGGGAGGACCCCCAGATCCTCCGCCAGGTTATGTCCCCCCACACTTCTGTGCGCAATGCCAACCGTCGGCTGGAATGGTGTAAATGGTGTAGAGCAGTGGAAACTCGTTCTCCTGAGTGATGAATCACGCTTCACAATCTGCCAGGCTGACGGACGAAGATGTGTTTGACGTATGCCAGGAGAACGCTAGCTGCCCCAATGCATAGTGCCAACTGTAAAGATGAATGGTCTTGGGCTGTTTTTCATGGTTCGGGCAAGGCCCCTTAGTTCCAGTGAAGGGAAATCTTAAAGCTATAGCATACAATTACTTTCTAGACGATTCTGTGCTTCCAACATTGCGGTAACAGTTTGGGGAAGGCCCTTTCCTGTTTCAGCATGACAATGCCCCTGTGCACAAAGCAAGGTCCATACAGAAATGGTTTGTCAAGATCATTGTGGAAGAACTTGACTGTCCTGTGCAGTGCCCTAACCTCAACTCCATGGAACACCGTTGGGATGAATTGGAACAACGACTGCGAACCAGACCTAATCGCCTACCATCAGTGCCCGACCTCACTAATGCTCTTGTGGCTGAATGGAAGCAAGTCCCCGCAGCAATGTTCAAACATCTAGTGGAAAGCCTTCCAAGAAGAGTGGAGGCTGTTATAGCAGCAAAGGGTGGACCAACTCCATATTAATGCCCATGATTTTGGAATGAGATGGTCAACGAGCAGGTGTCCACATACTTTTTGTCATTTAGTGTATGATTGTACAACAGTTGGTCTGACACAAAACCACCTTCATGTTCACACAGTCACACCCTTGTAAACACACTCCATCAACCAATTCAACCACCTGTCTATAGAGATACAGTATCATCCTCCATGATGAAATCAAACTTGGACAATGATTTCACTATCCACCTTATGAGCTTATGATGAAATAATCTGATTTCTGAGTCTCCCTCTACCTCGACAGCACTGTATCTGAATGGTGACCTTGTTCCTATTATCTCAGAGTTCAGAGAGTCATGTGTGTGTGTGTGTGTGTGTGTGTGTGTGTGGTACACTCATCACTTCAACTTCAGTCCAAGTTGCTACATAGCTTCCCTCTACAACTCGCAAACAAGGAGAAATGCCCTTCATCCCATAAAGCTGATGGTTCTATGCGCAGATCAAGTTATTGCAAATTCAATTGTGTGAAAACGTACACTAATGACCTTTTATCTCAAAGCACAATCACCTTCTAGAAAATCTCAGTCTATAGTTTTGCCAAAAATGTGAGGTTCATCTCACTCGTTTGAGAAACAATGGCAGACTCTGAGCTCTATCAACATGTTTGTCTAGAAGCCATGGTTAGTATTTAAAACATTTCACATCAAAAGTGTGATGAACAACAAAACAACGTAATATGGTACTTGACATTTCAGATAAGGGATGTGGAAAATATTGAAGAGAACTTTGACCTGCTTTTGGTTTTCCTACATGTCACATGACGACGTTGTCACCTTCAAACGTGACAAATACATCAGTTACACTTCAGAGTTGGGATTCGATTCTCCATTATAAAACCCTAACAGAGAGAACACACAGAAACCTGTCATCTACTGGTATAAACACACACCTAATTTGAATACAGTAGTGATGGGCTTCACATTCATATGTTCAATTCATTTACAGTACATAAATGAAATGAGTGGTCAGGAACCCTGGTCCTAAAATGCCACAGTTGATGTTTTTTTTATTCCAGTCCAGCACTAGAACACTTGATTCAGCAAATCATGGTACAGCGACCAGCAGGGTCGTTGACTAATATGTTGACCAAATTAAATAATAGATCAACATTACAACCTTGAATATTCTGAATTTTGAGAAATGAGACTCAAACATGTTCACAGTAAATTCAAAAATCACAACGGCTTCACTTCTGAAAGCAGTGAAATGAGCAGGTAAATGTCAGACGATGTCACTACAAAGTGCGGTCTGTGTAGGATCAGACACTCAAGAGATGCGCGCACTCCCACATGACAAGGTGCAGTGTTGTGGTTTCCCAAGTTGCCCTTACATCACCTCAACGAGAAACACTCAAACCTATTCATCACATTATTAGAGACTTGATACAATCAATGAAACCATCCTCTACAACCGCAGTATTGCCATCATCCAAGAACCCTTGGCACTCCTTCATGGACCGGATCCACAACAAGACAATGGGCCTGGGTCTTTAAATGAGTAGTGGGGAGTAGTGGTATTCAAGATAAGATTGGAATAATGCACGTCACATACACGTCGGCACATGGTTGAGAGCTTCAAGTTCCTCGGTGTCCACATCACTAAGGACCTACCATGGTCCAAACACACTAACACAGTCGTGAAGAGGGCACGACAACGCCTCTTCCCCCTCAGGAGGCTGAAAAGATTTGGCATGGGCTCTCAGATCCTCAAAAAGTTATACAGCTGCACCATTGAGAACATCTTGACTGGCTGCATCACCGCTTGGTATGGCTACTGCTTGGCATCCGACCGCAAGGTGCTACAGAGGGTAGTGCGTGTGGCCCAGTACATCACTGGGGCCGAGCTCCCTGCCATCCAGGACCTCTATACAAGGCGGTGTCTGAGGAAGGCCCTAAAAATGTGATCTCTGCTACCGCACGGCAAGTGGTACCAGAGCACCAAGTCTATGACCAAAAGGCTCCTGAACAGCTTCTACCTCCAAGCCATAAGACTGCTGAACAGTTAATCAAATGGCTACCCGGACTATTTGCATTTTGGCTCTATGAACACTCACTCGACTCTACCCACACAGTCACACATACTACACTGGCACTCCAACACACACATACACACACACACACACACTCACACGCTCACACGCTCACACGCAAAACACACACACACACACGCATGCATATTGACGCCACACACTCACACACTCTTCACATACGCTGCTGCTACTCTGTTTATTATCTATCCTGATTGCCTAGTCACTTTTACCTCGACCTGCATATACATATTACCTCAATTACCTCAAATAGCTCGTACCCCTGCACATTGACTCGGTACCAGTATTCTTTGTATATAGCCTCGTTATTGTTATTTTACTGTGTTACTATTTTCTATTTGTTTTGCTAATATTTTTGTACTTTTTAACTCTGCATTGTTGGGAAAGGCCTTGTAAGTAAGCATTTCATGGTAAAGTCTACACCTGTTGTATTCGGCGCATGTGACAAATACAATTTGATTTGATTTGAGAATGCATCATCATAATAGCAAGACTGCCATCTAGTGGCATCAGATAACAATGCTCTTTTCACCATGAAGTCAGTCATACGTCAATCCCATCAATCAGTATGTGAGGGAAAAAACTGTTTAAGAATAGTGTTTCCCTTTATATAGCCCAGTGTATGGTCCTGAGAGTGGAGGCAGTTTAAAGTGGTGTTTGATGATGGTCTCCTCTGATATTGGTGTGTCTAGAGGTAGTGTTAAAGAAATGCTCCGGAACTTTGGCGACTACTAAGTATTTTTTAAACCTCCCGCTTTGGGCTGTATGTGTCAATGTGTAGTTCATACATGCATAATGTTTCAGCAGAATTACTGTCTTACCTCAATTAGCCACAAAATCCATAGTTTGAAAGTTTCTCTGGAAGCTGTGCTGCCAGATTTTTTCCCACATGGGCCAGCCCCCTAGCAATTCCTGTTCAACCAAGGAGCTTCAGCCCCTCGCCATTTCAGTGATGGCTAGAAAGAAGCACATGATGCACCCCCAGCAGAGCAAGAGAGCGAGAGAGAGCAATGACGTGGTGCACATTTCTGCACATATGTGATGGAATACGCCATTTTCGGGGACCACTTTTGGCTAAAAAGTATACTGGCTAAAAAGTATACAAAAGTACCGGAGGATCTCTTTAACAGTATCTGGTGGTGAAGGTGAGAGCCAGAGCTGCAGCCAGGTGAGGCATCAGTCTATGGTACTGGGTCTGGTGCTCAATGATCTTCAACTCTTCCTTGTCCTTCTGCCCAAACTGAATGACGACTGGAAGGAGAGAGGAGGCGGAAGAGAGTGAGGAGTGAGTAGAGCATGAAAGAGGCTTACATTTTGTGTGTGTGCATGTTTTGTACTGTGAGAATGCATATGCTGATGTGGTGGAACATTAGTTTTGTGGAGTGTATGTTGAGTGGTGAGATGTGGTCATCGTCACACACATGCCTTGATGTGCACCTGTAGCTCTGGAAGCACTACAAAGCTTTTCTCTGACTACTGCATATCTAAAACAGCACAGGTGTCTCAGAGGGGAGAGTGGGGGAGGGTTTGGGTAGACAAAGGCGATGGATGGTGGTATATAGGCTGGTTTACAGGGTACATGAAGATACTGCCGTCTCAGAAGGAGGCACTGTTATCATTCATATTCTGATTTCTAGACTGAAGGGCAAAATATACTAACTTTGATGACATAAGCTAACTAACCAAGATACTGTAAAGTTCATGTAATGTGACACTCAGATGTTTTTTAATTTTTTTTATTTAACCTTTATTTATACAGGTTGTTCTCACTGAGAAAACATCTCTTTTCCAAGAGAGACCTGGTCCAATAGCAGCAGGTGGAACAACGTTTCAGACAAAACAACTTACATACACTAACACAACATTAAACAAAACTACAAACACACATACAGTACAACAATTACGTATTACTTTAAAAACACAAAAGTCTTGACAGCTGTCCTAAAGACAATTACACTCTTCTATGATTATTACATCAATCAAGTGTTTAAACTCCACCAACGAAACTAGATCATCAAATCTTTTAATATTCCGAAGAGAATTCCAGAACCACGGAGGTAAGTAACTAAAACTATTTTTTCCATGACCTGTTCTAATTTTTGGTACTGTTAGATGCAAATTATGTACTTCAGATGTATTATTTAAGTTGTACACCCTAACTGTACGATTGACAGTCCTATGTTACTGCTAAGATGTGTTAACCAGAAAGATCACACAGATGTTTCTACTATGTCAAGGTTTGTCCCCAATCTGCTTTGACACGATGCCAGACCACAGAAGAGAACTGTAGCTCTGTTAACACAGAGGGGAAGTCCTCACACAGACGACATCCCCACAACCTATCCTCCAAGTACAGTAGTCTCAACTCTGAAGACAAAGCCAACAGTGGTTACACAATGTACTGTTCAAACACAGCTACAGTGCCTTCAGAAACTATTCATACCCCTTGACTTATTCCACATTTTGTTGTGTTACAGCCTGAATTCAAAATTGGGTAACATTTTCATGGAGTAAAATGACCAAATCGCCCTCTAGCGGCTTCATGGCTGAATTGCTTTAATATTTGTCTTAATTTCATAATTAATAAACATGAAGAAAAATTAAATTCCAGAAATCCAGTGTTTCTATGCCAAACGGTTTTGTTATATTTCAGTGTTATGTGATGAATATAAAGTGTAATGTTGGGACACAAACTCAAAATTGAATACATTTCAACTCTATATCTGACATGGAACAGGTGTCTTCTTTTTTTTAAGCCCATAACCATGTGTGTGAGGTGTATACTTTTGTTTCAAGCAGATTTGTTTGACTACCAAGAAACACTGTGTGACCCTGATTTAGTCCACTGCAGTAAAAGGTTAAATCGTTTTTTCCCCCTTACCCATCTACACACCATACCCCATAATGACAAAGTGAAAACATGTTTTTAGACATTTTTGCTAATTAATTGAAAATTAAATACAGAAATATCTCAGTTACAGAAGTAGTCAAAATCACAACCCTGTGTCAATACTTCGTAGAAGCACCTTTGGCAGAGATTACAGCTGCAAGTCTTTCTGGGTAAGTCTAAGTGTGACATTAGCGCTAGTACGAACTCGGACCCAGGAGCAGAGAAACACAGCAGGCAGAGGTAAGGGTAAATCCAGAATATTTTCTAAAGGTCTTCATAGCAAAACAACAAAGCAAGGGCACACGAGAACACTGAACAAAACATGAGACCTGAGCAACTGGCCCAGTCCAGAGGAACCTAAATAGTCATCCAGCAGGTGATCCCAATAAGCCCAATCAGGGTCACCTGGATACTAGAAGTAACCCAAGGGTGCTCTCCAGTGGCAACCTCAGGTACTACACTCCAGGGAGAAAACCTGACCTGTGACACTAAGAGCTTTCCACACATGGATTGTGCAACACTTGCCCATAATATTTTTGAGAATTCTTCAAGCTCTGTCAAATTGGTTGTTGATCATTGCTAGACAACCATTTTCAGGTCTTGCCATAGATTTTAAAGTAGATTTAAGTCAAAACTGTAACTCGGCCACTCAAGAACATTCACTGTCTTCTTGGGCTATTGTCATGCTGAAAGGTGAATTAATCTCCCAGTGTCTGGTGGAAAGCAGACGGAACCAGGTTTTCCTCTAGGATTTTGGCTGTGCTTAGCTCCATCTGTTTATTTTTTATCCTGGAAAAACTCCCCAGTCCTTAACGATTACAAGCATACCCATAACATGATGCAGCTACCACTAGTCTCGAAAATATGGAGAGTGGTACTCAGTAATGTGTTGTATTGGATTTGCCCCAAACCCAACACATTGTATTCAGGACAAAAAGTGTACATCTTCATTACTTTAGTGCCTCGTTGCAAACAGGATACCTGTTTTGGAATGTCTTTATTCTGTACAGGCTTCCTTCTTTTCACTCTGTCAATTAGGTGTAACGCCCTGGCCATAGAGAGGGGTTTTTTGTTCTTTATTTTGGTTAGGCCAGGGTGTTACATTGGGTGGGCGTTCTATGTTCCTTTTTCTATGTTTTGGTATTTCTTTGTTTTGGGCCGTGTGTGTGTGGCTCCCAATCAGGCACAGCTGAAGCTCGTTGCTGCTGATTGGGAGTCACACATAAGGAGCATGTTTTTCCTTTGGGTTTTGTGGGTAATTGTTTCTGTTTGAGTATTTGCCTAACAGGACTGTTTGCTGTCGTTTTTTGTTCATTTTGTAGTGTTCTCTTGTTTGTTTAGAATTAAAATTCTAATGATGAGCACATCCTCTGCTGCACCTTGGTTCCCTCTTACAGACAGCCGTGACAGAATTACCCACCAACAACGGACCAAGCAGCAGAGGAAGGAGCAGCACAAGGAGAGGCACCAGGAGAAAAGCTATCTGGAGTCATGGACTTGGGAGGAAATCCTGGATGGGAAAGGACCATGGGCTCAAGCTGGGGAGTATCGCCGCCCGCAGTGGGAGATCGAGGCGGCGAGAGCTGAGAGGCGCTGGTACGAGGCGAGGGAGCTCAACGGACACGGGAGGCAGCCCCACAATTTTTTTTGGGGGGGGCACACGGGGAGATTGGCAGAGTCAGGTGGTAGACCTAAGCCAACTCCCCGTGCTTACCGGAAGCAGCGTGGTACTGGTAGGACACTGTGTTATGCTGTGGAGCGCACGGTGTCCCCAGTGCGCGTTCAAAGCCCGGTGCGCTACATACCAGCCCCCCGCAAGTGCCATGCGAGTGCAGGCATCGAGCCAGGGCGGATGGTGCCAGCTCAGCGCGTCTGGTCTCCAGTGCGCCTCCTCGGTCCAGGTTATCCTGCGCCGGCGTTGCGCACTGTGTCTCCAGAGCGCTGGGAGGGTCCAGTTCGCCCAATGCCTGCTCTCCGCCTGTGCCGGGCCAAAGTGGGCTTTCAGCCTGGAGTGTGGGTAAAGAGTGTCCGTACCAGAACTCCAGTGCTCCCCCACAGCCCGGTTTATCCTGTGCCTCCTCCTCGGACCAGGCCTCCAGTGGGTCTCCCCATCCTGGTCCATCCTGTGCCACCTCCCAGGACTAGGCCTCCAGTGGGTCTCCCCATCCTGGTCCGTCCTGTGCCACCTCCCAGGACTAGGCCTCCAGTGGGTCTCAACTGTCCTGAACTGCCAGAGTGGCCAGGGACGCCCGCCAGCCCGGTGAGTCCTGTGCCTACGCCTAGGGCCAGGCCTCTGTCATGTCTCCCCAGCCTGGTGAATCCTGGGTCAGTGCCGTCGGAGCAGCCAGGGTCGCCCGCCAGCCGGGCGCAGCCAGGGTCGCCCGCCAGCCGGGCGCAGCCAGGGTCGCCCGCCAGCCGGGCGCAGCCAGGGTCGCCCGCCAGCCGGGCGCAACCATCGCCGGCCGCCAGCCGGGCGCAACAAGGGTCGCCCGCCAGCCGGGCGCAACCATCGCCGCCCGCCAGCCGGGCGCAGCCAGGGTCGCCCGCCAGCCGGGCGCAACCATCGCCGGCCGCCAGCCGGGCGCAACAAGGGTCGCCCGCCAGCCGGGCGCAACCATCGCCGCCCGCCAGCCGGGCGCAGTCAGCGTCGCCCACCAGACCTTCGGCGCGGCCAGGTGCGCCACCTAAGAGGGCGACGTCAAGGGTGGAGCAGAGGCCACGTCCCGCACCTGAGCCGCCGCCGTAAGAAGGCCCACCCGGACCCTCCCCTTCAGAGTCAGGTTTTGCGGCCGGAGTCCGCACCTTTGGGGGGGGTACTGTAACGCCCTGGCCATAGAGAGGGGTTTTTTGTTCTTTATTTTGGTTAGGCCAGGGTGTTACATTGGGTGGGCGTTCTATGTTCCTTTTTCTATGTTTTGGTATTTCTTTGTTTTGGGCCGTGTGTGTGGCTCCCAATCAGGCACAGCTGAAGCTCGTTGCTGCTGATTGGGAGTCACACATAAGGAGCATGTTTTTCCTTTGGGTTTTGTGGGTAATTGTTTCTGTTTGAGTATTTGCCTAACAGGACTGTTTGCTGTCGTTTTTGTTCATTTTGTAGTGTTCTCTTGTTTGTTTAGAATTAAAATTCTAATGATGAGCACATCCTCTGCTGCACCTTGGTTCCCTCTTACAGACAGCCGTGACATTAGGTTAGTATCATGTAGTAACTACAATGTTGTTGATCCATCCTCAGTTTTCTTCTATCGCAGCCATTAAACTCTGTAATTGTTTAAATTCACCCTGAGCGGTTTCCTTCCTCTCCAGTAACTGAGTTAGGAAGGATACCTGCATCTTTGTAGTGACTGGGATACACCATCCAAAGTGTAAGTAATAACTTCATTATGCTCAAAGGGATATTCATTGTCTTCAATTTTGTTATCCATTTACCCTTATTTGCGAGGCATTCAAAAACCGCCCTTGGTTTTATGGTTGAATCTGTGTTTGAAATGTACTGCTCGGCTGAGGGAGCTTACAGATAATTGTATGTGTGGAGTACATAGATGAGGTAATCATTCAAAAAGCATGTTAATCACTATTATTGCACACAAAGTGAGTCGATGCAACTTATTTTGTGACTGGTTAAGCATATTTTTACGCCTGAACTTATTTAGGCTTGCCATAACAAAGGGGTTGACTACTTATTGACTTAAAACATTTCAGCTCTTCATCTATTATTCATTTGTAAAAATTGGGAAAAACATAATTCCACTTTGACATTATGGGTAAACCAGTGAAGAAAAAAAATATATTTAATCAATTTTAAATTCCGGCTGTAACACAACAAAATGTGGAAAAAGTCAAGGGGTGTGAATACTTTCTGAAGGCACTGTAACCCTGATTGTATGTCTGACACTCTACAAATGGCTAAAACTGGCCACATGGCCCGAATATATATATATATATATATATATATATATACACTGCTCAAAAAAATAAAGGGAACACTTAAACAACACAATGTAACTCCAAGTCAATCACACTTCTGTGAAATCAAACTGTCCACTTAGGAAGCAACACTGATTGACAATAAATTTCACATGCTGTTGTGCAAATGGAATAGACAACAGGTGGAAATTATAGGCAATTAGCAAGACACCCCCAATAAAGGAGTGGTTCTGCAGGTGGGGACCACAGACCACTTCTCAGTTCCTATGCTTCCTGGCTGATGTTTTGGTCACTTTTGAATGCTGGCGGTGCTTTCACTCTAGTGGTAGCATGAGACGGAGTCTACAACCCACACAAGTGGCTCAGGTAGTGCAGCTCATCCAGGATGGCACATCAATGCGAGCTGTGGCAAGAAGGTTTGCTGTGTCTGTCAGCGTAGTGTCCAGAGCATTGAGGCACTACCAGAAGACAGGCCAGTACATCAGGAGATGTGGAGGAGGCCGTAGGAGGGCAACAACCCAGCAGCAGGACCGCTACCTCCGCCTTTGTGCAAGGAGGAGCAGGAGAAGCACTGCCAGAGCCCTGCAAAATGACCTCCAGCAGGCCACAAATGTGCATGTGTCTGCTCAAACGGTCAGAAACAGACTCCATGAGGGTGGTATGAGGGCCCGATGTCCACAGGTGGGGGTTGTGCTTACAGCCCAACACCGTGCAGGACGTTTGGCATTTGCCAGAGAACACCAAGATTGGCAAATTCGCCACTGGCGCCCTGTGCTCTTCACAGATGAAAGCAGGTTCACACTGAGCATGTGACAGACGTGACAGAGTCTGGAGACGCCGTGGAGAACATTCTGCTGCCTGCAACATCCTCCAGCATGACCGGTTTGGCGGTGGGTCAGTCATGGTGTGGGGTGGCATTTCTTTGGTGGGCCGCACAGCACTCCATGTGCTTGCCAGAGGTAGCCTGACTGCCATTAGGTACCGAGATGAGATCCTCAGACCCCTTGTGAGACCATATGCTGGTGCGGTTGGCCCTGGGTTCCTCCTAATGCAAGACAATGCTAGACCTCATGTGGCTGGAGTGTGTCAGCAGTTCCTGCAAGAGGAAGGCATTGATGCTATGGACTGGCCTGCCCGTTCCCCAAACCTGAATCCAATTGAGCACATCTGGGACATCATGTCTCGCTCCATCCACCAACGCCACGTTGCACCACAGACTGTCCAGGAGTTGGCGGATGCTTTAGTCCAGGTCTGGGAGGAGATCCCTCAGGAGACCATCCGCCACCTCATCAGGAGCATGCCCAGGCGTTGTAGGGAGGTCATACAGGCACGTGGAGGCCACACACACACTACTGAGCCTCATTTTGAATTGTTTTAAGGACATTACATCAAAGTTGGATCAGCCTGTAGTGTGGTTTTCCACTTTAATTTTGAGTGTGACTCCAAATCCAGACCTCCATGGGTTGATAAATTGTATTTCCATTGATTATTTTTGTGTGATTTTGTTGTCAGCACATTCAACTATGTAAAGAAAAAAGTATTTAATAAGATTATTTCTTTCATTCAGATCTAGGATGTGTTGTTAAGGGTTCCCTTTATTTTTTTGAGCAGTATATATATACATATATGTGTGTGTGTGTGTGTGTTTGTGTGTGTGTGTGTGAGTGTGTGTATATATATATATACCAAGACCACTAGCCCCGCTTCAAGTTCCTGAAGGTTTTACTATGTGTGTTGGTTGTGCATTGGTGGGATTGATGGGGTGGGGGTTCTTGGTCTTGTTGTGGTTCTTTGTCATGGTGCCAGATGGAAAGCCTGATACCACGGTTCGGTACAGAACAGGACATTTGTCACAAAACAGGAAATGTGTCCTCCATGTGCAGTAGCCTGAATCCACCTTGTGATTGCCTCCCTCTTTCTTTCTTTCTTTCTTTCTTTCTTTCTTTCTTTCTTTCTTTCTTTCTTTCTTTCTTTCTTTCTTTCTTTCTTTCTTTCTTTCTTTCTCTCTCTCTCTCTCTCTCTCTCTCTCTCTCTCTCTCTCTCTCTCTCTCTCTCTCTGCATGAGGGTTATTCTGGGGATACCAACCACAGAGAGAACCCTCCCCTTTCCCTCCACCTACGCATTTGCCCCCATATTGTAAACTTCTGCAGAACACACGCAACCCACATGTGAGGGTGCACAAAAACACAACAACAGATACAGAAAAAAAGAGACTCAATAGGGCTGTCAAAAGAACTCTGTTTTCTGAAGTGAACAAAATAATGCTTCATACCAACTATTGTTTTCTTTCCATTTTGAGCAGTTAATGCTTTTGTTGACATTCTAAACATATTTCACCAAATAGAAAATAAATGGAGTTCGGTCAGCTCTGAATTTAAATATAGTCATCTACATACATAATGTATTACATATACTATGTGATGAGTTGGTTTGGAGCTAACCTATCACTTCTATCGGCTTTATGGAAACGTTCCACATAATGAAAAGTGCTTCAAATCAACTATGGTGCTTGAGCAGGGAGTACAAAAGGCTACCTCTAGAATGACTGTCAGAACCTTTTACTTTTCAGCTGGAAATACAACTGAGAAAATTATATCTTCCAATGTCAATCACATCCAATGCATATGTATACGCATACAGTACCAGTCACATGTTTGGACACACCTACCCATTCAAGGGTTTTTCTTTATTTTTTACCCCATTTTGGGGTAAATATATATATATATAGTATTTTATACATATATTTGTTTAATATATTTTCCTTCTTTATTATTTTATCCTAACCCTAACACCCCTCCCCTAATTGGAATAAACTAATGGACAACAATATTTAGGCTTCTACTTCCAGTTCATACATACACTATATACATTTTAAGGACACAGTATATTTGGTTTGTTTTTAGTCCCAGTTTTCAGCTACACTCAACCCCTCCCATCTATTTCTGAAGACCATCCAGTTTGATTTATATTTGCCATATATTTTTCCACTGTGCTGTGATGTTTCACAAAAGTTCTGAACCTTTCTATTTTCATAGTTTCTATAGATTGCAAATTAAGGAGAAACATTTTTGGTAAGAGTATTATTATGTTATTGATCGATTGACTATGACTTTTCAAATCACCCAGCAGTGCTATTTGCAGAGTTAACTCCAGGTAAATGTTGCAATTTTTCAGCCATTCCTGAACCTGCAACCAAAAACAAGCTACACATGGGCAGTACCATCTAATAATTCTGTCTCTTTGCAGCAAAATCTGCAGAGCTGGGATGGTTGTACCCCCCATATAAAATTATATTGGTTTCAAGAATTGTATATAATAATTTAAATTGAAAAACTCTACGTTTTGAATCCGCCTTTCATAAACCATATGCCATGGAATCAGTACATTGAAAATCTCCTCCCAACTATTTTGCAACCTGTATGGATCAGCTGTCAATTTTTTGGTCCTTAAATGAAACTGGTATACGTTTTGATTTCTCATCCAATTTTGGTCTTTAATGCTGGGCCGACAGACAAGTTCCTTACCTTCTCCCCTTTCCACTTGCCTCCTTAATTTTTGCAGCAATGCTGCTATTAGTTGGTTGTAATTTTGGATAGAGCAGACATTTCCATATATTTTTTGTTAACTGCATGTGTGACATAACCACCAGTACAATTTATGATATAATTTACAAATCAATTAGTATATTTGAGTTTAACCATAATAATAAAAATAGCAATATTTTTTTCGTTTTCAAATAACTGAAACTGAGAGGTTGTAATCTGAATGAAGGGAAAAAGGCCATTCTTGAACACGAGGTGAGCCATTCTTACTAATCTGCTAGAGAACAAGTTCGGATATACAGTAGCAGTCAAAAGTTTGGACACACCTACTCATTCCAGGGTTTTTCTTTTTCTACATTGTAGAATAATAGTGAAGACATTAAAACTATGAAAAAACTATGAAATAGCACATATGGAATCATGTAGTACCCAAAAAAGTGTTAAACAAATCAAAATATATTTTATATTTGAGATTTTTCAAAGTAGCCACCCTTTGCCTTGATGACTTTTACATCTGGGTGATGTCACTCTGTGTAGCTGAAACCAGAGGCATCGTTCATATATTCATGCTGTGTTCGTAATGAGAAGTGGGCATTTACCATCATAGAGTTGGATAGAGGACTGTAGATGGATAAAATCTGTTTTGGGATAGACATTAGTGATGTGAGTTTCGCAAATGATTAATTACTTTTGAATTACTCTTTACTGACTTAAGAGTCATGATTTGATTTTCTGAATGACTCGTTCATTTTAGTCTTTCGTTTGATCTGCTAATGCTGCCCGCAGTGAGTCCTACAGCAGGATTATTACACGCTCCTCCGGTTCAGCGGCTCCAGAGAGGTGCTTCGACCACCAACGGTCTGTCATATGAATGCAGGAAAATAAATTAATAGCATAAAGAAGAACTCATAATTGATTGCATGGTGTCTGCAATTACTTGATTATTGAATGTTATGATGGACACAGCTTCGTAGAACAAAAACACACAGCCTCTGCTCAACAAACTCAAACTCGAGAATGAATCATTTTGGGGGCTGTAGTTCGCGAATGACTGTGCTTACCACCTTGCCTAGCTACCCAGACTACTTGCTCCGGCCAAACATTACACCCACGGACGTTATTTCCTTCTTCGCAATTAAAAGTATGTGGCAAATGACAGCGCAGCGGAAGAGTCAAGCAATGCATTCCACCAAGCGTAGTTCACAATCTAGTCTGGTTGCAGCCTCAACTAGACCTCGTTTTAAATGTATCAAGAAATAATGTAATTTGTATGTCTAGCAATCAACAAATGTAAATTGTTTAAAGCACATGTTTGCAAGTCTCAATCACAAATGACAACTCCAAACTCCAATGGTGTACAACATATGAACGAGAGGCTTACAAAAACAACTCTTTCGAGTTTTCAGAGATCTCATGATTCCATCCGGGTCATCACGAGGGATCAGCCAATTAATTATACTTGTGAGCAAACATTCCATAACTGTAGCTGGCAGTAAATAAATCGGCATCCTTGGATTTATATCTGTTCAAACAACACACTCTAGATGACAGTATGCACCATTTAGTTTGTTTGCTATCTCATAGAAGTAGTAGAAGAAAATCTACTACTTCAAAATGGAGATGGCCTCAATGGTGCTGTAGGTGCTCTCGTCGACGCCATAATGGGACACATATAAAGATGATATCTCTATCAATCTCTATGTTTACCACATACGACTGGGGAACAAATCTATTTTAATGGCCCTCCAACTGTTAATTACTAATGGGAAACTCTTCTTTTATCCTTGATTATTGACAAAATGAATGACTAAACTTAATGACTAATATTTTTAAGCCCACGGTTTATCATAATTATTTATTAAAAGATCTGTCAGCGTTATTTTGCGAAGGGGGCACACTGACTGGACCAGCCAAAGAGTAGGCCCTACCCTGCTCTGATCTCCCTAAAATCAAATCAAATCCAATTTTATTTGTAGACCTTACAGTGAAATGCTTACTTACAAGCCCTTATCCAACAATGCTTTAAGAAGTTAAGAAAACAAATAAGTGTTAAGTAAAAATAATAGGTAAGGCCGGACACAGTTGAATTACTGTTTATCGGATGCCCCGCCTAACTTTTCTCCACACACCGAATACATTTTTTTATCAGATATGTTATTTTTTGGCCAATATATGCAGATCTTTCGTTTCTCTCTCATGCATTCATGGCTGACACGGAACCCAAACCGGCTGTGCGCGTGCGGCATCGTGCGCTATCGTGCATTAATTTATTTTGTCCCCCTACACCAAACGCGATCACGCCACACAGGTTAAAATATCAAAACAAACTAATGACATTAATTTGGGGACAGGTTGAAAAGCATTAAACATGTATGGCAATTTAGCTAGTTAGCTTGCATTTGGTAGCTAATTTGTCCTATTTAGCTAGCTTGCTGTTGCTAGCTAATTTGTCCTGGAATATAAACATTGAGTTGTTATTTTACCTGAAATGTACAAGGTCCTCTACTCCGACAAATAATCCACACATAAACTGTCAACCGAATCGTTTCTAGTCATCTCTCCTCCTTCCAGGCTTTTTCATCTTTGAACTTATATGGTGATTGGCATCTACATTTTCATAGTATTACCACGACAACCGGCAAAACAGTTCGTCTTTCAATCACCCACGTGTGTATAACCAACGAGGAGATGGCACGTGGGTACCTGCTTCTATAAACCAATGAGGAGATGGGAGAGGCAAGACTTGCAGCACGATCTGCGTCAGAAATAGAAAGGAGTTCTATTTTAGCCCTTGGCATCGCAGACGCTCGTTGGCGCGCGCGAGCAGTGTGGGTGCAATTATTGAATAACATGGATTTCTACATTTATTTTGCAACGCTCGCGCACACGACGGGTCCGGTCTGGTCAGCATGTGAAGCTGATTCATCTATTAGAAGTGATTAATAGACTAATAGAGGAAACAACAATGTCATTTAACCAATTGACTGGCCAGAGATCAGGACATTCATCAGCAAAGACGCAGTGCAAGCTGATAGTATTTTGGACAACCAAATTAAACTCAAAATGATTGATGAAATCGAAGTGTGTCAGCTGTATGGTGATTTACAATTTATAATTTACATTTTACTGGTACTACCAGTAGTAGTAGGCCAACCGATAACACCACAACGGAATGTGTTTGAAGTAATGATGCTCCGCCGAGAAGAGCTAGCATGTCCAGCAAAGTACATCGCCAGTGGCACGCACACACTTAGTGCAGATCAGCAGGTGGGGGTTTTTCGTGGCAGCCAGACGAGACAATCGAAGGAGGTTGCTGTGAGCAAAGTTACAGGGCTTGAATTTAGTCACGCTTGCTCTATATAGATTGATGCTTCTAATTGTGCATGTTGTAAACAATTATTTTTTTATGACTAAAGGTTATACTCTATGGCTGGATTTATGTATTTTTTCCCAATGCTACATTCATTTGGCAGACCTAACTTGATTGACCCTCTTTCTACAAGGCCTAGTCTATGAGAGTCCTAATAATATTTGTATGAATATTTTGTTAACGCCTAGGCTTTAGGGATGCTTTCAGGTAATTCACTTTTTATTATGCATCAACATTTTAATTTGATTAAAATTATTTATTGTCAATCATTTTTGAATTTGTTAGGCTATACAATTAAGTAGATTTTTGATCTGATAATACATTCATGCATTACTTTTTATATTTTTGAAAATAACTTTTGAGTATGATAGAATTTTGCATTCTATTATACATCCTATGTGAATAATGTTCATTAATGTTAATTTGTGTATTAATAATAATAATCAGAAAATCAGTCGGAAATGTTATATTTCGCCTATTGGACAATGTGGTAAAGTACCGTTATTCCTTATTCACCTAATAAATGTAAATATATATATTTATAAATATATATATATTATTATTATTATTTATTTATTTCTTTATTTTTTTCGCTCTCACGCCTCACTTTTCTGGGGGGGAAATCCGTTAAACAGTGAGTCAATTTTGTCTGGCCTAAGTAAAAAATAGAAAATAAAAGTAACAAATAATTAAACAGTAGCAGTAAAATAACAGGTGAGGCTATGTACAGGGGGTACCGGTACAAAGTCAATGTGCGGGGGGGCACCGGTTAGTTGAGGTAATTGAGGTAATATGTACATGTAGGTAGAGTAAAAATGACTATGCATAGATTATAAACAGAGAGTAGCAGCAGCGTAAAAGAGGGCTCTGGGTAGCACTTTGATTAGCTGTTCAGGAGTCTTATGGCTTGGGGGTAGAAGCTGTTAAGAAGCCTTTTGGACATCGACTTGGCACTGCGGTACCACTTGTTGTGCGGTAGCAGAGAGAACAGTCTATGACTAGGGTGGCTGGGGTCTTTGACATTTTTTGGGGTCTTCCTCTGACACTGCATGATACAGAAGTCCTGATGGCAGGAAGCTTGGCCCCAGTGATGTACTGGGCCGTACGCACTACCCTCTGTAGTGTCTTGCGGTTGGAGGCCGAGCAGTTGCTATATCAGGCAGTGATGCAACCAGTCAGGATGCTCTTGATGGTGCAGCTGTAGAACCTTTTTTGGATCTGAGGACCCATGCCAAATCTTTTCAGTATCCTGAAGGGGAATGGGCTTTGTCGTGCTCTCTTCACGACTGTCTTAGTGTGTTTGGTCCATGATAGTTTGTTGGGTTGGTGATGTGGACACCAAGGACCTTGAAGCTCTCAACCTGTTCCACTACAGCCCTGTCGCTGAGAATGGGGGCGGGCTCTGTCCTCCTTTTCCTGTAGTCATACAAATCAAGTTATATTTTAGATTTGAGATTCTTCAAAGTAGCCACCCTTTGCTTTGATGATAGTTTTGCACACTCTTGGCATTCTTCATGAGGTAGTCACCTGGAATGCATTTTAATATATAGGTCTTCCTTTGTTAAAAGTTAATTTGTGGAATTTCTTTCCTTCTTAATGCCTTTGAGCAATAAAGAATTTATATTACAGTATGTTAGACTTTAAATTTACAGACAGTCTCAGCTTGGTCACCAAATAATTATATATATTTTTTTTTATCTAGTATTGTATGCATTTCAATCCAACAGTCTTATTGTAACCTGTCACATTGTTGGCAAGCATGGCCATTACGACAAAAGCCAGTGCCAACGTCAAAAGGCATTCTTACTAGGACTTTGAACATGATTATTATAGTTCACCTCATGTGGCATGTAATTCATGGAACTACACTGTGTGGCACATATGATCCTGGGGTCAAATTCCGTTACTCTGAACTGAATGCTTAATATCATAAAATACAGACAAGGAGGCTGATATCAATCATTGAACCAACTTTAATTAACATTCTTAAGTGCAGTGGTATAAAAACAAGGATTACAAGATGTGTATAAAGAATCTAACATGAAGTATATCATGTCTACTCTATCTCATGTCACACTTTCACAAAATGCCCTGGAATGGCTGCAGTGTAAGACAGTCAAGTGGAGTAACAAGTGTCACACCACCAAATTCCTCATTGTCTATGTCAGTTTAGCTAGTGCATACCAGCTCTCCTGCCTGTTGGGGTTGAACTTTCCTAATCTGTCAGTGTTTCCCTTGCATCCTGTCTCAGTTCAGTCAGTGCTCATCCTGTCTGCTATCTACTTGCAGTACAGGTCATACTTCAGTTTAGCCCCCAGTTTAGTCCCTGCCAGGTGCCTCTCAAATGCTGTATCCATCTCCTGGCTTTGGGCTGGGCTGAAATGGTTCTTCCAGTCTCCTACTTCACCTGGGGAGGAAATACCCATTAAACACACACGAGCAAGACTAAAACACGTGATCAATGTAGAGCAAGTACATAACATAAGTTATCTTTAGATTACAGTTATTCATAGATTACAGTTGTTCATAACATAAATGATCTTTATATTACAGTTATTCATAGATTACAGTTGACCTAGTCTTTTAGGTAGTGTGAGGTAACCAACATATTATAAAATATAACTTTGCTTGATGATAAGATTACCTCAACCTCACACCTAAGACATGCAGTATACTGTAGTGAATGTGCATGGCGAGTATGAAACATACAGTATAATTACACAAATGTAACCCAGAAATCCCAGTCCACCAAGTTTAACGTTGGTGGTGTGATAATCATGTATGAAACTAACTAAACAAGTGTGCAACAGCCTTTTAGGAATGTGTATGGAGTGTGCTCTGCTATTATTATCCATTGTGATCAGTGGACAAAGCTGACATATGATCGCATTATATAACTAGCAGTCAATTAGATTAGCAAGTGGGAATGTTTTTTATTTTTATATTTACACATTTGCGATCTCAATTAATCCTAATACACAATGGATAATATTATAAGTTGTAAAAAAAAAGAACTGTATTTGTATCCCTTAATAAGTTTCAGTGAGCTCAATATCACATATGCTGTAGAGGGCCATATATGACCCTTGGCCTGCTATACATGCGTGAATATCACGTATAAGCTGTTAAACTACCGGCCTAATGTTCAAAGACACGCCCAGCGTGAGGCTGTCTGTTCAGCACAGGCATGTTAAGGTTGTGTGAGGTCATGTAGAAAGAGAGAGAGAGAGAGAGAGAGAGAGAGAGAGAGAGATGTTCTCCTATGCTACCTATATCATACCTCTGCAGAGTGAAACAACACAAGTCAATGAACGACAGACTATATACTGCACTGTATTTAGGGGTAACAGTCATGGTTTGTTAGGCAGACAGACAGTAATTGATTAATGCATTCATCTTATAGGAGGTTACCAAAGGTTATTAGCTTTCTCTCCCTGAAAAGGACAAGGGTTGTTTTAGGAGGACCAGGAGACCTGAGACACGAGTCTGTATTTAAAGTTGACAGACATCATATATAGTGCCACATTTTCTGTCTCAGGTGGGTGGGATTAAACAAACACAGTCACTCTGGAACAAAGCTCCCTCATACAGCCCTCTCTCTCTCTCACTCTCTCTCTCCTCTCTCTCTCAACACAAACACCTTTCCTGAACAAGACGTTGCCCATCTGGCCGTGTGAGTCATTGGAGCTCTCCTTCATAGCGTTGAAGGTGCTCTCCTCTGCGATGGCCTGGATCTGAGGATCACTGAGACTGAAACCAAAGAACTCAGAGACCCTTCGCACACCTTCACTCAGGTCCTGGGTGGGTTACAATTAACAAGACAGAATGTAAATGACAAAAAGCAAACCTATCAAAAATATGGTCTGTATCCAAAACACAAGGAATGTTTGATACCTGTTTTAACTCCTCAAAGGTGACTATTATCACGTTAGGGTCATCCATTCTCTTCTCCCAGCCAAGTACATGGTCGAAATATGAACCCCAGGGAACTAGGAATAGGCACATACTATTCTGGTGAGGCTTTGTAATGTATAGATAGATACATCTCTTACTGTAATAACAATGACTCAAGTTGTATTTTTATATAAAGCAAACCCCAAAATATAAACCCAATGTTCATAAGGGCTCTTCAGACTATATACTGCACTGTATTTAGTTCATAAGGGCTCTTTAGGTACCTTTTCCACTCATAAACTCTGAGAAGAAGCGGTCCCAGGACTCGGCAGTGGGTAGAAATGGGTTTTTGTTGGAGAAGTGATAGAAGGAAACCACTGTGTCTTTCGGGTTCCTGAATATCACCAGCATCTGTTTTTGAGCAACAGAAGACCATAACATAATAATAATAACAGTGTATTTTTAGACTGATCCAGGCAGCCTGGTCTCATAGACTAGACGCAACATAGTAAACAAACATCACTCAAATATGTATGATATATTTTTTATATATATACTGTGTATATAATTTTTTTCAAGGGGTAGATCAGCTTTAATATTGCAGATAGATTGTAGCTTCCATCAATGTAATTGTCTGCATAATTTCCAATTCCCCATATCTTTTTTTTGTAAATATATACACTACTGTTCAAAAGTTTGGGGTCACTTAGAAATGTCCTTGTTTTTGAAAGAAAATTAAACAATTTGGTCTATTAAAATAACATAAAATTGATCAGAAATACAGTGTAGACATTGTTAATGTTGTAAATGACTACTGTATCTGGAAATGACAGATTTTTTATGGAATATCTACATAGGCGTACAGAGGCCCATTATCAGCAACCATCACTCCTGTGTTCCAATGGCACGGTGTGTTAGCTAATCCAAGTTTATAATTTTAAAAGGCTAATTGATCATTAGAAAACCCTTTTGCAATTATGTTAGCACAACTGAAAACTGTTGTGCTGATTAAAGAAGCAATTCAACGGGCCTTCTTTAGACCAGTTGAGTGTCTGGAGCATCAGAATTTGTGGGTTCGATTACAGGCTCAAAATGGCCAGAAACAAAGACCTTTCTTCTGAAACTCGTCAGTCTATTCTTGTTCTGAGAAACGAAGGCTATTCCATGCGAGAAATTGACTGGCGGTTGGATTGGGGATGGAATCCGGAGGATAGGCTGGCCGACGACCCAATAAAAGTGCAGAACGCCTTCCAGAGCTGAGACAAGAACTGAGGACCACGGTCGGAGACAATGTCCTCTGGGAGTCCATGGATCCGGAAGACATGCTGCACCATGAGCTGAGCCGTCTCCTTGGCAGAGGGTAGTTTGGGGAGAGGGATGAAATGGGCGGCCTTGGAGAACCGATCCACTACCGTCAGATTGACGGTTGCCATCAGACGGAGGGAGCCCAGTGACAAAGTCCAGAGAGATATGGGACCAGGGATGATGAGGGACAGGTACTGGCTGAAGGAAGCCAGAAGGAGCTTGCCGTGGAGTCTTGTTCTGAGCACACACAGTGCACGCGGCAACAAAGGCAGAGATGTCAGGAACCATTATGGGCCACCAGAAATGTTGTCGGAGGAAGGCTAGGGTTCGATGGGAACCTGTATGACAGGTCAGCCTGGAGGAATGAGCCCATTCCAGGACCCGGGACCGGACTGAGTTTGGGGCAAACAACCAGTCAGTCAGGCCCCCTTCAGGTTCAGGCTGGGAGCATTGTGCCTTGCGAACCAGGGTTTCAATACCCCAACCCACTGAAGCCGCAAGGCATATGAGGTAGGGAGAATGGTTTCGGAGACTGAGGGACTGGCAGAGGAACTGTATAGGTGGGAGAGGGTGTCAGGCTTCATATTTTTGGACCCTGGGCGGTAGGAAATGGTGAAGTTGAATTTTGTAAATAACATAGCCCACCGGGCCTGCCTGGACCAGGCGCTTGGCTGTACGGAGATATTCAAAAAATGTTATGGCCAGTCCAAACAAAAAAAGTCTGTTCTGCTCCTTCCAGCCAGTGCCTCCACTCTTCCAGGGCCATCTTGACAGCCAGAAGTTCTCGGTTGCCTACGTCGTAGTTCCTTTCTGCCGGATTGGGACGATGGGACAGGAAGGCACAGGGATGGAGCTGGTCCTGGGCAGATCGCTGGGACAGGATTACCCCCACTCCAACATCAGAAGCATCAACCTCTACCACAAATTGACAACACGGGTCCGGATGGACAAGGATGGGTGCAGTGGTGAACCGATGCTTCAGGTCCACAAAGGCTCTGTCAACAGCTGGAGACCATGTGAAAGGTACTTTGGGAGAGGTGAGTGCAGAGAGGGGGGCCGCCAGGGTGCTGTAGCCCCGAATGAAACGGTGGTAGAAGTTGGCGAACTCCAGGAAACGTTATAACTGCACCCTGGACGTAGGTTGAGGCCAATCTACCACTGCTTTCACCTTTTCAGAATCCATTTGGACATTTCCATCAGCAATGCCATATCCCAGAAAGGAGATTGTAGAGCGGTGGAACTCACAAACAACTGGTTCTCCAGGAGGCGCTGAAGGACTTGTCTGAGATGGAGAATGTGTTCTTGGGCAGACCGGGAAAAAACCTGGATGTCGTCAAGGTAGACGAACACAAAACAATTTAGCATGTCCCGGAGCACATCGTTTACCAGGGCCTGGAAGACAGTGGGGGAGTTTGTGAGTCCAAACGGCATGACCTGATACTCATAATGTCTGCTGGCTGTGTTAAATGCTGTCTTCCACTCATCTCCTTCGCATATCCGAACCAGGTTGTAGGCATTCCGAAGGTCCAGCTTGGAAAAAATGGTGGCCCGCTGGAGAGGTTCAAAAGCCGAGGAGAGGAGTGGCAGGGGGTAACGATTCTTGATCGTTATATCATTAAGACCCCGGTAGTCAATACACGGCCGCAGGGTCTTGTCCTTCTTCTCCACAAAGAAAAACCCTGCACCGGCAGGAGATGCAGACGGACGGATGCCTCCAGTAGCTAGATAAACCTCAATGTACTCCTCCATGGCCTTGGTCTCCGGGCCGGATAGAGGATATAGCCGACCATGTGGTGGTGTGGTGCTGGGGAAGAAATCAATGGCACAATCATAAGGACGGTGCGGGGGAAGATAAGTAGCACGTGCCTTATTGAATACCTCCAGGAGGTCATGGTACTCAGTGGGAACAGCAGAGACATCCAAAGCTTTGCTTATGCTCTGAAGAGGACATCTCGGGGACGGCTGTGCCGCTTTAAGGCAATGGGAATGACAAAACGGGAGCTTGTGGTCCAGTCAATAACAGGGTTGTGTTTTTGGAGCCAAGAAAATCCCAGAACAACAGGAGCATGGGGTGAATCGATGAGGAGGAACTGTATGGTCTCACTGTGGTTTCCTGAAACCCGTATCTGAACGGGCACTGTGCTATGGGTGACTCTTCCAATTGAATTTCCGTCCAGTGCCCTTGCATCCATGGGGACAGAGAGAGGTTGAGTGGGAATACCTAATTCAGAAACCATGGTAGCATCCATAAAACTTTCATCAGCCCCAGAGTCAATGAGCACCCGAAGAGACTTAGACTGGTCTCCCCACAGCAGAATCACAAAAAAGGTGTACGGGTGATGGGAATTAGGGAACTCCGGGTCTGGCTCACCAGAGTACTTGTACCCACTAGAGAAAAGGGTTTCTTGACAGGGCAGGTGGCTATATATTGTCCCACACCTCCACAGTACAGACAACAGTTAGAACTCAGCCTACGTGAGTGTTCCTCAACCGATAATCTAGCTCTTCCCAGTTGCATGGGCTCTGGAGTATCCATCTCACCTGTCGCCAATGATTCTCGAGGAACCTCGGGTGTTTTCGGCTGTCCTCGGAAATTCACACTTCGGGCATTTCCGGATTCCTTAGGGCAGACGAGTGTTCCCGATGAACAAGAGTTCCCGAGGACCAACCTCTTCTCACACCGGTGTTCTCATAAGCGAGCTCATCCTTTATCACCTCCGAGAGCCCGTGGAGGAAGGTGTCTAACAGAGCCTCCGGATTCCAGGAACTCTCGGCGGCCAATGTGCGGAAATCTACTGCGTAGTCTGCCACACTACGGGAGTTCTGACGTACCTGCAGTAGTTTTCGAGCCGCCTCCCTCCTGGGCACCTGGAGAATCGAAAACCTTCCTCACCTCTGCCATAAATTCCTCCAGGCTATGGCACACAGCGGTTTGCTGCTCCCACACAGCTGTCGCCCAGGAGAGCACTCTTCCGAACATTAGCGTGATTAAATACGCTATCTTCGATCGGTCCGATGGGAACAAAGAGGGCTAGAGTTTGAAAAGGAGGGAGCACTGGGAAAGGAATGCCCTGCAGGTACCAGGATCACCTGCATAACGCTCCGGAGGAGGGAAGCGGGGTACGCAGGGAGCCGGGTAGGTTGAACCAATCCACAACTAGTAGAAAGGTTACTGGGTGGTTGGGAGGTCTCAGATGTGGCGTGCTGCCTATGAGCTACTTCACGGATTTGCTCCATTATCGCCTTAAACCCTTGGTCGTGCCGTTCCGTCAGGGAACGAAGCCCTTCCAAAAGGTGCCGAAGTAGCTCCTCATGCCTCCCAATGGTGGCTCCATGCAGGGAGACAACATGACCGAGCTGGTCCAAGTCTGCTGGGTCTGTCATGGCCAGTTCATACTATAAGGGCACAAGGCGAGACCCAAATGCAGACACAGGAGGCAGATGGTTGCGCTCCGATATTTATTATGACAAAAGGGGTAGGCAAAAGGCAGGTGAGAATTCAGGCGAGAATTCATAAACCAGGTCAGAGTCCAAACAGTAGCAGGCGATAGGCAGGCTCGAGGTCTGGAGCAGGCAGAGTGGTCAGGCAGGCGATCTCAGAGTCAGGACAGGCAAGGGTCAAAACCAGGAGAGAGAGAAATGAGAGACTGGGAAAGCAGGAGCTGAGAAACAAGAACGCTGGTTGACTTTACAAACAAGACGAACTGGCACAGAGAGACAGGAAACACAGGGATAAATACACTGGGGAAAATAAGCAACACCTGGAGGGGGTGGAGACAAGCACAAGGACAGTTGAAACAGATCAGGGCATGACAATTGGAGTAAACTAATGAACAACAACACTTAGGCTTCTACTTCCAGCTTATACGTACTATAAACATTTTACACAATCTATTTTACAATAATTATCTTTTGTTTGTTTGTACTCCAATCCTTCCGCTACCCTCAACCCCTCCGATCTATTTCTGAAGACCATCCAGTTTGATGGTTCTATTTGCCATATATTTTTAACTGTGCTGTTCCACAAAAGTTCCGAGCCTTTTTTACGGACACGGTATATTTTATAGAATATTACTTTAAGGCAAAACCAAAAGGAAGGTGGTTGGATGGGTAAGCATATAACGCGAACATTTAGAAATCCAAAGGTTGCATGTTACTACTTTTTAGCTACTTTGTAACTACTTAGCATGTTAGCTAACCCTTCCCCTAACCATAACCTTAACCCTTTAACCTAACTTCTAACCCTAACCTTAACCCCTTTCCCCTAGCCTAGCTAACGTTTGCCACAACAGATTGTAATTTGTAACATATCATACGAATTGTATTTTTTTGTTGTTGAGTTGAGTGGAGTGTGATTGTCTGCTGAATATTGTCCTACGTGTGTCTGTTTTGTGCTTTGCTCTGTCTACCATGTTCTCTGTACAGTTTGTTCTTTGCGGTGTATATATTTATGTCTGTGTGGTACTCTGTCTGCAGAGAAACACTAGCTCTCACACTGCACAGGAAAAGCTTTGACTCTTACATAACAAGGGAATTACAAGTTGTTGTTTGGAGGAAGTTGTGGTAGAATTTCATATCACTCATATCAAAAGAGGAAGTTCTGTGGGCCCGAAGTATAAAAACACTGCTGGAAAAATAAACATGGTAATCGTGAGTTCCATCACAACAACACTTAGATACCAGGTTGAAAGTACATACCTTTGTTTTCTTTGTGGTGAAGGATGCAGGAATGTTATCTGGGTGCATGTGTGTCCCTAGAAATCTGGGGGACGGTGCTTTGTGAATAACCTGCAAGTTAGACAAGGCGTCCATTTAACGCTACATGAGCCACGGTATGCTTTTGCTCTTACGGTCATATACTGAACAGACACTGTGCATACAGGCATGTTATGTTGTTTTAGGCATAGGGGATCACAGGGAACCAATGTAAGAACAGTTACACACTCTTCAATCCTGACACAGCTGGCCATACAAAACACTGTTATATTACCCCATCAAACTATATCCTCCATGTTAATTGCATTCGGTGTGAGAATCATGGGTGTATACTGTAGGTAGACCACTCTTGTTGGATGAAGTTTAAGGTCTAGCTGTGCTAACATTTCCACACACAAGGGCTCATGAGGGCGTTCATTGGAGGCCACTCACAGCACGGGTTTGTAATTCACTAACATTCACTCATGGGCCTTAGTGGATCACAGCATGATTGCAACACATGCATCTAATTATTGTGACTAGTTACAGAACAGTAAAATGACATTATTGTTTGCCTGTGTAACAGATGGGGATCTGTGAAACTCACTCAGCCTGAAGTGTCTCCACTTGCGCTGGTGAAGAGAAAGCGTTTCGGTGGCGCGACTGTCTAAAATGCTTCAGGGGCGCAATCACATGTGTTTGCGAGGCAGAGGTCCTGGGTTGGAGCCTCTGTATGAGCCGAATCATTAAGAGCAGTACTTGCTAAGCAAGCAGCGGGATATCCTTTACACCTGACTGTTTGTGACATAAGTAGCATAGAGAACAGTGTCCTGACCTGACGTTGTGTCATGAAAACCTACTTTATGGACCTAAAGTGGGCTAAAAACATCCCAATATAACTACAGCACCTCTTTATGCTACAGGGAATGTGTGCATTTGTGAACCATACAACCCCACACAACACATACACAGCATATCCAATTATTACACACAAAGCATATTCCATTATTTACACATTTGATTTATCTGAGGCAGACAAACCTGCAGTGTTGCTAAAACTACAGGGGAGTCAAGCAGTATAACACACCTGCTGCATTTCTGGCCCAAAGAACTCCATCAATGGAGGGATTTGGGACTCTGCTTTCTCACCAGTTGCTGCTGCCAGTATTTTACGAAGCACCGCCACCATCCAATTAAAACCTGCCAGAGACAGTGAACATTCAGGTCCATTAACATTTGAGCATAAGAGAAAGTTTTTCAATTTACACAAAGGGATCAGGAATAGAAAGGGTTAGTGTCCTTTGATATTCTTAAAAATGTTTCCCCACATTTCACAATTAGGCAAGAGTGAGTTGTAAGTTATTATCCCAAAATATTTGTCATGTGAGTGGCAATCCGCTAAGGAGCAGTTTCCCAGAGACAGATTAAGTCTTGTCTTGGTATAAAAACCATTCTCAATTGAGAATCTCCATTGAAAGTTAATTTTAGTACAGAACTAGGCTTATTCTGGGTCTGGAAAACCAGCCCTTGGTGTTTTGTAATATCCATAAAATGGTTTCATGGACTGTGAAAGATACAGCTAAAAAAGAAACAGGGCTAACATCAATGAGGCCGTTTGAGGCTAAAAGGGGAGACAAGGTAAAGGGTGGGACACACCTTCAAAATCAGGATTTGAAATATACTCAGAGTGCTCTTTGCACTTTCTAAATTGCCCTTTACAATTTGCATTTTCCTTACAAGATACTTTGAACGGTAGGCTATGTATGCTTTGAACTGTTTGAACTGTGTACTGAAGATTCCAAAAGGAGCAAAGTAAAAGATATACCTTTTTTATACACCAAATTAACAATGTATAGGGCAGGCAGAGCCACGGGAGGTAGTGGTGCTTGGGGGTGCAGTAGCACCCCCTGTAGTGAAATGGTGAAATGACACCACTCCCTGCAGAAGAGGTGTAACAATTTGTGTTGTTGCAATGAAAACAACAAAACTATTTTTCCTTTGCACTATTGCTATAAATTATACTAGGATTGGGGTAAGGGAGAGAGAAAAAACATGGGATATTTATATAAGGACCCCATTCTTAGGGGTGCTCCCGAGTGGTGCAGCAATCTAAAGCGCTGCATCTCAGTGCTAGAGGCATCACTAAAGACCCTGGTTTGATTCCAGGCTGTATCACAACTGGCCATGATTGGGAGTCCCATAGGGCAGCACACAATTGGCCCAGCGTCGTCCAGGTTCTGGTCATTGTAAATAAGAATTTGTTCTTAACTCACTTGCCTAGTTAAATAAAGGTTAAATAAAATAACATCTCTGCATGGAAAGCTCTCAGCTCTGTTTTGTAAGTGGTGCGTTCATGATCTTATCTATTCTGTTGTGGGGGTTTGGATTCGGAAACACGCTCTTCTGTACAACAGACAGTTTAGTTTGAGTTGAGTCGGGTTTCTCTCTCTCCCTCTCTGTTTCTCTCTCATCTTTTGCTCCCTCTTCTTTTCTCTCCCCCTTGTGGTGGATATTAAGTGATCTTGCTCACAATAGTTTTCCACTTATATTTTCTATTAGTTTACAATTCTAAACTTGGCTAAAATGGGAACAATGTAAAAAAAGGAGGATGAATTGCATAGCTGTCCATTTGTGCTCAGTTTTAATTGTAACAATCTTGTTTTTACTAATTTAGTTACAAAACCCATCTAATTTTCTCTCTCTCTCACACACGGACCCGTTGTAATTATGCACTACAAAGACATGTACGGTCTGTTCACAACGGTCTATTTTGTTTTGCAAACAGTCATGAGGTAAATTAACTTAGGCTGTAGTGGATACTGTTACCGAATATTGTCGGTAACTATGATTAGGCTACTCGTCACATTAGGAATCATATATTATTGTTAGCCTGCAAGCGCTTTATTATAAAGGTGATTTTTTTAAATATGATTTGGAGATAAAGTTTGGAAATGAAGGTCTCTTCAAACACATAAAATATGCACCCAAGCCAAGCTGAAATCTTATCAGAAACACGTTGGGTCTTTTTCACAGCTTTCTATTTCCTTACAACCAGTCAAATTGATGTACATTTTTAATTATGCACAGAAAATCTTTCTCATCATTTTTTTGGTCATTCCATTTTCTCCCAGGTCCCTAAACATCTTTGCTCTGCGCAAGAAGCAGACATGACAGAGAAAACTTTACCAATGTTAACTAGATTGAAGTATTCATTCTATAATTTATGACATTATTCTTTATTTAGTCTAGGGCAACATATAATAACAGAAGAGAAGCTGCATGTATATGTATTATATACAAGTTGACTAACAAATAGCTTACCAAAATGTTGGAAATTATGAGCAGAAACATATAAAATTTAGCCAATTTTCTTTTTGCATCCCCTGTCAAAAAATCATGCCGCCATCTCTGACTGTAGCCTACAGCGCATTTTCTGTATATGTGGGTTAGGGTCAGGTGTGGACTTAAGATTTTCACTTCATCAGTTGCGCATGGGTTATTAGCAATTGCGGGCTGTTGAACAAACAGCTGACCCGCACACCACTAGTGTGTGTGTTATTTTGTCACGTCACTACGTGTACCTGTGAGTGTGTGTGCAATGTGCATTTGTGTGTTTGTAATACACATTGAGTCTGTATGTGTGGGTATATACCAGTATGTGTATTACGGTTAAATTAAAGATATATAATACATTCATAACACCTTTATTAAACTATTCATAACCCGCTTTGTGAATGTTGCAGTATCATTTATAACAACCTGTATAACACATGTATACAATATCATTCATAAGGAACCTTCAAAAGAAAAGTATTTCTTTCATTACAGCATTACAATTTATTTTAATTAGAAATATATTGTGGGAGTGAGCCGGACAGTTGCTGGTGTTACTGCCTGTGTTAGACCTGCTGAGCTAAAGCCAAGTTATTAGCTTGTGGAGCTAATGCAAGTCTCAGGCAAGGTTGCTCGACATATTACAATGACACCAATTGCACTGGTGCCCTCCAGACCTGGGTTTATATAGTATTTGAAATCTTTCCAGTACTTTGAGCGTTTGCCTGGAGTGCCAGAAGAATTCGCACTTTTGGCACTATTCCATTGGTTCCATTGCGCCAGGAAAGCACAATCATCAAGTACATTGAGTTAAAGCATTTGAAATATAGGGCGAACAATTTACGCCCACGTCTGGCTTCATTGTGGACTTGAGCCAGGCATATAAACCCAAGGAATATATACTGAACAAAAATACTGTATGAACTCAACATGCAGCAATTTCAATTATTTTACTGAGTTACAGTAAAATCATTAAACTGAAATAAATTCATTAGTCCCTGATCTATGGATTTCACATGACTGGGCAGGGGTGCAGCCATGGGTGGGCTTGGGAGGGCATAGGCCCACCCACTTTCGAGACAGGCCCAGGCAATCAGAATTCGTTTTCCCCCACAAAAGGGTGCACTGAAACGATCCTACAGTTGAAGAAGTCGAATGTGGAGGTCCTGGGCTGGCATGGTTACACGTGGTCGGCGGTTGTGAGGCCGATTAGACGTACCGTTAAATTTTCTAAAACAACATTGGATGCAGCTTATGATGGAGAAATTAACATTCAATTTTCTGGCAACAACCCTGGTGGACATTCCTGCAGTCAGCATGCCAATTGCACACTCCCTCAAAACGTGATACATCTTTGGCGTTGTGTTGTGTGACAAAACGGAATATTTTAGAGTGGCCTTTTATTGTATCCAGCACAAGGTGCACCTGTGTAAAGATCGTGCTTAACACTTTTTTGGTTACTACATGATTCCATATGTGTTATTTCATAGTTTTGATGTCTTCACTATTATTCTACAATGTAGAAAATAGTTAAAATAAGAAAGACCCTTGAATGTATCACATTTTAGGGAGGACCCAGATGCAGACAGTGTCAAAGTAACACAAGTTTATTACTAGATCAGGGGCAGGCAAAACGACAAGTCAAGGGCAGGCAGAGGTCAGTACTCCAGATCAGAGTCAAAAGGTACAGAACGGCAGGCAATCTCAGGGGCAGGCAGAGGACAATAATCCAGGGCGGTGTGACAAGGTACAGAACCACAGGCAGGCTCAGGGCAGGCAGAATGGAAAAACCGTGAAAACTAGAAAACAAGAACTATAGAAAAAGACAGGAGCAAGGGGAAAACCGCTGGTAGGCTTGACGGACAAAACAAACTGGCAACAGACAAACAGAGAACACAGGTATAAATACACTGGGGATAATTGGGAAGATGGGTGACATCTGGAGGGGGGTGGAGACAAGCACAAAGACAGGTGAAACAGATCAGGGTGTGACAGAATAAGTAGGTGTGTCCAAACTTTTGACGGGTACTGTAGACCTTCTCCCTGTGCACACCCTCCATGAATATTGCAACACCAACGTTTGATTGAACATACATTTTGTGAGAAACGTAATCATAGTAATGTTTGTTTGTTTGTGAGAGAAATCTGATATTGCTGCTAACAACTGGAGTTTGTTTTGAAGGACAGATGTGTGGAGCTCTTAGACCTTAAGATGTTGTTTGGAAATGATGTAAGCCTATGGAGATTGTGCTATTTTTGTGGCTCTGAAACTAAAATAAATTGTTGCATCGCTTCAGTTGTCTGTCCTTGATGCAAAGAACCTGTGCTTAGTTTAGTCCCAAGGACCACACCTTGTGTATAAAAAGGTGGTGTATTGTCTGCTAGTACAGGAATAGATATGTGTAAATCTCCCATGTTAGATTGGGAGTAGCGTGATTGAAGTCTGGACTTTGCCTGTGCCTCTCAAGGACTTTCACATTCTTATTCTGAAGCCATTCCAGTGTTGCTTTGGCTGGATGCTTGGGGTTATTGTCCTGTTGGAATGTATATCTTTGCCCCAGTCTAAGGTTGTTTGTCCTCTGCAGTAGGTTCTCATTAAGGATTTGCCTATATTTGACTCTATTAATTGTTCCCTCTATCCTTACTAGTCACCCAGTCTCTGCTGCTGAAAAGCATCCCCATTGCATGGTGCTACCACCACCATGCTTCACGGTAGGGATGGTGTTAGACAGGTGATGATCTGTGCCGGGTTTTCTCCAGACATAGTGCTTTGCATTCAGGCCAAAGAGTTCAATTTGTCTCGTCAGACCACAGAATCTTTTGCCTTATGATGTCAGAGTCTTTCACTTGCCTTTTTTCAAACACGAGGCGTGCTGTCATGTGCCTTTTTCTCAGGAGTGGCTTCCGTCTGGCCACTCTCCCATAAAGCCCAGATTGGTGAAGTGCTCTAGACACTGTTGTCCTTCTGGCAGATTCTCCCATCTCAGCCAAGGAACTCTGTAGTTCTGTCAGAGTGGTCATTGGGTTCTTGGTCACCTCCCTGTGCCTGACTAAGGTCCTTCTTGCCCAGTTGCTCACTTTGGTCGGACGGCCAGCTCTAGGCAGTGTCTAGGTAGTTCCATATTTTTTCCATATCCCAATGATGGAGACCACTGTGCTCTTGGAATCTTTCATCACTCTAGAAATTGTTTTATACCTTTCCCAGATACTGTCAGAGTTCCAAAAGTATTCGAAAGTGACAATTTTTGTTTTGTTTTTGCTCTGTGCTCCACCACGTCAGAGCAGAAACTATACAATGAAGTTCAAGGAACTGTCCTTAGATCTCCGAGATAGAATTGTATCTCAGAGATCTACGGACAGATCATTGGACTTTGTGGTATAGTTTCTGCTCTGACATGAACTGTCAACTGTGGGACCTTTTATAGACAGGTATGTTTCTTTCTAAATCCTTTCCAAACAATTGGATTGGCCACACGTAGACTCCAATAAAGTTGTAGCGACATCTCAAGGATTATCAAAGGAAATTGGATGCACCTGAGCTCAATTTGGAGTTTCTTAGCAAAAGGGTGTTATATACTTAGTGCCATGCAAAAGTATTCATCCCCCTTGGCGTTTTTCCTATTTTGTTGCATTACAACCTGTAATTTAAATAGATTTTTTATTTGGATTTCATGTAATGGACATACACAAAATAGTACAAATTGTTGAAGTGAAATTTTAAAAATCACTTGTTCAAAAAACAATTATAATAATAATGGAAAAGTGGTGCGTGCATATGTATTCACCCCCTTTACTATGAAGCCCCTAAATAAGATCTGGTGCAACCAATTACCTTCAGAAGTCACATAATTAGTTAAATAAAGTCCACCTGTGTGCAATCTAAGTGTCACATGATCTGTCACATGATCACAGTATATATACACCTGTTCTGAAAGGCCCCAGAGTCTGCAACACCACTGAGCAAGGGGCACCACCAAGCAAGCGCATGAAGACCAAGGAGCTCTCCAAACAGGTCAGGGACAAAGTTGTGGAGAAGTACAGATCAGGGTTGGGTTATAAAAAAATCTGAAACTCTGAACATCCTACGGTGCACCATTAAATCTATTATTAAAAAATGGAAAGAATATGGCACCACAACAAAACTGCCAAGAGAGGGCCGCCCACCAAAACTCACAGACCAGGCAAGGAGGGCATTAATCAGAGAGGCAACAAAAAGACCAAAGATAACCCTGAAGGAGCTGCAAAGCTCCACAGCGGAGATTGGAGTATCTGTCCATAGGACCACTTTAAGCCGCACACTCCACAGAGTTGGGCTTTATGGAAGAGTGGCAGAAAAAAAGCCATTGCTTAAAGAAACAAATAAGCAAACACGTTTGGTGTTCGCTAAAAGGCATGTGGGAGACTCCCCAAACATATGGAAGAAGGTACTCTGGTCAGATGAGACTAAAATTTGGCTTTTTGGCCATCAAGGAAAACTCTATGTCTGGCGCAAACCCAACATCTCTCATCTCCACGAGAACACCATCCACAGTGAAGCATGGTGGTGGCAGCATCATGCTGTGGGGATATTTTTCATCGGCAGGGACTGGGAAACTGGTCAGATTTGAAGGAATGATGGATGGTGCTAAATACAGGGAAATTCTTGAGGGAAACCTGTTTCAGTATTCCAGAGATTTGAGACTGGGACGGAGGTTCACCTTCCAGCAAGACAATGACCCTAAGCATACTGCTAAAGCAACACTCGTGTGGTTTAAGGGGAAACATTTAAATGTCTTGGAATGACCTAGTCAAAGCCCAGACCTCAGTCCAATTGAGAATCTGTGGTATGACTTAAAGATTGCTGTACACCAGCAGAACCCATCCAACTTCAAGGAGCTGGAGCAGTTTTGCCTTGAAGAATGGGCAAAAATCCCAGTGGCTAGATGTGCCAAGCTTATAGATACATACCCCAAGAGACTTGCAGCTGTAATTGGTGCAAAAGGTGGCTCTACAAAGTATTGACTTGGGGGGGGTGAAGATTTATGCACACTCAAGTTTTCAGTTTTTGTTGTGTTATTTCTTGTTTGTTTCACAATGAAAAAATATTTTGCATTTCAAAGTGGTAGGCATGTTGTGTAAATCAAATGATACAAACCCCCCAAAAATCTCTATTAATTCCAGGTTGTAAGGCAACAAAATAGGAAAAATGCCAAGGGGGTTGAATACTTTCGCAAGCCACTGTAAATAAGATATTTATGTATTTAATTTTCTATACATTTCAAAAGATTTCTCAAAAGATTTTTTCACTTTGTCATTATGGGGTATTGTGTGGATAATAAAATCATATTTAATCCATTTCGAAATCAGGCTGTAACACAACAAAATGAGGAATAAGTCACGGGGTATGACTACTTTCCAAAGGCATTGTATATATGTGGTTAGTTGTTATATTGAGTAGTGTCAAATAAGTGCATATATTTGTCCTATAATGAAGTTGCATGTTCACAACAGAGAATACAGCACTCCTTTTCTCCATATGAAGTTTCTAGTCAGACTCTTCTTTCACTTGTTATTAGTAACCTTTATTCATGTAGTAAAACTCATCTGTTTCTCTATGACCGTGTAGAAGTGGGAACATGACCATCTCAGTAGATGGCAAGGTGTAGGTGTATTCAAAGAACATTTGGATTCTGTGTCTTGATATTGTGGCATCTGAAGTGAAAATGATCCTATTCCAATCCTTTAAAAAAAATGTCTCAAAATTTGATAAAAAAAAGGGGATTACACAATCCGGATCATTATTATCCAGAATAAATATTTTTAAGACTAGGCCCTGAGGCTTACCCGGTGCTCCCAGACTGTTGCATAAATCGTGTGTCAGGGGGTTGGGTACCGTGGCAGCAAAAATACAAACTTCCTTTGTAATTATAAATAAAGAGCTATTCAAAGGATGTTTTATTTTGAAAGTTCCTTACGAATGATTTTGAATAAATGTGTAATAACGGTTGTTATGAATGATATTGCAACACTCATAAAGGTGTTATAACTGGTGTCATAAAGATGTGTCGTGTCTTTGGCTATGCCGGATTAAGTGATATGACATGCTATTCTATAAAATCCTTTCTTTGTAATTAATATTACCTGATTCAGCTAATCATGTAAATGTAATTATCTAGAAAGTTGGGGCACCACGAAAGAGTGTTTATAGAGCTGTTATCTTCCAAATAAACTCTTAAAGACCTAGTAATATTTTACATCAATAGCAGTCAATATTAATCGTCACCTTATTTCAGTCTCATCTGAAAGTTGTAAATTCTTGGTTATCTTTTCGAAACCCTGGCTAACAAGTTGAATCAGCAATACAAAATTGGGTTTAATTATTTATTTACTAAATACCTAACTAATCACACAGAATTACATATACACAGAATGCAAATTATGTTATACAGAAAACGTCCCTGGTGGATGGAACCTGTATGACGGCTGGTTACACAAAGAGTCCAGTGTGGCTCAGTTGGTAGAGCATGGTGTTTGCAACGCCAGGGTTGTGGGTTTGATTCCCACGGGGGACCAGTACGGAGAAAAAATGTATGAAATGTATGCATTCACTACTGTAAGTCACTCTGGATAAGAGCGTCTGCTAAATGACTAAAATGTAAATGTAGAGGGGGTTGGCTTGAATGAAAGAGCGGGAAGACTGAGGAACAAAGGGAGAAGCTATGCTATCGTAAATACAGTATCTTATGCATTCTAAATTACCGCCCATTTGGAAAAGGAAAATGCGATAAATATTTACTCTGAGCTGCGCTTCGGTAGGCTGGCCGTGTTGGCCAACAGATATCTTCCTGTCCTCTGAAGAATGTCACTGGTGGTAAATTGGATACGTTGTAGTATCGTCATTGTGTGTTAGACTGGATACGTCGTCCGTCCTCTCCTAGCCCACGTTTACAGTGGCCGCTGCTAACTCAACGACTAGGAGGTATCACTTCTGTAGTGAATAAGAGTTCAAAGTTCATACCATTCACAACCAAAGCTCACGCTGAGGTTGGCTTCGTTCTGTAGTTATTATCGGAATCCTTCTGACATCGGACCGTCGCCCTAATGTACCCGGAACAGAAAGTTATTCGCCCTTTTAACGCAGAGGCTGCAGGCCTCGCGTACTCGGAACAGAAGGTGACATTTTCAGTCATAATGTCTCAGATGACAACCGAACTGACATCATATTCATTAAGTACCAACGCATATTTTCAACTGGTTCTATTACCGAAATGTGGTTCCTTTCCCCCCCACCGTTTGATGTTCCCAGACTCTCTATG
This sequence comes from Salmo trutta, assembly GCF_901001165.1. Classification (NCBI taxonomy): domain Eukaryota; kingdom Metazoa; phylum Chordata; class Actinopteri; order Salmoniformes; family Salmonidae; genus Salmo; species Salmo trutta. The sequence continues at coordinate 42,155,321 of NC_042974.1, read as the reverse complement.
TTTAACAAAGGCTATTCAAGAGTCCTTCAGTAGAGTCAGAGAGAGAGAGGGAAGGGAGAAAGGTATTTATGGGGGGGTCATAAACCTTACCCACAGGCCAACGTCATGATCGTTGTTATGTATACCCCCTTCATATAAAGTGTTACCTGTGTTTCTGTGTGTGTGTGTGTGTGTCTGTGTGTCTGTGTGTCTGTCAATGTGTGCTTGTGCGTGTGTGTGTAAGAGTGCGCATTGGTTTGTGTGTATTTTCAATAGGTGGTGAGTGGTATGTGCATTCAAATAAGGGAAATGATACATACCATTTTTTATTTTAGTACGGTATAAGATGATCAGTTGCACATACTTTGGCTATTAATCCAAAAAGTTGTTACATGGTATTACATTAACCGGTTTTATTACATTATAAATATTAAAGTTGTTACATGAACCGTTGTTACAAGGGGGCCTCTATGTCTGCAGCATGTAGAGTGGCCTGTGTTAAATTCAACATTCATCAACACTGATTGCTTATCTTAAATCGCTCTATAGTGTGCAGAGGAAAGAACCGACAAAGCGAGCAAAACTGGCTGCAAATTTGGGTTGTAATAGCAAGGTTAAAACCAGAAACAGACTTTATTGCAACCAATTTTGCCTGCCGGGGAGGCCCTACCCCAAAGCACACAGATCATATTCTGCAAGTCCAAATGCTCAGTCCATTGTGAAATTGAATTATAGGTCACTTTTGTAAGAGAATACCCCAAACCCACTCAGCAAATCAAAAACCTTTTGTATGACTTTGAATACACGCTGCAATAAAATGGCATACACTATGAGCTATGAGTAAGACAACACTATAAGTAACGTGAATTGTCCCAATTGTATAATGAACTTGAATTTTGAACCTTATGTAGGTAAGGCCATAGAGTAGACAACTGAAGACCAAGAGGAACACTCCTTATTTTACTGATTAAACATGATATAATAGTAAAATCAAATCAGAAATCGAATCATATTGTATCTGTCACGTTTCGTAGACAACAGGTGTAGACTAACAGTGAAATGTTACTTACGGGTCTTTTTCCAACAATGCAGAGTTAAAGATTAAAAGATAAGATACAAAATAAAAATGTAAATAGTGACACTGTGAATAACGAGTAAAAATAACATGGCTATATAGTGAATGACTACTAGAAAAGGTAAATGCTTAATCAATATGCCCATTGCCCAAGGGTGACCATCTAAATGTTTAACAGTATTTTCACATTAAAATATTTTTACTTACCACATTTGGGATATGCAACTAACATTACATCATCTGCTCTTGCTTCCAGCCTTTCCATAGCCTTCAGGTTCTCCACTGGACTCATGATGACAGGGTACAGCACTCCATTATATCTGTACAACTTATCCTCCTCCTTCATATCTTTAGCCAGTTCCATTTTGGCTGAGAAAGAGCTACTCATTTTGGATAATACTGCAGAAAATCTCAAGGTAAAGAAAATTCAGTTTCCACCGCTAACAGGCATCCAGTGTATTTGTGCAGCTGGACGGCCACGAGCTCCGCTCTGTGTATGAGTGTGGGTGTGTGAATGTGGGTGTGTGTGAGAGAGAGAGTACAGTAGGAGGAGAAGGAGGCATGTCCTTCAAAGATAGAGCTTGTGTGAGAAGCAGGAGTTTCCTGGTTTCTGTAGGGGAGCATGGAAAATCTGGTGTCCTGTGTGATTGATTGGGGAGATGCCTGTGCAATACTAACCAGATGGGAGGGACTGCTAGAGCTAAGACTACAGTAGGTCATTGAATGGAAGGAACTATTTGGGTAGGGTATCCAAAGACAGCTGGCCAATATCTGTCCAATGTTGCATGGAAGTAAACTATTTCTATTACATCATTTTCTTTCCTAAGCGTCTAAACAACAACGTGCTATCTGACAGTGAACATACTGTAAATGAATCACTTTGAGAGAATGCTGTGTATCCCTTGCTACACATTTTTGTCATTATGTAAATAGGGAGCGTTTGAAATATCCCAGATGTTGAAATGTCCTGCCACAAGTGTTTTTTATAAACAATACCTATGTGGATGTATTTCCCTTAGAATCTAGTGGCCCCTATAGCTTCATCCACTCAAAGGCAAAAGTAAAAACTGTTGCCTCATTCACATTTTTTACTGTCACTTGATTAACCGTTTCTGTACAATGTGATTATTCATGCCTATAGAAATAAGCAAATAAGCTTCCTCTCTGGCCTCCCTCTCGGGTTTCACTGCAAAGTGTATCATGCTGTAATCTCAGTATGCATACATCATTAATTATCCCTTTTAGGTTGTTGTTGTTGGACTATTCTTTACTGAGACATCCATACAGGGAAAATAAAGACAACCCATAAAAGCCCAAAACAGGCCTAGTTTATTTAGGCCTAGTTCTATGCGGTACAGGCTTAGTGGTGAAAGTGTGCATTGGATGAGATTTGAACATGATGTGATATGTTATGACTGTGGTTATTCTGACACTGCTGATGTACCATCGACAGGACCGATACTCTTTTTCTGGATGACTTAGACAGGTTACATACTGTATACCACCCACCCACTCACACAGAGCACTATAATGGAACGACTCAAGTGCACATAACGGTGTTTTATCACCAAAAGCTACACAGCACCCAGACTCTAACTCACCTTGACACATGTCAAAGCCTGTTGGAGAGAAAGCGGTGACTGCGTTTCAAAAGATGAGGTCCTCCTTTCCAAGCAGCCAGTCAGGAGATGTGCCCTGTGCTAAACATAAGAAGCTCTAGCAGGCCCCCAGTCTCTCCAAGTGACTACAGGACTTACAACGGCTGGATGACCAAGTGAATCCAGTGAGTGCGGATGTGAATCTGAACAGAAACAACACAGCCTTCTCCCATAGCTCTGCAGTGTTGTAGCAAGCACATAACACTGTGATAACCTGGGGAGAAATAATGTAAACCGACTGTATGAGGTGCAGAGATACAGAGTGAAATACAGAGTAACAGTAGAACCAAACTGAACCATCACTGGCATGCAATTGTTCAAGTTCATGGATCACTCAAAATTGTCTCCCACTGCTGACAAGTGTTTGGCTGTCAAGTTAGCCTTGATTCACTGTGAAAGCCCATTTGTGTGGGACTGTATTATGTAAAGACAGTAAAAGAGAGATACATTGTCTGTATGAGGGAGCCAAAGGTTTAAGGATCTGCTAATATTGCTCTTGTATTAGACAAGAGCTGTTATCACCCAGCTGAATCACATAGCCTGCTGTTGAATAATCATTCAGCACTTTGCTTTGTGTTATGTGTATTATTTGTATTATTATTTGAAGTCTTTGTAGCTGCAGAATAATGCTTACACCCACACTATGTGTTTCCAGTTATACAACAAGTTAAGTTGCTGGTCACACGCAACGGGATTATATCTTCTATTTTATTACTGCAGAATCCGAAGAATGTAGTAGGCACATGACTATTGTGGTGGTCAACCAAGAAAAAAGGGGTGTGACCAGATCTGGGTCCAGATTTACTGGGCTTTTGCACCTGTTCAACTTTTCTTCGATATTATTTCTAGAATCAATAAAAAAAATAAAAGAACAATTAAGGATGAAAGACTCATATTAACACAGTTTCATGTTTGTTTGTTTTTCATTGTTATCTACTTGGTTGGTCACATATTTTGCTAACTATTTGTGCAAACTAAATACTATATAGTACTGTTTATTTATGTTTGTGGAAACTATAGAGTCCATGAGCAATATCTACAGCTATTTAACTATTGACTATGTAATGGTGTTGATAACAAGTGGGTTGGGCCAGGTGGTAAAACACTGACAGACCAGTTAGGCAGCTTGTTGAGATATACACTGAGTATACAAAACATTCAGATGAGGCCCATAGTGCAGTGGCACATACTTAAAAGGGCTTCAGTTTGTGCTTAACAATCCAATCTACTGTTATGTTTTGTATATCCCCACGGTATATAATACGGTTTACAGAGAAAGTACACAAACACCAAAAAAGTATACTGTTTTTGTTTTAAGTAAGGTGATCTCCTTCTCATGTCATACCACAGTGTAATTACTTAACACTAACTTTCCTTGTTATCTTATCAAATAGCATAGTAGCATCTGAACCTTTGTTGAAGTGTTTTTCATTTACTGCCCATGTGGATATGCCTTGTTTGACACTGTTTCCGCATATGAATGAGGGAGTTCGACTAAGCTGAACCGGTGTGCACCGGGCTATGGCTCATGACGTGAACGGGCGATTTGTTGTGGCCTGTTCCACCTGTGCCCAACGCAAGTCCTCACGACAGCAATCGGCTGGGTTGCTCTAACCTCTGCCCATCCCCAGCCGGCCCTGGTCCCACCTGTCCGTAGACTTTATCACAGGGTTACTTCCATTCCAAGGGCTTACTACTATCCTGGTGGCCGTTGATCAGTTCTCCAAGGCAGCCCATTTCATTGCCTTACCCAAGTTGCCCTCAGCGAAGGAGACTGCTGATCTCATGATTAACCATGTCTTTCGACTATACAGACTTACCTAGGACATCGTCTCGGATCGTGGGCCCCAGTTCATTGCACGGTATTGGAAAGCCTTCTGCTCCCTGTTGGGGGCGTTAATGAGTCTCTCCTCGGGATTCCACCTACCCGCCAAACGGAGCGGGCCAACACGGAGCTGGAGAAATTCCTCTGCTGTTTCGTCTCCACCCAGACAAACCAGTTTGTCCTGTGCCAGCGCTCCGCCCTTGCTGGGCTAAAATACCCATCCAGCCAGGACGGGGTGTGCCAGCCCTAAGCTCCAGACCTCCAGTGCGCCTCCACGGCCCAGTATACCATGTGCCTGCTCTGCGCACCCGGTCTCCAGTGCGTCTCCCCAGTCCGGTGAGACCGGTTCCAGCTCCACGTAGGAAGCCTCCAGTGATGATCTATGGTCCGAAGCCTCCAGTGATGATCCATGGCCCGGAGCCTGTAGGGATGATCCATGGCACGAAGCCTCCAGTGATAATCCATGGCCCGGAGCCTGTAGGGATAATCCATGGCAAGAAGCCTGTAGGGATGATCCATGGCCCGGAGCCTGTAGGGATGATACATGGCATGACGCCTCCAGTGATAATCCATGGCGCGGAGCCTCCAGTGATGATCCATGCCACAAAGCCTCCAGTGATGATCCATGGCGCGGAACCTGTAGCGATGATCCATGGCACGGAGCCTACAGCAATGCTCTCCAGTCCGGAGCCTTCAGCGACGCTCCCCAGTCCGGAGCCTCCAGCGACGCTCCCCATTCCGGAGCCTCCAGCGACGCTCCCCAGTCCGGAACCTCCTGAGACGGCCTGCAGCCCGGAGTCTTCAGCGATGGTCTGCAGCCCAGAGTCTTCAGCGGCGGTCTGCAGCCCAGAGTCTTCAGCGGCGGTCTGCAGCCCAGAGTCTTCAGCGACGGTCTGCAGCCCAGAGTCTTCAGCGACGGTCTGCAGCCCAGAGTCTTCAGCGGCGGTCTGCAGCCCAGAGTCTTCAGCGATGGTCTGCAGCCCAGAGTCTTCAGCGGCGGTCTCCAGCCCAGAGTCTTCAGCGGCGGTCTCCAGCCCAGAGTCTTCAGCGGCGGTCTGCAGCCCAGAGTCTTCAGCGGCGGTCTGCAGCCCAGAGTCTTCAGCGGCGGTCTGCAGCCCAGGGTCTTCAGCGGCGGTTGGCAGTTCAGAGCCTCCGGTGATGATCCACGGTCTGGTTCCTTCAGCGACACAGAAGCGGGGATCAGCGGGCGGTGTGGGGGCTATGCCCCGAACCAGAGCCGCCGCCAAGTATAGATGTCCACCCGGACCCCCCGCAGCTGCCTATCGTTGTCTCTGATTGGGAACTATACTTAGGCAGCCCTTTTTCCCTCCTTGAGTTGTGGGATCTTATTTTTGTACTGCTTTGTAAAGCCTGCAAGATGTGACGGTCTTTTTCCATTGTTTATTATTTTGTTTAAGTGTTCAGAGTTAAAAACCTCTTATGGACATACTCACCAATATCCAATGGTAGCTATAATTTCTCAAACATATGACTATTTTACACCATTTGAAAGATAAGACTCTCCTTTATCTAACCACATTGTCCGATTTCAAAAAGGCTTTACAGCGAAAGCAAAACATTAGATTATGTCAGGAGAGTACCCAGCCAGAAATAATCACACACCCATTTTTCAAGCTAGCCATATATGTCACAAAAACCAAAACCACAGCTAAATGCAGCACTAACCTTTGATGATCTTCAACAGATGACACTCCTAGGACATTATGTTATACAATACATGCATGTTTTGTTCAATCAAGTTCATATTTATATCAAAAAACAGCTTTTTACATTAGCATGTTTTGTTCAGAACTAGCATACCCACCGAAAACTTCCGGTGAATTTACTAAATTACTCACGATAAACGTTGACAAAAAAACATAACAATTTTTAAAAGAATTATAGATACAGAACTCCTTTATGCAATCGCGGTGTCGGATTTTAAAATAGCTATTCGGTGAAAGCACATTTTGCAATATTCTGAGTAGATAGCCCGGCCATCACGGCTTGCTATTTTGACACCCACCAAGTTTGGCACTCACCAAACTCAGATTTACTATAAGAAAAATTGGATTACCTTTGCTGTTCTTCGTCAGAATGCACTCCCAGGACTTCTACTTCAACAACCAATGTTGTTTTGGTTCGAAATAATCCATAGTTATATCCAAATAGCTCCGTTTTGTTGTTGAAGTAGAAGGGTGACGCGCTGATGCGTTTCGTGACAAAAAATTTCAAAATATTCCATTACCGTACTTCGAAGCATGTCAAACGCTGTTTAAAATCAATTTTTATGCGATTTTTCTCGTAAAATAGCGATAATATTCCAACCGGGAGACTTTGTATCCGTTCAAACACTGAAAGAAAAACATGGAGTCGTCACATGCACGCGCGCACCAGTGTCATTGTCCTCAAAAGGACCACTCTCCAAAACCCCTGCTGTTTTTCGCCCAGAGACTGCAGAGCTATCATTCCACGTTCTGGCGCCTTCCTAGAGCCAATGAAAGCCTTAGAAAATGTCACGTTACAGCACAGAGGCTGTATTTTCGACAGAGAGGCTATAGAAGGACAAGAAATGGTCAGACAGGGCACTTCCCATATAGAATCTTCTCAGGTTTTGGCCTGCCATATGAGTTCTGTTATACTCACAGACACCATTCAAACAGTTTTAGAAACTTCAGAGTGTTTTCTATCCAAATCTACTAATTATATGCATATTCTAGTTTCTGGGCAGGAGTATTAACCAGATTAAATCGGGTACGTTTTTTATCCGGCCGTGAAAATACTGCCCCCTGTCCCAAACAGGTTAAAATAAATATCAAGATGAACACATACCACGCTGCACCTTGGTCTACTCCTTTGGACAACCGTTACATAACCACTGATTCCTCGTCTGGTCTCTTCTCTGCACCTGGGTCCAACCTTACCACGTCACACTTTCCTGATGCCTATTAAATCATTTTATAATTTGTTTTATTTTCCATCATTCACACTATGAAAATAGATACTTGATACAAATAGGCTATCCAATATCATAGCTTAGGCTACATGCTATTGCATAAACACACAGACAATAGGTCATACATTGGTTACTGACATGATAGAAAAGTCCCTAGTGGGCTAAGCCGATATGACGTCTTGGTAGACAAAGGAAAGAGGGTGGGGACAGCTCAAGAGCGGGAAACTCAGAGAGTATTCACTGTAATACAGTTGATAAGTACACTCCTGAAATGCTAATATTTTTAACATGAACAGCCTCTCATTCGAAAATAAATAGCAATTTACATATCTACGAGTGTATGCCTTTGTTGTCCCTCTCTGTGATCACTGGTCCGTCTGCTGGATAGTCAGTCGACAGAAAGCCTCTGGAAAGCGCTCCTCTCTGTTCTCATGGGGAAGTTAAGAACTAGATTTGTTTTCTGCTCTGGTGGCCTCGTACAGTGTTGCACGTAGTCACGAATCCCCCCCCCCCTGCTCACCATTGGTCTGGGCTAGTATTCCACCCTTTTGTGTCTCGTGACCCCCCCACCAGCGGTTGGTGTTGGTATCCAAGGCACAAAGGAAAAGGTCAGACCCTATGTACGAGTTGTCAGCGGCCGCGTTGTTATGAGAATGGCTGTAACATTTCAACCAAATCTCCTGGTGTTTGTGCTTCAAAACGCTCAGTGGCTGTCGAGGCTTGTCATCACAGCATCTACGTGAGACAACCTCTTCAGTACCTGCGAACTGAGACGAGGATATCTGTCTGTGATATCGCAAAGTGTTTCACCAGTGGGAGTCATCGGGTCAGATGCTGGACTGACGCCATTAGTATCATTGTAAGGGCTGACAGTCCCCCACAAAGTGGAAGATGTATCATCGGAAGCAGAGTATACTCTGCGCATCAATGTTTTTCTTGCTGAGACGGCCGCAGTGCTTGCGGAAGTGTCTGAAGGGCAAGAGAAGTTCATCTCAACTACAGTATTGCATGACTTCAAGGAGGAGGGAAGTTGCTCAATCACAGAGATTGCTGACTCTAAATCATGAAAATAATGGTCAATCAGGTTTGCTGATTGAATGTGTCAAGATATCTTAATATCTCCTTGGATCGGATTCTGCACCAAGAGGTTTTGAAACGTCTTTTTCCCAAGGGGTGCTTTCGACAGATACACCTTGTGGATGACTGCGTTGCATTTAGCATTGGGGGAAGACAGTGTGGAAGGCACTGTGACCTGTGAACATACATGGTTGGTTTTCCAATCAATCAGTGGGAGTAACCGATCCATCAAGTCTGCACCGAGCAGCAGGATTTCAGATTCGAGACTGATTCGAGTCTATAGACAAAGCTTGTGGGCTTGTTCCTTGATCGAGCAGGCCCTGGATAGGGTCTCGAGTGAGAGCGGGAGAAATTCGATGTTTAACTTCCTTGCTAAGGGTGTTAATTCCTGCGGACCTGGTGTCTGGCAATTCCCTGTCTGGTCCTTTACAGTTATTTCGACCGCGGTGGTTATTGGAGTCACGGTTTTGCGGTAGAAAACGTTGTTGTGCGTCATCTCTCAATGCTGCAATACCTGATAATGCACCCTCTAACTGGATAAAGTGCTCCTGGTCAAACTTCAAAACCGAGTTGTCAGGGCTCTTAGCGTGGCGAGCTTTTGATGCCTCAAAAGCTGTGCTTGCAAGCTCTCTGAGTTGTAAGATAGGCAAGCCAACATGGGCTGTAGGGCCCAAGTAGGTAATGAAGGTGGGATACATGTTTGGCAGAAACATTTGTTTGAATTGTAACAGCTCTTCCATTCCTGTTTTAGTGAGTAGGCCAAAGTAAGCTGAACGAAGCCTATGATAGTAAGCTTGTGGGTGTTCATTCCGAACTTGTTTGGCCATGTTAGCTAGTGAGCTATCGTGTTTTTGAGTCGCAGAACCACTGAATTCTAATTTCAAAGCTGTGACAAGTTTAGCATAGTCGTTTAGCATGTGTTGCTGTTGTAGATGAATGAACCTCGTCACGTGTCTATTCGACGTTCACTTCAACAGGTAAACCAACGTCAGAACTCGTAGTGTTCGGGTAGCTATGCAATGCATCCTCTATGTCAGTTAGGAATGTCTCAGTATCGTTTGGCTGACCTGGAACGGGGTCAAAGGTGTGGAAATTTTGGCGAGTTTGTCAAGACGTTCCGCGCCAAGCGGGTGGAGAGGGTTGGCTTCATCCTGTGGGGAAATTGGGGCCGAAAGGCCAAGAGGAGAAGCCAAGCTTTGTCTTTGTTGGCGAAGAGGCGCCATATTACTCAGTGCCGAATGGCCAAGAGGAGAAGACTAAGGGACACATGAGGGAGGCAAAGTCTGAAACCTTTTATCGTCTTCACTCATTTGAGCACCGGGCTACGGTTGCTTGGTTGGGTAGTCACGCTGTAGCGTGTGACCGTTCTGGAATTCCACCAGATTGTACCTAAGGGTGGTATTCTGCTGCATTGCAGAGTCCACTTGAGTCCTGATATTGGACACGTGAGTGTCGCACTTGCCCCTTTCGGTCTCCTACTCATATGTCATGGTTTGCAGATGTCTTGAGTATGGAATATGGAGTGAGAGTCTTGAGTATTGAGTATGGAGTGAGAGATTCAGTCATGATATTTCTGCCGCTTGGTTAGAAATCAATATTTCCATCTTTATCACCTGAGTTCTCTCATCATTCATTTGGTCAGCGACTTCAATGAGTTCTGCTGATCTGTCATTCAACTTAGTCATTGTGTTCATTAACTGATCGGCTTTGGTCTGCAGCCTTTGCAGTAGAACATTGTTACTTTGAGTAACGTTCAACAAAACTGCATGCATGTTATCAAGTTGCACGGTTCTGTTTGTAGATAACTCGTCAGATTTATCTAGTTTGGCGTGGACATCGTCCTATTTAGTTTTGGCTAAATCGAGTTCTTCCTGTAGAATATGATTTTGTTCCAGTAGAAGACAATTTGGTTGAAGAGTTTGCGCTTGTTCGTCATCATAAGCTTTTGCAATTACATTTAATTGTTCAGTTTTCTTTGCTAGCACTAAGTTACCGGAACTCGCAGTAATATTAGACAACAGATACACCTATGGCCTAGCCACGCTGTCTAAGTGTGGTAGACGGAGATGATTATCGCTGGGTCAGCTAATATCTCCTCAAATTTCAATCGGCTGGCCCTATGTCCTTGCTCGAGAAATGAATAATGACCGAGTCTACCCGCTTCTGAAACACGAGAAACAGAAATAGCACGTTTGGCCCAACGCATCTATTTGTCAAATTTCTATAATTAGCTGGATCGTGTCCTAGCACTAAAAATGTAATGTAACCCTACACTGACTATGTCAGAGAAACAACACGGAGGCAACCTCCTTGTATTGTTCAAATGTCAACACACGCAACCAAAAATTCCTGTCTACAACTCCCATGTTGTATAACATAATCTGGGTGCATAATGCAATCTGCTTTCCAATTTTATATAGACTGAATCAAAATAAATGCCTCATTCTATCTTAGATTCCTCGCACGGGAACATCATTATGTCGTAGCGTTGACTATCATTAAATGTGAAGACTGTATATTATCAAATAAATTCTCTATGTGTAATTTAATTACGCGATTAAACTAATCATGTAACTTTAATTAACTAGGAAGTCAGGGAACCATGGAAAAATGTTGTTCATAGAGTGTCAATTTCCCGAAAATAACTCTTCAGATATTTTCATATCTTATCAATTACAGTCACTTATTCATTTATTATTATCTCATCACTCATTACTGAACATCGCAAACTCTTAGATATCTGCACAAACCCTAACATAAATCACGAATCAGCGATATACAAATTGGCTTAATTATTCATTTACTAACTAATCAATCACAGAATTACATAAACACACATACAATAGGTCATACATTGGTTACTGATATGATAGAAAAGTCCCTAGTGGGCTAAGCCGATATGACGGCTTGGTAGACAAAGGAAAGAGGGTGGGGACAGCTCAACAGCGGAAAACTCAGAGAGAATTCACTGTAATACAGTTGATAACTACACTCATGAAATGCTAGTACTTTTAACATGAACAGCCTCTCATTCGAAAAGAAATAGCAATTTACATATTTACGAGTGCATGCCTTTGTTGTCCCTCTCTGTGATCACTGGTCCGTCTGTTGAATAGTCAGTAGTTTGATCTCTGGTTTGTCCACCAGAGATCAAAGTCTGTTGGAGTTGTAGGTTGTTATAATGGATACTTCAGAGTACCATTCTGAATTGTTCTTAGGTCGGATGCGTTTACCAAACTAAACTATTTAAACAGCTGCAGCCTGAATACTTGTTCTTTAGTTTGTAGATTTCTTAGCCATTTCAACGTGGGAACTCCCGTCCCTGAGTTTTTTACTAATGTCAATTTTGTTGGAAGTGGCTTTTATACTAGAGTAGAAAAGGGGGCGGTCCATGACAACAATGTAAATGTCTGTACTCACGGGGTGTCGTCACTGACTAGTTAAAACTTGATATGAAAACCCATACTCTCATTTAGAAGGCTAACATCACATTTCATCTTCTCACAAATAGTTCCTTCGGTAGGAGTCGTGACATCCACAGTAAGAACCTCATACCAACGGTCAAACATTGTGGTGGTAGTGTGATGGTTTGGGGATACTTTGCTGCCTTAGGACCTGGACAACTTGCCTTAATAGAAGGAACCACGAATTCTGCTCTGTATCAAAATTCTACAGGAGAATGTCAGGCCATCCGTCTGTGAGCTGAAACTGAAGCACAGCTGGGTTATGCAGCAAGACAATGATCCAAAACACACGATCAAGTCTACATGAAGATGACTAAAAAACAACAAATTTGAAGTTTTGGAACAGCCTAGTCAAAATCTAGACCTAATCCCAATTGAGATGTGGCAGGACTTGAAACGAGCAGTTCATGCTTGAAACCCCACAAATGCTTAGATAAAGCAGTTCTACATGCAAGTGTGGGCCAAAATTCCTCCACAGCAATGTGAGAGACTGATCAACAACTACAGGAAGCATTTGGCTTCAGTCATTGCAGCTAAAGGTGGCAAAACCAGTTATTGAGTGTAAGGGGAATTGGGTGTTATAACTTTGTTCAATAAATAAATAAAATAAGTATCCATTTTTGTTTGTTATTTGTTACCTCGGGTTCCCTTTATGTAATATTAGGTTTAGGTTGAAGATCTGATAACATTCAATATTACAAATATGCAAAAATAGAGAAAATCAGAAAGGGGGGAAAATACTTTTTCATGGCACTGTAGGTCTCTCCATGGGTGGGAGATGGACATTTAAGCTTATCAACGATCTCTTTATTTTGAGAATGGCTTACCAAGAAAAACTTCCAAAAGGACTAATTCAAAGTAAAAAGGAGTTGGAGCACTCAACAAAAAAAGGCTGAGATTGATTTCTTATTGCTCACTTTACTCCATTGTACAGGATGCGAACAGGTAACTGAGGTTTCAAAGTCAAGCTGACGTCTTCGTCAGTGACCTGACCATTGCACATAGCTCCTATTTATAGCCTAAAACAAAGAGGCATTCTGGAAGTACTCCTTAGAAACTGTGGATCCAAAGGGGCTGAATTAAGATTTTCACTGTTCTCATTTCTATAATGTTGTTGCCTGTCTCCGGATTCACAGACACTCAAATATCACCTATGTATATTTTGACATGAACTATTGATTAATGAGACACAATATTTATCTTATTTTTTTGTGCTATAATTTGACATTTACCTTGAAACATTATCATTATAAAATATTTTACATTGTTGTGTCTCAATGGGCCACTAGGCTACAAATAGGATCAATGTGTAATGGTCAGGTCACTCTGAGGAAGACGTCAGCTTGACCTCGAAACGCCAGTCACTTGTTTGCATCCTGTACAATGGATTAAAGTGAGCAATAAGAAATCAATCTCTGGCGTATGCAGAGCTGTGGGATATCACCTCAAGCATGCCCCTGGTAGAGCCGGGGGTGGTGTTTACCACACCTACAGCAGGCTTGAAAAGTGGGATTGTTCTATTTGGCTTTGTCTGAAAAGTGGGATTGATCTGTTTTGTCTTTGTTTGTTTCAGTAGTTAAATCCTTTGACTTATTGTTGATTTCATAATTTTTCATTTTCAACAAAAATGCACTGGATTGGTTGAAAAGTGATGCTAAACTTAAACTAAGGTTGTTTCTCAAAATTCATACTACCGTGCTCCGAGCACACCAAATGGAGCACGGAGGGTCGGACTATGAGTCCAAATAAAAAGTATGCGAAACGGAATATGGAAGGCAGTTCTCGAATGCGTACTCCGTTTGTGCATATTTTTAAGCATGCATCGATGCAAGCTTCAACGGAATGTATGCAAAGAAATTTGAGCTGAAGCAAGAGAAAATGCACTCAGACTTCGGAATGAAATGTTGCTTATTCACATCTCATTAATAGCCACGAATAATTGTTAGCTAGCTACCCACAAAAAATGTTCATCTACCTTGTATAAAATTAGTTTTAGGTCATTTTTGTCTGTTTAACTAGTTGGCTAGCTAGATTATTATGATTCACATATCTAGCTGATAATTATGAAGTAAAAGTTTGCCTTGTGTATATCTTGTTTCTTCTATTGTTGCCATTGTTCCAACATCAGTCGCCGTTCCAATTCATCCCAGAGGTGTTTGGGGAGTTTTTTGTTAAGACACGTAGCTAGCTAGCTAAACAATGAACCATAATCACAACTCATGACGTTACTACTCTGCATGATTCTGCAGGTAGCTAACCATCCAGGTCCAATGTTAGCTAGCTAACATTAGTCTATATCAAGCAAAGCAAATGGCTCTGAGATACGAATAATAAGATAATACACATAATGTTAGCTAACGAGCCAGTCAACTAATGTTAGCTAGCTAGCTAACAGTACACTTTAACTTGAAATGAAAATACTTCATGTCAAAATTAGAAATGTGTAATATCTGAAAATGTAGCTAGCTAGAATATCTTAATAACTTGAATTTACCAGCTAGGATATCATCTCCGACCGTGGCCCCCAATTCACGTGACTGGTATGGAAAGCCTTCATGGAGAAGCTGGGGGTCACGGTCAGCCTCACTTCCGGGTACTGGCCTCAGTCTAACGGGCAGGTGGAGAGGATGAACCAGGAGTTGGGGATGTTCCTGAGGAGTCACTGCCAGGACCGGCAGGGGGAGTGGGCCCGATTTCTTCCTTGGACGGAATACGCCCAGAATTCATTGCGCCCTTCCTCCACCGGGCTGACTCCCTTCCAGTGTGTTCTGGGTTACCAGACAGTCCTGGCCCCATGGACTCCGAGCCAGACCGAAGCTCCTGTGGTGAACGAGTGGTTCAGCCGTGCAGAAGAGATGTGGAACAATGCTCATGTGAGGCTCCAGCGCCCCATCCGCTGTCAGAAGGAGCAGGCGGATTGCCAGTGAAGAGACGACTCCAGGATGCTGGCCTTCTAGGCAGAGTTCCTCTGTCCAGTGTCTGTGTTTTTTTTGTTCTTTTGCCTATCTCAATCTTTTCTTTTTTTATTGGTCAGTCTGAGATGTGGCTTTTTCTTTGCAATTCTGCCTAGAAGGCCAGCATCCCGGAGTCGCCTCTTCACTGTTGACGTTGAGACTGGTGTTTTGCGGGTACTATTTAATGAAGCTGCCAGTTGAGGACTTGTGAGGTATCTGTTTCTCAAACTAGACACTTTAATGTACATGTCCTCTTGCTCAGTTGTGCACCGGGGCCTTCCACTCCTCTTTCTATTCTGGCTAGAGACAGTTTGCGCTGTTCTGTGAAGGGAGTAGTACACCGCGTTGTACGAGATCTTCAGTTTCTTGGCAATTTCTTGCATGGAATAGCCATCATTTCTCAGAACAAGAACAGTTTGTGGGCACTGCTTGTCACTGTTATAGTGCAATTAATGTATTGTTTAGTGTCTTTGCTGGCATGCATCTAAAAAAAATGTTTGGGAGTTTGCCCCACCAAGATTTACATGTTAAAAACGCCACTGGGTATATGGCCAATATACCACGGCTAAGGGCTGTTCTTAGGCATACGCAACACCCAGAGGTGCCTTATTGCTATTATAAACTGGTTACCAACATAATTAGAGCAGTGAAAATAAATGTTTTGTCATACCTGTGGGATACGGTCTGATATACATCGCCTGCCAGCCATAGACCCATTTTTTATACATTTTACATGTGTACGCAAGTACGTTGAAATTATGTTTTCAAATCTTTGAAATAACCTGAAACGTCTTTTCAACGAAAACCGAACCTAGACGGACATCTTTGTAGTCGTCTTTTCAATGACATGAAATATACTGTCTTTTCAACTTTCAACCAAAACCGACTGTAAACGACATTTTGCTAGGTAATTGTCTGTGTTGTGTACAGTTCATGGATCATAAAAAGGCCTAACAATTTTCAAATGTCAACTTTAATCACGATTTTCTCAACAAAAAAAGACAGACCTGGTAAAAAAAATATATAATTGCTACATTTCCAACATTGATCGAAACTATGTTGGAAATGTGTATGTAAATGTTTCTTATCAACCACCAACATAACTACAATTTTCTTTCAAACAGAAAGTGGCCTTTCAATTTATCATTCAGAGATCTGTGATTTAATTAAATTAGCGGTTTTTTTTTGCCACAAACTGTATTTTCTCGACTTCCGTTGTATTACTCGCTGAAATCACTGACTTCTAAGCGTTGTAAACAATCTTCTTTTGGCGTAGCCAAGAGCTAACGTTACATCACGATTAGATTATTTACAGATCTGTGCATTTGCGCAGGCTTTCGACAGTTCAATCGATTCGTTTTGTGGCTGAAGAGAAAAAAATGGCGATGGACGGTGGCATGTCCACGTCTCCATCAGGACTATCGTATCACAATGTTGGGGACTTTTACCCCAGGAAATTCGGTTCCAAGCCGGACGTGGTGCCATCCGGGGTGACCGAGAGGAAAGTTGGTCCCCTTGATAAACCTGACATGGTGGCGGTGGACGTTGTCAACATCAACGACTCAGGTAGCTAGCTAGTTATGTTATGCTAGCTAGCCAGCCAGCCAGCAAGTGCAATGCAATTTAGTTGGGGTAACTAGCTAGCTGCCTAGGCACGTTTAGCTAGCCCCATATACAGCTGTGAAGCCTCTTTCCACAACTGTGTGTGTCGCTACTAGAGAACTAACTAAATCTTCACTTTAGCTAATGTATTGTTATTCATTGCCAAGACAATACTTGCTCTAGAGTTTACCTGAAGTTCGGGGCAAAGCTAACTAACGTTAACGTATCTAGCTAACGTTAGCAATGTTCTATCATCTAACGAATGCTATGTAACGTTGTCCTTTGTATATTTTTTTGTATATATACTTGTGTTCCCCCGTGTACTTTTTGTATTGATTTCTTGATAATAATAAAAAGTACAATAAGACATATATCCAATTTTAAAAGTTTAGCTAGGCCAGGAAACCAAAGCAAAGATGGTGGATAAATTAAGATGTCCCACTCAGGCCGTTTACCATATGAAAAAAAAGTGTATGAAAAAAAGGGGTAAGTTCTGGTCTGCTTAATAACCGGTTTGCTCTCACATAGGCACAATTTCATTAGAATCTGCGTCTGGTCAGAGAGGGTCCACTCCTGTCAAAATCTGCTCACGTAGGAATACAGCGATTCTGCTTATTCCCGCAGTTGGGACAACAACTCCCATTGTTAGGGTGGCGAGAAGACCATCTCGTCATTATATACACCATCTTTGGTCTGCTTAGTTCATTGACTGTATGTGAACCAGAAAAAATGAGTGAGTGGGATGTCTCGCCTCCTATTCCGTTTCTGACCGAAACAGATATACAGTTGAAGTTACATAAGCTTACATACGAGTCATTAAAACTAGTTTTTCAACCACTCCACACATTTCTTGTTAACAAACTATAGCTTTGGCAAGTCGGTTAGGACATCTACTTTGTGCATGACACAAGTAATTTTTCCCAAAATTGTTTGCAGACAGATTATTTCACTATATCACAATTTCAGTGGGTCAGAAGTTTACATGCACTAAGTTGACTGTGCCTTTAAACAGCTTGGAAAATTCCAGAAAAGGATGTCATGGCGTTAGAAGATTCTTATAGGCTAATTGACATAATTTGAGTCAATTGGAGGTGTACATGTGGATGTATTTCAAGGCCTACCTTCAAACTCAGTGCCTCTGCTTGACATCATGGGAAAATCAAAAGAAATCAGCCAAGACCTCAGAAAGAAAATTGTAGACCTCCACAAGTCTGGTTCATCCTTGGGAGCAATTTCCAAACGCCTGAAGGTACCACGTTCATCTGTACAAACAATAGTACGCAAGTATAAACACCATGGGACCGTGCAGCCGTCCTACCGCTCAGGAAGGAGACTCGTTCTGTCTCCTAGAGAAGAACACCGTCCCAACCATGAAGCACAAAATGGCAGCATCATGTTGTGGGGGTGCTTTGCTGCAGGAGGGACTGGTGCACTTCACAAAATAGATGGCTCCATGAGGAAGGAAAATTATATGGATATATTGAAGCAACCTCTCAATACATCAGTTAGGAAATTAAAGCTTGGTCGCAAATGGGTCTTCCAAATGGACAATGACCTCAAGCGTACTTCCAATGTTGTGGCAAAATGGCTTAAGGACAACAAAGGCTAGGTACTGGAGTGGCCATCAAATAGCCCTGACCTCAATCCCATGGAACATTTGTGGGCAGAACTGTAAAAGCGTGTGCGAGCAAGGAGGCCTACAAAACTGACTCAGTTACACAAGCTCTGTCAGGAGGAATGGGCCAAAATTCACCCAACTTATTGTGGGAAGCTTGTGGAAGGCTACCTGAAACGTTTGACCCAAGTTAAACAATTTAAAGGCAATGCTACCAAATACTAATTGGGTGTATGTAAACTTCTGACCCACTGGGAAAGTGATGAAAGAAAAAAAAAGCTGAAATAAATCATTCTCTCTACTGTTATTCTGAAATTTCACATTCTTAAAATAGTGGTGATCCTAACTGTCCTAAGACAGGGAATGTTCCTTAAATGTACAGATCATGCCCCAGCAGACACACACCTCCCCCTTAACCTTACCCGTTGCTGCCGGTCGGTCTAGACGATGTATAGAAAAACCATCTAGATGTGTATTATCCATGTTCTTGTTCAACCATGACTCCGAGAAACATAGGATATTACAAGTCTTCAGGTCCCGTTGATAGGATAATTTCCAACGGAACTCGTCCAGTTCTCTAGTGATTGTATGTTCGCCAATAGAAAGGAAGGTAGAAGCGGTTTATTTAGTTGCTGATGTAGTCTCGTCAGGCAGCCCGCTCGTTTGCCTCTCTTGTGCTATGTCTTCCTCTTTCAAGTACCGGGGATTAGGCCCTAGTCCAGAAGGAGCACGTCCAGAGATGCTGACTCATTGAAGTAGAAATATTCATCCAAATTGAGGTTAGTGATCGCTGTTGTGATGTCCCGTAGCTGGTCATATGAAATAATGGCGGAAATATGATGTAAAAATGACAATCAGCTTAAAAAAATATTCAAAATAGAAGAATTGGTCAGGAGCCCGTAATACTGCAGCTATCTACTGCAGCTTCATCTTCCATTGTCGCATCGTAGCACCCCCTCGCTGCACAAGATACGACCGGAAATTTCTGGCATGCCAGAGAAATAATCCGGACCTAAGATACGGACCGGCAGAGCGCAAGTCCCATAATTGCACGTCTTTCACTCGCTCACATTATGCATCCTACGACGTCTTGGTTGTAGCCTACGACGTTAGGATGTACCTGCAGTCCCCGGAATTTGTTGTGGATCCCAAACTGGCTCCTCCGTCGTGACATCCTGCTAGCTGTCTAGAGCATATTGGACTGTTAGCTTATTCTGCCAATTGACCTGGACCCCTTTTACCATACGAAGCCCTGCTGATCCACGATGACTGGTCTGCAGACGTAACAGCACGAGGGGGCTACAACAGACTTTCTACCATCGCAACGTCCCTCTAAGGCCCTTCTGTTAGCTTGCCATCCCCGGCCCGCTAGCTGCCTGAATCACCGTGTCTCCGGCCCGAGCCACTCACTGGACCCCTATGGTTCCTCGGCTACGCATGCCTCTCCCTAATGTCAATATGCCTTGTCCATTGCTGTTTTTGTTAGTGATTATTGCCTTATTTCAATGTAGAGCCTCTAGCCTTGCTCAGTACACCTTAGTTAACCCTTTAATTCCAACTCCCACACATGCGGTGACCTCCCCTGGTTTAAATTATGTTTCGAGAGACAATATCTCTCTCATCGTCACTCAGTGCATAGGTTTACCTCCACTGTATTCACATCCTACCATACCTTTGTCTGTACATTATGCCTTGAATCTATTATATCGCGCCCAGAAACCTGCTCCTTTTACTCTCTGTTCCGAAAATACTAGACGACCAGTTCTTATAGCCTTTAGCCGTACCCTTATCCTACTCCTCCTCTGTTCCTTAGGTGATGTAGAGGTTAATCCAGGCCCTGCAGTGCCTAGCTCCACTCCCATTCCCCAGGTGCTCTCATTTATTGACTTCTTTAACTGTAAAAGCCTTGGTTTCATGCATGTTAACCTCTCTCGGGTATGTGGGACGAAATCGTCCCATCTAGTCAACAGCCAGTGGAATCGAGTGGCGCGATATTCAAATACCTTAAAAATGCTATTACTTCAATTTCTCAAACATATGACTATTTTACACCATTTTAAAGACAAGACTCTCGTTAATCTAACCACATTGTCCGATTTCAAAAAGGCTTTACAACGAAAGCAAAACATTAGATTATGTCAGGAGAGTACCCAGCCAGAAATAATCACACACCCATTTTTCAAGCTAGCATATAATGTTACAAAAACCAAAACCACAGCTAAATGCAGCACTAACCTTTGATCTTCATCAGATGACACTCCTAGGACATTATGTTATACAATACATGCATGTTTTGTTCAATCAAGTTCATATTTATATCAAAAACCAGCTTTTTACATTAGCATGTGACGTTCAGAACTAGCAAACATACCGAAAACTTCCGGTGAATTTACTAAATTACTCACGATAAACGTTCACAAAAAACATAATTATTTAAAGAATTATAGATACAGAACTCCTTTATGCAATCGCGGTGTCAGATTTTAAAATAGCTTTTCGGCAAAAGCACATTTTGCAATATTCTGAGTAGATAGCTCGCCATCACGGGCTAGCTAATTTGACACCCACCAAGTTTGGCGTTCACTAAATTCAGAATTACTATAAGAAAAATTTGATTACCTTTGCTGTTCTTCGTCAGAATGCACTCCCAGGACTTCTACATCATCCACAAATGTTGTTTTGGTTCAAAATAATCCATAGTTATGTTCAAATATCCTCTGTTTTGTCCGTGCGTTCAGGTCCCTATCCGAACGGTGACGCGCGGACGCATGTCGTGACAAAAAAATTCAAAATATTCCATTACTGTACTTCGAAGCATGTCAAACGCTGTTTAAAATCAATTTTTATGCGATTTTTCTCGTAAAATAGCGATAATATTCCGATCGGGAGACGTTGTTTTCGTTCAAACACTGAAAGAAGAAAATGGACTCTTCACGTGGACACGCGCACCCGTCTTATTGTTCTCAGATCGACCACTATCCAAATGCGCTACTGTTTTTCAGCCAGGGACTGCAGAGTCATCATTCCACGTTCTGGCGTATGGGAGCCTTAGAAAATGTCACGTTACAGCAGAGATCCGCTGTTTTCGATAAAGAGGCTATAGAAGGCCAAGAAATGGTCAGAGAGGGCACTTCCTGTACAGAATCTTCTCAGATTTTGGCCTGCCATATGAGTTCTGTTATACTCACAGACACCATTCAAACCGTTTTAGAAACTTTAGGGTGTTTTCTATCCAAATCAAACAATTATATGCATATTCTAGTTTCTGGGCAGGAGTAATAACCAGATTAAATTGGGTACGTTTTTTTATCCGGATGTGAAAATAATGCCCCCTACCCTAGAGAGGTTAACATTAGAAGCCTCCTCCCTAAGTGTGTTTTACTCACTGCCTAAGCACACTCTGCCAACCCGGATGGCCTAGCTGTGTCTGAATCCTGGCTTAGGAAGACCACCAAAAACCCTGACATTTCCATCCATAACTATAACATTTTCCGACAAGATAGAACTGCCAAAGGGGGCGGAGTTAGCCTGCAGAGTTCTCCTACTATCCAGGTCTGTACCCAAACAATTTGACCGCCTACTTTTAAAAATCCACCTTTCCAGAAACAAGTCTCTCACTGTTGCCGCTTGCTATAGACCACCTTCTGCCCCCAGCTGTGCCCTGGACACCATATGTGAATTGATTGCCCCCCATCTTTCTTCAGAGCTCGTGCTGTTAGGTGACCTAAACTGGGACATGCTTAACACCCCGGCCATCCTACAATCTAAGCTTGATGCTCTCAATCTCACACAAACTATCAATGAACCTACCAGGTACAACCCCAAATCCGTAAACACGGCACCCTCATAGATATCATTTTAACCAACCTGCCCTCCAAATACACCTCTGCTGTCTTCAACCAGGATCTCAGCGATCACTGCCACATTGCCTGTGTCCGTAACGGGTCTGCGGTCAAACGACCACCCCTCATCACTGTCAAACGCTCCCTAAAACACTTCAGCGAGCAGGCCTTTCTAATCGACCTGGCCCGCGTATCCTGGAAGGACATTGACCTCATTCTGTCAGTAGAGGATGCCTGGTTATTCTTTAAAAGTGCTTTCCTCACCATCTTAAATAAGCATGCCCCATTCAAAAAATGTAGAACCAGGAACAGATATAGCCCCTGGTTCACTCCAGAGCTGACTGCCCTTGACCAGCACAAAAACATCCTGTGGCGTACTGCATTAGCATCGAATAGCCCCCACGATATGCAACTTTTCAGGGAAGTTAGGAACCAATATACACAGTCAGTTAGCAAAGCAAAGGCTAGCTTTTTCAGACAGAAATTTGCATCCTGTAGCACAAACTCCAAAAAGTTCTGGGAGTCCATGGAGAATAAGAGCACCTCCTCCCAGCTGCCCACTGCACTGAGGCTAGGAAACACTGTCACCACCGATTTAAATCCGCGATGATTGAGAATTTCAATAAGCATTTTTCTACGGCTGGCCATGCTTTCCACCTGACTACCCCTACCCCAGTCAACAGCCCTGCACCCCCCACAGCAACTTGCCCAAGCCTCCCCATTTCCCCTTCACCCAAATTCAGATGGCTGATGTTCTGAAAGAGCTGCAAAATTTGGACCCCTTACAAATCAGCCGGGCTAGACAATCTGGACACTCTCTTTCTAAAATTATCAGCCGAAATTGTTGCAACCCCTATTACTAGCCTGTTCAACCTTTCTTTCGTATTGTCTGAGATCCCCAAAGATTGGAAAGCTGCCGCGGTCATCCCCCTCTTCAAAGGGGGAGACACTCTAGATCCAAACTGCTACACACCTATATTTATCCTACCCTGCCTTTCTAAGGTCTTCGAAAGCCAAGTTAACAAACAGATCACCGACCATTTCAAATCCCACCGTACCTTTTCCGCTATGCAATCTGGTTTATGAGCTGGTCATGGGTGCACCTCAGCCACGCTCAAGGTCCTAAACGATATCATAACCACCATCGATAAGAGACATTACTGTGCAGCTGTATTCATCGACTCTGTCAATCACCACATTCTTATCGGCAGACTCAACAGCCTTGGTTTCTCAAATGATTCCCTCGCCTGGTTTACCAACTACTTCTCAGGCAGAGTTCAGTGTGTCAAATCGGAGGGCCTGTTGTCCGGACCTCTGGCAGTCTCTATTGGGTGTGCCACATGGTTTAATCCTCAGGCCGACTCTTTTCTCTGTATACATCAATGATGTCGCTCTTGCTGCTGGTGACTCTCTGATCCACCTCTATGCAGATGACACCATTCTGTATACTTCTGTCCCTTCTTTGGACACTGTGTTAACTAACCTCCAGACGAGCTTCAATGCCATACAACACTCCTTCCGTGGCCTCCAACTGCTCTTAAATGCAAGTAAAACTAAATGCATGCTCTTCAACCGATCGCTGCCCACACCTGCCTGCCCGCCCAGCATCACTACTCTGGACGGTTCTGACTTAGAATATATGGACAACTACAAATACCTTGGTGTCTGGTTAGACTAACCTTTCCTTCCAGACTCACATTAAGCATCTCCAATCCAAA
Organism: Salmo trutta; assembly: GCF_901001165.1. Lineage (NCBI taxonomy): Eukaryota > Metazoa > Chordata > Actinopteri > Salmoniformes > Salmonidae > Salmo > Salmo trutta. Next base: position 42,131,556 of record NC_042974.1, on the reverse strand, counting down.
ATTAAATCTAGAATCAGCTTCCTATTTCATAACAAAGCATCACTCATGCTGCCAAACATACCCTCGTAAACTGACTATCCTACCGATCCTTGACTTCGGCGATGTCATTTACAAAATAGCCTCCAACACTCTGCATCCAATTTGCTGAGTAGTCTATCACAGTGCCATCCGTTTTGTCACCAATGCCCCATATACTACCCACCATTGCGACCTGTATGCTTTCGTTGGCTGGCCCTTGCTTCATATTCGTCGCCAAACCCACTGGCTCCAGGTCATCTATAAGTCTTTGCTAGGTAAAGCAGGTATATTTCACTGGTCACCCCCAAAGCCTATTTCTCATTTGGCCGCCTTTCTTTCCAGTTCTCTGCTGCCAATGACTGGAACAAACTGCAAAAATCACTGAAGCTGGAGACTCATATCTCCCTCACTAACTTTAAGCACCAGCTGTCAGAGCAGCTCATAGATCATTGCACCTGTACATAGCCCATCTGTAATTAGCCTATCCAACTACCTCATCCCCATACTGTTATCTATTTTATTTATTTTGCTCCTTTGCACCAGTATCTCTACTTGTACACTCATCTTCTGCACATCTATCACTCCAGTGTTTAATTGCTATATTGTAATTATTTCACCACTATGGCCTATGTATTGCCATACCTCTGTTATCCTACCTCATTTGCACACACTGTATACAGACTTTTTCTATTGTATTTTTGACTATGTTTATTCCATGTGTAACTCTGTGTTGTTTGTGTTGCACTGCTTTGCTTTATCTTGGCCAGGTCGCAGTTGTAAATGAGAACTTGTTCTCAACTTACCTACCTGGTTAAATAAATAAAAATCATGGCAAAATCGCAGTTAAAATTTGTCTAATGTATGGCCAGTTTAAACCAGACTAACCAGATTATTGGTGACATTTTGAAATCCATGCATAATCAGACATGCGTCGTCCTGGTATCTTGAAAATAAAGTTAGATTAAACTTCACTTTATGTACAGTCCATATCAGTCATCTGTTGTTTTCTGTTTTTCATAACCAAATACTTTCTTTGCAGATATCACAATCCACAGAAAAAAGCAAGAAACTGACACGTATTTGCTGGTAAGTTTTCCTTATTCAAGACACCAGTTGGTAGGGTCTAAAGCAGGGATGTCGAACTCGTTTTGCCACATTTGGTCTTTAACGAGGTCCGGAGGGCCTTACTGAAAAAATGTGAGAAAAAAATGTCCTCCATCCATTTATTTTTGGCATTTCCGATGCTCCCTGACTTTATAGCTTTCATTAAGGTGATTTATTAGCGAGCTGTACACGGTCAAGAACATTTCCACACAACTTAGTTTTGATTTGGTTTCAGTCGTAAAGTATATTGAGTATGTCTTCCCCCCCCAAAATGCCATATGTTTGACACCCCTGGTCTAAAGCAGCATTTTGTTTTACAGGCATCCTACTGTAGCTAAATACGAAGGATACACACTAGATGGTGGTGCTTCTCTCTGAGTCCTTAATCTCACATCCTTCCATTTGACTGTGTGTTTGTGTGGTACCCACAGGGCACTATACACCCATTCCGGAAGACGCACAGATCCTTCTTTGGGAAACTCTCTCAAGAATTCCGCTTGGTGACTTCAGACAGACGGGTAAGGAATTAGTAAGGGGTGTGTGCATGCGTGCACATTAACATGCCACAGAGACAACTGTCCCACAGTGCTCTTTGTTTTGGAATTCCCCAACCCTGTAAAATGACCCTTACTTTATTATTGCATTATTCTGGTAAGCTGTTTACAGTGGGGGGGAAAAGTATTTGATCCCCTGCTGATTTTGTGCGTTTGCCCACTTACAAAGAAAGGATCAGTCTATAATTTTAATGGTAGGTTTATTTGAACAGTGAGAAACAGAATAACAACAAAAAAATCCAGAAAAACGCATATAAAAAATGTTATAAAATGATTTGCATTTTAATGAGGGAAATAAGTATTTGACCCCTCTGCAAAACATGACTTAGTACTTGGTGGCAAAACCCTTGTTAGCAATTACAGAGGTCAGACGTTTCTTGTAGTTGGCCACCAGGTTTGCACACATCTCAGGAGGTATTTTGTCCCACTCCTTTTGCAGATCTTCTCCAAGTCATTAAGGTTTCGAGGCTGACGTTTGGCAACTCGAACCTTCAGCTGCCTCCACAGATTTTCTATGGGATTAAGGTCTGAGACTGGCTAGGCCACTCCAGGACCTTAATGTGCTTCTTCTTGAGCCACTCCTTTGTTGCCTTGGCCGTGTGTTTTGGGTCATTGTCATGCTGGAATACCCATCCACGACCCATTTTCAATACCCTGGCTGAGGGAAGGAGGTCCTCACCCAAGATTTGACGGTACATGGCCCCGTCAAATGATGCGGTGAAGTTGTCCTGTCCCCTTAGCAGAAAAACACCCCCAAAGCATGTTTCCACCTCCATGTTTGACGGTGGAGATGGTGTTCTTGGGGTCATAGGCAGCATTCCTCCTCCTCCAAGCACGGCGAGTTGAGTTGATGCCAAAGAGCTCCATTTTGGTCTCATCTGACCACAACACTTTCACCAGTTGTCCTCTGAATCATTCAGATGTTCATTGGCAAACTTCAGACGGACATGTATATGTATTCTTGAGCAGGGGGACATTGCGGGCACTGCAGGATTTCAGTCCTTCACGGCGTAGAAAACCAATTGTTTTCTTGGTGACTATGGTCCCAGCTGCCTTGAGATCATTGACAGATCCTCCCGTGTCGTTCTGGACTGATTCCTCACCGTTCTCATGATCATTGCAAGTCCACGAGGTGAGATCTTGCATGGAGCCCCAGTCCGAGGGAGATTGACTGTTCTTTTGTGTTTCTTCCATTTGCGAATAATCGCACCAACTGTTTTCACCTTCTCACCAAGCTGCTTGGTGATATTCTTGTAGCCCATTCCAGCTTTGTGTAGGTCTACAATCTTGTCCCTGACATCCTTGGAGAGCTCTTTGGTCTTGGCCATGTTGGAGAGTTTGGAATCTGATTGATTGATTGCTTCTGTGGACAGGTGTCTTTTTTATACAGGTAACAAGCAGCGGTTAGGAGCACTCCCTTTAAGAGTGTGCTCCTAATCTCAGCTCGTTACTTGTATAAAAGACACCTGGGAGCCAGAAATCTTTCTGATTGAGAGGGGGTCAAATACTTATTTCCCTCATTAAAATGCAAATCAATTTATAACATTTTTGACATGTGTTTTTCTGGATTTTTTTGTTGTTATTCTGTCTCTCACTGTTCAAATAAACCTAACATTAAAATTATAGACTGATAATTTCTTTGTCAGTGGGCAAACGTACAAAATCAGCAGGGGATCAAATACTTTTTTCCCTCACTGTATGCATGCGTACTTTACCTCTACCTACATATACATAGTACCTCGACTAACCTGTGTTTCTGCACATTGACTCTGTACCGGTACCCCCCGTATATAGCCTCGTTACTGTTATTTTATTATTGCTCTTTAATTATTTGTTATTTTTCAATTTTCTTAAATTATTTTATTTTTATTAATTCATTTGTTTACTTCAGTTTATTTAGTTAATACTTTCATAACACCTATTTTCTTTCTTGAAACTGCATTGTTGGTTAAGGGCTTGTAAGCACTGTAAGGTTTACCTACACCTGTTGTATTCGGCGTATGTGACAAATAAAACTTGATTTGATTTGTGGAGACTGCTCTCCCTAGAAGCTGTATGGAAGAGACTGGGTTAGATTCTATAGGACCAGAGAGACTGATCGAGGTAGAGCCAACGGAGTTCACTTCACATGCATGGAGAGGAGACTAAGTTTTCCGAAAAGAAAGTTCCTTTGGCGGAGAAAGTGGAGAGTGGTGTCTTTCTTCATAAGGGTGTGATGATGTGTGATTATTTATGTTAGGCTCACTGTGGCTTGACGCTGGGTGTCTGCTCCATCCATGCACTAGGCAGTGGTAGTCTTCCAGACTGATGCTGCTGTTGACCTGGCAATAAAACTCTTCTCTCCTTCTGTGCTGCTGAGTAGCCCTCTATACGTCTGGATTAAAGCTGATGAAGTACTTGACGTAGGCATATTATCTACAGATGATATTTCAGCGACAGTATTATGTGACTCAGGGAGGCTGATGTTCCTGAAGGTGTTTGCGAGTGTCACTCCAATGTAAGATTTAACCTAGATATGTGATGTCTAAAGAACAACCCTCAGGAAAAAGATGTGCAGACATGTTTACTTGCAATACTTCCTTCACGCAGAGGGTGGCAGTGACATTTCGTTGTTCCCTGCTTTCCCAGAAAGCGTGTGTGTGGGGGGGTTGGATGTGTTGGGCAGCATGCTGTTGCTCTGTTTGCACACAGACACAGGCACAGCAATCTACAGGGCCCTGAAGCTGCAACAGGCCCACACACACACACACTTCAGCTCCCATCTCTATCCCTGGCTCTGGCTGTCACAAGACGCCCTAGCCCTGTCATAACACGGTGCACTGCAGTAATTGTAGATTTCACAGCACTCCAAGGACAGCCACTGACTCCAACACGAAGTGACAGACAAAGACGTGGTGGATAGCCTTGAGTTTGTACCGTCCTCACATTTTTGCTTTCCGTCTTGTACGTGGTTTTTCTGCAACAAAGCATTCCCTAAATTGGCAAATGAACAATACAATATTATTACATTAGCCTAACTGACAGTTAGGTTAGGCAATGCCATAGGTTATTTTATCATCCACCTGCATTAGCTATTAATACACCACTCCAAGCAATCCTATAGATCTAAATGAATTCATTGGTTTAGAAAGCTCTGGTTAATGTTCTGTTTGTGTTTTAGTCATGGAGAATCCTGGTGTTCGGGATGCTGAATGTTCTTTGTACTGGCTGCCTGCTGATGTGGTGCAGCTCCACCAACAGTATGGGTGAGTACTCATCTACATGACACAGTGTTCCACACAGCCAGCCAGGCAGAGTTAGCCTAGAGGTTAGAGGGCCCACTGAGTAAACAAGGACATCTATGGACTACAGCTTTGGATACTACGTAGTAGAGTACATCAGTGAGATCACTATGTACTGACATTGTTCTGATACTGTGCTCAGACATAATTCTGTTCTCCCTTAAGTTCTTCACCTAGGGCACTTGCAGTTCCCACCATTATAGTGATTATTCTCCAGCTTCCTAGATCCACTCATGATGTCACGTATCCAGAGCGCGAGAGATCCCATATTACTGAGTCCTGCTGACCCATAGGAATAGTAATTAATCTACTATGTTCTGACCTCCCACCCTCACGCAGATTAGATCTCTGCAGGTGTCGCAGTGTTATTGTGATAGTGTGTTCAGGGCTCTAAAGTGCGACCATTTTGGTCGCATATGCTCCTAAATATTTTGCTATGCGGCTTGGAATTTTAATTTGGGAGGACTAGTGTGCCTAAAAAGAAAATCATCCAGATGTAATGATGCAGAAAACAGGATCTGTCAGAGTCTAGGTGATGTGGGTAAGGCGGAGTCGCAGGACACAGAGATGAGTAATAATAGTAACTTTACTCAAAAATAATCCTCCAACAAGGAGAACGAAAATCCAGAATCACATAAATGAGACAACTGACAACAATAAACACTCACAAAACCATGATGGCTCCAGAGGGTTAAATAGGGAAATAATGAAAATGAAATGGGAGCCGCTACCTGACCAAAGCCCCGGATAAACCTCCGGTAGTAGTTGGCAAACCCTAAAAACCGCTGCATCTCCTTTACCGTGGATGGAGTCGGCCAATTACGCACGGCTGAAATGCGGTCCTTCTCCATCTCCACCCCTGTCGTGGACAGGCGGTACCCTAGGAAGGAGACGGACTGTTGGAAGAACAGACATTTCTCAACCTTGACGTACAGGTCATGCTCCAACAGTCGACCAAGCACCTTGCGCACCAGGGACACATGCTTGGCGCGTGTAGCGGAGTATATTAGAATGTCATCTATATACACCACTACAGGTCCCTGAAAATCTCGTCTACAAAGGATTGAAAGACTGATGGAGCATTCATCAACCCGTACGGCATGACAAGGTACTCATAGTGCCCAGAGGTGGTACTAAATGCTGTCTTCCACTCATCCCCCTCCCAGATACGCACCAGGTTGTCAGCGCTCCTGAGATCCAATTTTGTGAAGAAGCGCGCCCCGTGCAATGACTCTGTCACACTGGCTATGAGAGGCAGCGGGTAACTGTACTTCACTGTGATCTGATTTATACCTCGATAGTCAATACACAGGCGTAAACCTCCATCCTTCTTCTTCACAAAAAAGAAACTCAAGGAGGCAGGTGAAGTGGAAGGCCGACTGTATTCCTGTCCCAGAGATTCGGCGACATGTGTTTCCATAGCCGCCGTCTCCTCCTGTGACAAAGGATACACGTGACTCCTGGGAAGTGCTGCGTCTACCATGAGATTTATCGCACAATCCCCCCCGTCGATGGGGTGCTAATTGAGTCACTTTCTTTTTACAGAAGGCGAGAGCCAAATCAGCATATTCAGGGGGGATGTGTATGGTGGAGACCTGGTTTGGACTCTCCACCGTAGTTGCACCTATGGAAACACCTACACACCTCCCCGAGCACTGACGTGACCATCCCTTGAGAGCCCCCTGTTTCCACGAAATAGTGGGGTCATGATCGGCCAACCAGGGAAGCCCCAACACCACAGGAAACGCAGGTGAATCGATCAGAAAGAGACTAATTCTCTCCTTATGATCCCCCTGCGTTATCATACATAGTGGAGCTGTGACCTCCCTGATCAGTCCTGACCCTAAAGGACGACTATCTAAGGCATGTACAGGGAAGGGCAGATCAGCAGGAACAATGGGGATCCCTAATCTAATTGCAAATGAACGATCAATTAAATTCCCAGCGGCACCTGAATCTACTAGCGCCTTATGCTGGGAATGCGAAACAGGAAGCTCTGGGTGAGTCGGGTGCCTACTCACCTGGGATGATCCACCAGTGCCCTGCCTGCTGCCTCGACTCCCTGGAGAACCTCCCCAGCACCGACCAGCAGTGTGCCCTCTACGGCCGGGAATGCCCCCCCCCCCCCGATCCAGACGTCCGCGGGAGGCCAACAGGTTATCCAGTCTGATGGATATGTCTACCAGCTGGTCAAAGGTAAGGGTGGTGTCCCTACAGGCTAGCTCCCTACGAACGTCCTCGCGTAGACCACACCAGTAGTGGTCGATCAGGGCTCGCTCATTTCATCCTGCCCCAGTGGCCAGATTTCGAAAGTCCAGAGCGAAGTCTTGTGCGCTCCTCATCCCCTGTCTGAGATGATACAAGCGTTCCCCCGCCGCTCTCCCTTCAGGTGGATGATCGAAAAAAGCCCGAAAGTGGCGGGTAAAATCCTCCTAATTGTCCAACGTCGGTCCTTCCCTTCCCCAGACTGCGTTGGCCCATTCGTGTGCTCTAACAGTCAGACAGGAGATGAGGGTGTTTACACTCTCGCGTCCCAAAGGAGCTGGTTGAACTGTTGCCAGGTAGAGCCCAAGCTGGAGTATGAACCCCTGGCACCCAGCAGCCGTTCCATCGTATACCCTCGGGAGCGCGAGCCGAATCCCACTGGTTCCAGGTGAAGGAGGGGTGGACAGCGGTGTGGGTTGTTGTGGGAGCTGGGGTGATGATGATGGGGTTGCTGGAAAAACCCCTCTCCCATCGCTCCATGGTTTGCAGCACGCGATCCATGGCTGTGCCGAGACTTTGCAACATAGTCGCGTGCTGCTGGACGGGCTCCTCCATAGGTAGAGGAGGGCTGTGTGCACCTGCTGACTCCATTGAAGGTGCGTGTTTCTGTCAGAGTCTAGGTGATGTGGGTAAGGCGGAGTCAGGCGCAGGACACAGATGAGTAATAATAGTAACTTTACTCAAAAATAATCCTCCAACAAGGAGAAAGAAAATCCAGAATCACATAAACGAGACAACTGACAACAACAAACATGCACAAAACCATGATGGCTCCAGAGGGTTAAATAGGGAAATAATTCAAACGAAATGAGAACCAGGTGTGTACAATACAGACAAAACAAATGGAAAAAGAAATGTAGATCGGTGGAGGCTAGAAAGCCGGTGACGTTGACCGCCGAACGCCGCCCGAACAAGGAGAGGCACCAACTTCGGTGGAAGTCGTGACAGGATCCCTCATTCAAATCAAATGTTATTTGTCACGTACGCCGAATACAACAGGTATTTACCTTTACGTGAAATGCTTACTTACAAACCCTTAACCCTTAACCAACAATGCAGTTTTAAGAAAAATAAGTGTTAAGTAAAAAATAACATAGTTAAAGAGCAGCAATGAAATAAGACTAGCGAGGCTATATACAGGGGGTACCGGTACAATGTGCGGGGGCACAGGTTCGGAATCTTATGGCTAGGGGGTAGCAGTTGTTAAAAAGCCTTTTGGACCTAGACATGGCGCTCCGGTACACTTGCCGTGCGGTAGCAGAGAGAACAGTCTATGACTAGGGTGGCTGGAGTCTTTGACAATTGTTAGGGCCTTCCTCTGACATCGCCTGGTATAGAGGTCCTGGATGGCAGGAAGCTTGGCCCCAGTGATGTACTGGGCTGTACGCACTACCCTCTGTAGTGCCTTGCGGTCGGAGGCAGTTGCCATACCAGGCAGTGATGCAACCAGTCAGGATCCTCTAGATGGTGCAGCTGTATAACTTTTTGAGGATCTGAGGACCCATGCCAAATCTTTTCAGTCTCCTGAGAGAGAATAGGCTTTGTCGTACCCTCTTCGTGACTGTCTTTGTGTGTTTGGACCATGATAGTTTGTTGGTGATGTGGGCACCAAGGATCTTGAAGCTCTCAACCTGCTCAACTACAGCACCATGGCTCGGTCCTCCTTTTCCTGTATTCCACAATCCTCTCCTTTGTCTTTGTCACGTTGAGGGAGAGGTTGTTATCCTGGCACCACACTGCCAGGTCTCTGACCTCCTCCCTATAGGCTGTCTCATCGTTGTCGGTGATCAGGCCTACAACTGTTGTGTCGTCGGCAAACTTAATGATGGTGTTAAGTGACTGCTGCTACTCGCTGTTTGTTTGTTACCTATGCATACTCACTTCGCCTCCACCTACATATACAGATTACCTCACCTGATGTGGTGTACTCCTCAATGTCATCGGACGAATCCCTGGAACATATTCCAGTCTGTGCTAGCAAAACAGTCCTGTAGCTTAGCTTGAATGGAAAAATTGAACTCTTTGTGTAAAACAAACACAATTTGGAAACAACCATGGTACCAATAATTGCTTCTAATACACCAAATGTATGTCCTTGAACTGATTTTATTTTAAAATCACACAATGAAGAAGATAAGGATAATATAGTTGCTAATGGCAGCCTGCAGTACCCCGGTCGGCCTTCAACTTGACTACGTCACTTCCTGAAGTAAACTGTTATGTCAAATTGTTATGTCTCCATGAAATGCAATCTTAACCAATTTAATATGGCTTCAATGTGCTATTGAGTCTTCACATTGTAATGAATGGTGTCACGTGATCGATGTCTTTGTCCATTCATATATACAGTCATTGGTGTGTGGTGCTCGAATGTCTAGTAGGGCTGGGCGAAATGGCAAAAATATCCTATCACAATATTTTTTATTTTCAAAATATGCTTCATGAGTAGTGCATGACCCTAATGTGGCAACAAATACATTCTAAGTGGTTTTAATGGGACTTTCTCTCTGCTGATAGTTTTATACTGTTCAATGAAAATGTTCAGCATTTTCATCAATTTCTGCATTTCCTTCACTCATTTATCATTTCCACACTGGACCACATTTGTTTTGTCTTTGTATGCCTCTAATTTGTAAAAAAGTAACTTAATCGGAATAATTACTGTGTGTACGTTGTACAAGCTTGTGGATGTTGTTTTCGCTGTGGGATGTCTGGTTGGTGCTCAGACCGGAGCAATTCTGTAGTGGGCTGGAGCGTTCTTATAGTGTGGCAGTGGGGCAAATTACATTGAACCAAAATATAAATGTAATGTGTTGGTTTCATGAGCTGAATTAAAGATCCCAGCACAAAAAGCTTATTTCTCTAAAATGTTATGCACAAATTTGTTTACATCCCTGTTGGTGAGCATTTCTCTTTTGCCAAGATAATCCATCCATATGACAAGTGTGGCATATCAAGAAGCTGATTATACAGCACGATCATTACACAGGTGCACCTTGTGCTGGGGACAAAAGGCCACTCTAAGGCCACTTCTCAGGGAAGCTCATCTGTGTGCTTGTCATCCTCACCAGGGTCTTGACCTGACTGCAGTGCAACATCGTAACCGACTTCAGTGGGCAAATGCTCACCTTCAATGGCTACTGGCACGCTGGAGAAGTGTGCTCTTCACAGATGAATCCCATTTTCAACTGTACTGGGCAGATGTGTGTGCTAGAGGTTTGCTGATGTCAGCGTTGTGAACAGAGTGCTCCATGGTGGAGGTGGGGATATGGAATTGGCAGGCATAAGCTACGGACAAAGAATACAATTGCTTTTTAACTTTGGCAATTTCAATGCACAGAGAGACCATGACGAGATCCTGAGGCCCATTGTCGTGCCATTCACCCGCCGCCATCACCTCATGTTTCAGCATGATCATGCACGACCCCATGTCGCAAGGATCTGTACACAATTCCTGGAAGCTGAAAATGTCACAGTTCTTCCATGGCCTGCATACTCACCACACGTCACCCATTGAGCATGTTTGGGATGCTCAGCATGTTCCAGTTCCCGCCAATATCCAGCAACTTTGCACAACCATTGAAGAGGGGTGGGACAACATTCCACAGGCCAGAATCAACAGCCTGATCAACTCTATGTGAAGGAGATATGTTGCACTGCATGAGGCAAATGGTGGTCACACCAGATACTGACTGGTTTTCTGATCCACACCTAGGATTGTTGCGGTGACCATATTACCGCCACACTGGCCATCACAAGTCATGGAGGCAGTCAAATTCCACATGACCGTTTAGTCACGGTAGTTAGGCATCTCCAATCTCTGATGCTGCTGATGGTCATTAGTAGTCTACCAAACTTGCTAACTGCCTGGTACTCAGCACTCTATTGTCCCTCTAATCACTCTGACATCAATGCAAATATAAGAGAAAATCTAATCAAACACTTCATGAGAGCTCATGTTGCGCAACATTTCTATAGGCTATCCAATTGCCACTAATAGAAAGAGGATTCCATCAGGTTTCTTTAGGCTAGGCCTACTATATTAAGCACATTGATTATATTTACAACAGGAGAATAGCCTACCTTGCTGGCATGAAAATAAACCCCCCCGGGAAAATCGTCCTCAATTCGCTATTTAAGTGAAGGATGACATGTATTTTTTCAGGTGCGTGATAATGGTCCATTCTAAATCAAAACAGATGTCACACATATATTATTTAGTATATTTAAAGACAATATTAAATCAAGAATAGTCTGAATAGCCAATTTTACCCTATCACTTGTGAACTACATATAACTTGTGAATGATGCCCAGTATAAGAAACAATGCCTTTTTTTTTTGCAACTTGTTCAACTCATAGTCGCACAACTCATGTAGCCTAGCCCATAGGCCTATATGTTTTAATAAGGTTTGTATAACTTCTTAAAATTAAAGCACATTAATCCGCTTTACAAGGGGTGTAGTCTAACTGGCATGTATAAGCAGCACGTGAGTTTGAAGTTTGGGGAAGATCACCATAAAAATGCACCTTTATAATAAAAGCATTACGTGCGTAATTGCATTTGCGGTCACTTTTGATAACGTTGTTTTCTGCTAATGGAACATTCGTGCTTATAACCTACTACCATGTGCGCATTTCTACGCTTATAATGTGAAGAAATAACCTCATAGTTAATCAACATTTTAAGCTAAATGTTCTGTTACGTCAGCCACATTGCATAAAAATGTTTTTTTTTTTATGCTAATGGTTGTATTAATTTGGGATCTATCGCATCCCATAACTTTCCCAGACTGTTTGGAATATTTATTTCTCACACAGAATAGAATAGGTTGAGTGAGAGAAGCTTTTGATTGCGCAGCACACTCAGGGAGAAGGGCACAACGCAGCACTCCGGGCCTCAAAAGGCATGGATTATTTTAGGGTGCATTATGGCCACGAAGGGTATGCGGCTGTGAAGTTCAAGTAATTATCAAGTGCTGGTCAAATTGTGAATGACAGACTATTGGAGTGTGTACAGCCTGCGCGAAAAAACAAAGCAGAGCCTTTCAAGCAACTTTTTTCAAATCATCATTAGTCACATCATGCACCCTTACAATGTATTAAACATCAAAACATATAGCCCAACGTTTGAAGAACAACTAAAGTTACATTAATAACTCTCAATTAAGCAAATAGGAATACCTATTTCTTTGTTAACCGCTCAACAAAGAATAGCTGCATGTGTGGACTCCCTCAAATCGTTTTGAGAAAATGTATTTTTTTATTCAGCTTTGTTCAATTGTATTCTTCATACTATATAATAATGCAATGGAATTCTAAGCAAATCTTGTCTGCTAAATGAACTAGTGTAGCTCACAGCCATTTGGCATAGCCACATTAGGACCTAACATAAGGACAACTCAGAGTATGCTATTCTGTTCTTCTGAAATAGACATTTTCTTCATATCATGCTTCTTTAGACCGGTCTAAAATAAATGATGGATTTATTGTGAAGGTGTAGGCTGTATTACATGGATTTATTAGACTTATTAAAATGGCTTGAAGGTTACAGTATATGTGGAAGCCAGGAGATGCTAAATGTGTTTATGTTAATTAACGGTCAATTACCGTGAGACTGTCTGTTATTTGCTTGACAATCACCGGCCGACAAAAGTTTGTGACCGCCACAGCCCTATCCCTACCCCTACCTTTTTAAAAACAAATCTGTGACCAACATATGCATATTTGTAAGCCCAGTCATGTGAAATCCATAGATTAGGACCTAATTCATTTATTTCAATTGACAGATTTTTCTTTAATGACCTGTAACTCAGTAAAATCTTAAATTGTTGCATTTTTCTTTTTGTTCAGTGTAGCTCTCTTCCACATCTCAAGATGTTTTCCAGTCATTGCATAAAGACCCTGATGTGGCGCTCTGCGCGTTTGGTTTCTGGTTCATTAGATTCCCTTCCCCTCCTGTCCTCTCTTTCCATCCCTCCCACTTCATAGTAAACAATGCCACCATTACAGCAAAGCTACACTACCTCAGCTGCTGCTGCAAAGGAGATGTACGCTTGTCATTCTTGCACTGTACTGCCTCTGGTGCCTTGGGTGGACTTTAATTATTCCAGGAGAGTGTAATAATCATGACCTGAGGGACGGTGTGATTACGAGAATCTCTAATTGCGTTTTATACGATAATGCACCAAGGCCATGCAGCAGGGAACCACAGAATGCGAGGTTTGCATAATCAGGCCATCATTTATCCTGTCAGCGGCTATATAGTCACAGGGAGAGGAAGAGTGAGGGAGGGCTGTTAGCCTGGTCTGAGAACAAGTCTGAAGTCCCCATCAGCAGCACTGAGCCTCGTCACTGTGACTGGTCTTCGCTGTGAATGTAGCTGCTTGGTTGTGAGACAGCGGCTTACTGAAGAGATCTCCCGTTGTAAACTTGAGCAGGATCTGTGTTTCCATTACAAATTCCTTGCAGATTGGCTAGAATCAATGTTCACTCCACAGAGTTTGATGCAAACCGGAGGGTGACGCGGCCTTCACTGATCTGTAAAGTTCAAGCTCAGGGTTTGTTGTTAAGCGAGATAATGATTAACTAAGATAAAATGATCTCATTGTTCCACTTTCCAATTCAGTGACACCCTCTCTCTGACTTTTAGGTATACTTAAAGTACATTTCATAAAGCGGTTGTTAAGCAAGCGTTCACAACGTTACTTGGAAGAGAACACACAATTAACAGTGACATTGCAGGCTATTACTTGGCTTACCATGTATGGTAAATAGAATACATCTAGGCCCTGCAATAAACTAGTGCCCTCTCCAGCTGCCTCACATTACAGAAACAGGAGATGGGGCAGGAGCCTATGTGCTGTTCTGGCTCGGGTGAGGCTACTTACTTATTTAGGTCACATTTGTTTTGTATATCGAGTGTCTGGATGAATCGAGAACACCATAAATTGAAAAGGTGGCCTATCCCTTTAAGATGCCATTACCAAGAAGTCTTGAAAATTCGAAAGGAAGACATTGCACTGCAACCAATTTTCAGTTTGTTTCTCATCTGAAAAAAAAAGAGCGCTTGATCTCTTTGATCTCATTATCCTCAGCAGCTAGCCTAATAGCTATGAAAAATAGTGGGAAGATATTAGCTTGTAATTTACTGAATTGTTGCCAATTCTGGAAGAATAATATATGCTTTTTTCTGAGACTTTTATAAGGTAGCTACCGGAAATATTTGTACATGTTTTGACCCGACGAAGATCTTCTGGATCAAAACGAGATTAAATGGGGAAAATATTTGGCATCAAACAGTGTGTAGGCCTTTGTTCTTTTCATGTATGTACCATTAGCCCAGCACCTAAGTTTCTTGATGGATGTGCGTATTACCACAACCATTTCTTCAGCTGAAAATGTTCCCATTCGATAGCAAAGTATTAGATTCGATTTTTCATTGTCGGATTTTCACAGAAATTTCCTTTACATACAAGAAAATGCACTGTGATATGGTGAAAGACATGGCATAGGCCAGGCATAACATCAAACATTCACAACAATAATGACCGCTTAATGGGGAACTGACAGCATTTTAGCAACATGAAATCTTATTTTAATGTGTTCATATACACCCCCAGGAAGAATATGACACAGTCAAGCGAGCACTTAGATATGGTCATTTTCACATTTTCACATTCTTAGAATGTTTGGGAATTACTTATACTAAGGCATTTGTTTAAATTCTATAGCAATATAGAGTGGGAAAGCGGCCGTGCATTTGCACAAATAATAGACACTGCAGGAAATAAAACCTAATAAAAACATCTGTCTCGTCCAGGACCGGAGTCTACGCAGACCAGTGCGCTATAGCCAATCAGAGCTACAGTAGGCCTTTATGCAAATAAGCCTTTTGCCATACGGGCCTGCCATCATTCACTTTGAACTGGACTGTGTGTTTACAGGCAGTTGCAACAGTGTATCATTAGATCATAAGAACGCATTTGCCAAAAGCCACAAAATAAACCCGAATGGATTTCTGCAAACACAGTTGAAGTCGGAAGTTTACATACATACACTTATGTTGGAGTCATTAAAACTCGTTTTTCAACCACCACCAATTTCTTGTTATCAAACTATAGTTTTGGCAAGTCGGTTAAGACATCTACTTTGTGCATGACACAAGTAATTTTTCCAACAATTGTTTACAGGCAGGTTATTATTTTTTTTCTTCACTATTTCACGTCACTATTTCATCATTTACTGTATCACAATTCCAGTGGGTCAGAAGTTTACATACACTAAGTTGACTTTAAACAGCTTGGAAAATCCCAGAGAATTATGTCATGGATTTAGAAGCTTTTGATAGGCTAATTGACATAATTTGAGTCAATTGGAGGTGTACCTGTGGATGTATTTTAAGGCCTACCTTCAAACTCAGGGCCTCTTTGCTTGACATCATGGGAAAATCAAAAGATATCAGCCAAGACCTCAGAAAAACAATTGTAGACCTCCAC